>NC_090935.1:52380254-52697337 GCF_040938575.1 Ambystoma mexicanum | reverse complement strand
ATTTATCATTCATTAAGACACAAAAGTCAACGCACATATGCTTGCTCACACTCTCACTCACACACAAATGCACCCAGCACCTCCACTGACATACACTGTGTGCACACAACATTTAGATGTATATTTACAATAACACATGGAAACATTGGTGCAACGCCCATTGAGCAGACCAGACTTTATCACCCCCTGATACCTGACATTTTGGGCTTTGTTGACTTGAACTAGCTGAACTATAAAGCCATGGCCGAAAGGACCAGACTCATTGGAATTTCAGCAATTTGCCTGATTTTTTCTTTCATTCAAAGGCAAAAACCATTGGTTAATGCAGTGCAGTGGGTGACCAAGTATAATTGGTATGGATTTTTAAATGCCATATATCTTCGAACTTGGGTTCTGCACAGCACTGTATATGTCTACGTGCTGATATATTTTTTCTTCAAGATTCGGACTGATTAAAATTAAGGTATATTTTCATGTGTACAAATGGCTCCAAGCAGTGGAGTAACGAGCGGGAGAGTCGCGAGGGGGTGGTCAAGATGCTCCCCCCGTAGCTCTTTTTAAGAGCCAGACCGGGACATTTGTCATTGGCACATCAAAGAGGGTGCCCAACGGCAACAGTGTCCCGCTGGCATGACAATGTGTGCTGAGCAATTCCTGCTCAGCATGCTCATTGTCCTGGCAGCAGGACACCGTACTCGTTCCGAATGGTAGAGGTGTCCTGCTGCCAGGACAATGTCCCAAGGAGTATTACAATGTGAGCCATTAGGCACTGACAGGAGGGAGGTGGTTACTACTAGCAGGGACTTTTGTCCCTTTAGAAATGCGAATGGGAGGGAGTGATTAGAAGTGAGAAGGGTGCATAATGGTGCATGCTTTATGAAATAATGAATGTGGCTTTAAAACCCAATAAGGATTTGTTAGGCTCCCATTAATCTGCATGATGCTATTGTTACTGTGCATGCAGAATGGGGAGAATGAAAGTAAAGCCATACTCTCATTTCTCAACATATTTCTATGACAATGTATACAGTGTATGGTTAGTTTACTATGAAAGGCTAGTTTATTATATGTGGTTTGTTTCCAATCCATTGCTGTAAATAATAATATGTTATATGTATTATATAAATAATAAGCACATGAAATGTAAAGCAAAACCTTAATACATATCTATATCAACTAAGCCTGGAAAGATGTGCACGGTAGCTTAAATTGTCCGCATCCCAGTTTCACCATTTAACCAAGTGTGTGATCCTGAGCAAATAATTTAATCACATGCCTTATCTGTAGCTCTGTAAAGTGATTCTGATTCATTTCAAAGCTTAGGTTAATGTATTATGCTATTAAAATGGAAAAGTCTTATGACTATAGAGTTGCTCCACATATAACAATAGTGCAATTTAGGTATTTTGCACCACAAAGTTATTTGTCACTTGGCTTATTTATGGCAACATATTCTAAAGTCACTTCCATGGTGCCTCCATGTATCAAAGACTGATGTTGTGCCATGCAATGTCCTTTTCTGTGAAGTCACTTCTGTTGGTGCAATCCATATGCTAATTAGGAAGTTTGCATGTATTTTGCCTCAGAGGGCTTGGACAGAGCTCCCCGACAAACATGCACACACACAAACATTTTTTTTTTCTTAAAAGGTACATCTGCTCTGCTTTCAAATGCCGCCCGGGCCACATCTCATGTCACACCAACCTAACCTCTTTGCACTCACGCGCCAGACAGAAACCAGGAAGCTGAATGAGCTTCCTAGTTCCTGTCTGTGTGTTGCACGAACATGCAGCTGGAAAGCAATGCTCTGTGCCGCTGGCCCCCAGAAGTGCTGCTGCTAGCGTGACAGCACAAGCGCCATGCCCTGCAGGACTCAGTTCAGCACCCTGGCTGCTGACTTTGAGTCAGGCCAGCCAGGGTGAGGTCGAGCCATGCAGGGCATCCCAGCCCATAAATGTGTTGCCAGGCATCTCTGTATTATGTAATGAGACAGCGCAAGCCTTGCTGAGCACCCCAGCCGGGCTTGCGCTGTCCAATTACATAATTGATGATTGCGCCCCCCCTGCCTTCCCTCCAAAAGATGGGGGGGACAAAAAGGCATGCCACAGAAGTTGGGGGGGACAAAACCCCCTGTCCCCCCTATAATTACGCCCATGGTCCACAGCAAGGATTTTAGAAATGTCACATGCCCTGGCTAAAGCTATTATTTCTGCAGCTTGTGCTGTGTTATGTGGGATTCGTTTGCTCTCTACAATAGTTTTCAGTGTAGTAATGGCATAAGCAGCAGTTGATGTGCCATTCGGTAATTTAAAACAAGAGCCATCACAAAACAGTTCTCCATCTTGCTCTTTCAGAGGTATGTCAGTTAGATCAATTCTTCCTTTTGTCTCTTGCTCAGTTATAATTAAGCAATCATGTAATAATCTCTCCTCTCTCCCTTTTTCATTTGGAGGAGGCAATAACTCGGCTGGATTCAAAGAGCAACATCTCTTAATTTGAATATGCAGTGCAAATAGGATCTATTCATACCTTGTTAGTCAGGCGGATTTGAAATGTTGCGTCTGCGGTCTGTTTAGAAGAATGTCTACTGAATGGGGTACCAACACGGTTAAAGAGTGACCTAAAACCATCCCCTCGGTTTGTTTCACTGACGCCGCAGCAACAGATCGCAAGCAACGTGGCAAAGCACATGCAACAGGATCCAACGTGGAAGAAAAATAACTGTATGGTCTATTTCGGCCCCTGTGTTCTGCGTCAAAACAGCCAAAGCACATCCATCGCTTTCATGTACAAACAACATAAAACACTTCTCATAATTTGGCATGCCCAAAACTGGAGCTGAACATAACGCAGCTATGAACAGGTCAAAAGCTTTCTGGCACTCCATGTTCCATGGCAGAGGCAAGGCAACATCTTTCCTTGTCAGTGCCACTATGGCTTTCACAATCATGGAGAAATTTGGAATCCACTGCCTACAATATGAAGCCATGCCAATTAAAGCCCTGGCTTCCTTCTGCTTCTTTGGAATAGGCATATCAGAGATGTTTTCTATACGTTCTGGTGTCAGTCTTCTTCCCTCCTTCGATAGGAGGTAGCCAAATAGGCCACTTCCTTTCGGCAATACTGGAATTTATTTAATGATGCCATGTGACCACGTGCCGCTAAATATCTCAATAAGACATTTTACAAATGTTTTATGAATCTGCTCCTGTTAGCAGGTCATCAATGTATCGCAATAATACACAACCTGTCGGTAGCTCAAGCATATCTAGCTGTTCCTTTAATGCTCCTTTAATGTAGGTACCTGGACTTTCAGTGTAACCTTGCGGAATACGTGTGAATGTGAATGAGCGCCCTCCTAGTGTGAATGCAAACAAATATCTACTGTCTGGATGAACAGGAATACTAAAAAATGAGTTTTTCAAATCAATGACACTAAAGTGTGATGCAGAAGCTGGAATCATAGTCAAAATAGTGGTGACATCGGGGACTAGCGGGAATTGTGAAGCAACAATTTTGTTCACTGCGCGTAAATCAATTATAAAACAGTAAGGTATTTCATTACCTCCTTTCTTGTAAACTGGAAGAATCGGACTATTACAAATACTGCCAGAAATCTCTTCAATTACATTTCTGCAAATGAAATTGGACACAATGGGCCTCATTACACGGTAAGCGGTAAGAGATTACCAGGCGTTATGGAAGGGACCCGTTAAGGGACTTCAGAGCTAATAACGGGCCTGCTAATAGCGGGCCTGTTATTAGCTCCATCCCCCTTCCCATTGAGCCCTGTGGGGGCTCAAATAGGAATGGGGAATGGTTCCCGGAATGGGGACTTACCGGGTCCTCCAATGTCGGAATGACCTGGTAAGTCCCTATTCCGGGAACACAGACCCGGAATGCGGTAAGGCATACCGCCTACCGTGTAATGAGGCCCAATTTGTTTCAAAGCTTTCTCACCTTAAATCGAGATTTTGTATCGCGGAATACGCAGTAGCGTATTTCCTACTTTCAAAACAATTTTTACTGGTTCCACTTTTAAACATCCTACATCGTTATCATTTACTGCCCATATACAAGTCGGTATTTCACTTAATTCAGTCGGTAATGGCAATGATACTAACTGCGATACGGGAGTATTTTGTGGCGAAATCATCAGATACACTCGATCAGGAGAAACATAAATTACTGCATTCAATTTCTTCAATAGATTTAATCCCAACAAATTCTCGCCACAGTTCGTCGTCAAAAGAAATGGACAAGATTAAGTGAATGGACCTAATGTGATTGGCACTGACTGTGAAACTGGACTAATTACTGGCGTACCTGAGAACCCTACTGAAACATTTCTATGCTTTGACAGTGGTATATTTGGAATCCGCTGATAATCGATCGAACATTTCTGTGCACCAGTGTCCACTAGAAAAATATGCTCCCTATTCCCAACCTTCATTCCTACGTAGGGCCCATTCTGATCAACGGGCATGGGCCCTGGTTCCAAACCCTGCTTCGGGCTGTCCTAGTGGAACAGTACATCATCAGATGTAAAGTCTCCGGAGTAATATACATTGGAGGGATTATCAAAAGCATTTGCACCATACATGGTGTTCTGTTGCTGATTAACTTGATTATCCTGAAATTGTGGCTGCATCTGACTTCTGTTCTGGCCCACTATTCCTGGAAGACCTCTAAACGGTCTTCTCGAAATAGTCCCATTTAACCTCTGTAATTGCGGGCACTGTGCTTGCCAATGGCCTTCTTGTCTACAATAGGCACATTGATTTATACCTATCGGACCCCCATGTATGTTAGACGATATTGGACTGTAGATGGTGCGTTTCTACCACCACTATTACCTTTTGCTACCTGCTGCAGTAGGACTCTTGTTTTCAAATCTCCTTTCTTACTTATTTCCTTATCCTTTTCTGAATTTACTCGGTTCTCATAATATTGGGCCATATGTAATAATTCACTTTGTGATTTTGCTTGCCATGCACTTTCAGATGTCACTATCAATGTCTGAATTTCCGGTAACGATCCTCGCACAAATTTACCACTAAATCTGCAAATACATCCTCCTTCCGATTTGCCTTTTAAACAAACAGTCAATTTATCCCAAACGATTCTCTTCTCAGGCACCAAAGTTTTCAATTTCGCTACTATACGTGAGGGTAAAGTTAAAATTACTTGTGGAGGTTTCTCCTTGGCTTTTCTCTCACTATCGACTCTAATCAAAGTTTCCCATGTATCGCCTAGCATTGGTGCATCATTTGTACTTCTAATTTGTTTCCAAAAGTCAGCAGGAAGACTCACAGGGAACAATAAATCAATGTCACTCAGTGTAAAGACAGATGAATTCAAAATGGATTTAATTTCCTTATAAAAGCCAGCAGGACTTTTCCTAATATCAGGGACCGTAGGCCTCATTACGACCCAGGCGGAATGGGTTTAACGGCGCCGGTAGAGCTGCCGGTACCGTTAAACCCATTCCGCCCTATTACGAGGTTCCCTCGCGGGACCCGCTCTGGACCTCTGGTCAGAACAGACGTCCTTTGCGGGTCCCACAAGGGGACCAGCATGCTAACAATGGGCCTGTCATTAACGGGCCCGTTGTTAGCAGGCTCCCCATTCCCATTGAGCCCTTTAGGGGCTCAAATGGGAATGGGGATGGTCCAGGTCCAGGTTCCCGAATGGGGAAATACCGGGCCCTCCAAAGTCAGAATGGGCCAGTAATTCCCCATTCAGGGACCACAGACCCGGACCCGAGTTTGGAGGCAGCCTTGCCCTTAATAAAAGCTTATGTTAATGTATTATGCTATTAAAATGGAAAAGTCTAATGACTATAGAGTTGCTCCATATATAACAATAGTGCAATTTAGGTATTTTGCACCACAAATTTATTTGTCACTTGGCTTATTTATGGCAACTTATTCTAAATTCCATGGTGCCTCCAAGTATCAAAGACTGATGTTGCGCCACGCAATGTCCTTTTCTGTGAAGTCACTTCTGTTGGAACATGGCTGCCACCAAACTCGTAATGAGGACCCGTCTGTTTTATAGTGTTCACTTCTTGCCTGGAAAAGGGGACATGTACAAACTGTGCGATATAATGGGCTTCTATTGTCCGCGCTGGAATTTGTCCTACGGCAGCAGTTTCTACTTTCAGGACAAAAACGTGGGAGGCACCTCCATCATAGGTAGTTGCAAAGTAGGGGATTCTGGATCTGACTGTCTATTAAGCAACAAAGCCAAATCAAGGGGAAAAGCAGTAGTTCCGGTGTCACACGAAAATGCTCTTTTATAAATCGTCATCAAATCAGCAGGACAACAAACCTTTTTCATGCATTCATCCTGTAAATATTGCACCATAACCTGTAACACCTTTCTCTGCATTTCTGGTGTGTATTGACTAAACGTATTATACACTTCATTCGGGAAAATAGCAGCATCCATAATCCATCTAAACGCGTCTCGCGTACAAATTCACATCTCTTCACTGACAGGTTTCAATGGCGGAAGAAATTGTTTCTGGACATATGACATATGCGGTTCACGCTTACTCATTATGTCTTTATTCAATCGACCAAGTTCTCGCTTAAACACAAATAATCGCCCTACATGTTCTCGTATCTTTGGCGCATTATCTCGCGAATTGGAAAGGACAATCAAATCACGCAACTCTTGCGGTATCACTGTATCACTAAGTCACTCCATACCTTACCAAGATAATCTCCCATATATTCTAACAATACCTGATGTTCACCAAGGTACTCTATGATTAGATATGGAACTTTGCACAGCCACTTCATTGCCATCATCAATAGACGTCTCAACCCACTGTTTCAGAACTTTTCATTCCTTACTAATAGTACTACGAGTCAGTCTAATACTTCCTCTTTCAGGCCCTTCTAATGCAGAACTACCAGCTAAAGCGTATAACTCATGCTCTGAAGTAGGTGGAGGAAATTATTTCATTGGCGCAGATGGGACGGTTACTGCAGGTGCAGATGCAAGCGTGGAAATAGCAACAGGAGGAGATAAATAGGGAGGCAGTGCAACTGGGTCAGTACTTGGATGATCATTCCTTCGCTCATTCAATTTCTTATTTATCTTTTCTAATTTTTTAAAAAATGTTCTTATTTTATGTATGCAAATCTTGTGAAGGATATATTTTCTGTATGTCTAATTGGAAGGCCTTATCTATGTTCCTAATAGCTTCTGTCTGCTTCTGTTGATCATGCTCTAGCGCTTGCTCTATGTTTGACAGATGTCTACGTGCATGTTTCTTTCTACTTTTCAAGCGTTAATTTGCTTCCTTCCTCCAGTCCCTTACAACGTCGAATGCTGCAGGTCTGGCCTTTTTCCATAACAAAACTGATTCCAAATGTTCTATACGTGCTAGTTCGAAGCTCCCATTATTGGGCCACTGAAGGTCTGATACACGTCTGGTCTGCCCATGCCAAATCGCATTAAACACTATTGCCCCTATACCATACTTAATGTACATATCGTATGCCGGCGACCCCTTGGGTGGTGCGGCCTGGCCCGTTTCCAAAGACTGTCTACCGCAGTGAAAAAATCTCACTAAACAAAAAGACAAGTTCCCAGGCATGGTTAATTCTTACCTCTTTCACCTGGGGGTTTGTACTTGTAAGTGCAACACTCAACCATTATCAGGACATTTAAGAATCGGGGTACAACTCACCTGATCAATTAGTTTGTCACTCAGGACGCAATCCGCCCGTATACAGGCGCAACCAAGAATCGTCACAACCACGTGTCTGGTACAATTTGCCTCACTTCCAGGACCCTCACCTTGATGCTCTCTGGGCGCTGCTCATCGATCAGAGATCGGCTGTGTACAAAATCTGCGGGGGAGTCTCTAATCACTTCTGCAGTGGCGCCCCGAACACCTTCTGATCCTGGTCCGACTCCTTCATCCTCGACTCATCCTTGACTTCAATGTACGCGATGGAGCGTCACATGGAGGGTCCCTATTCGGGTTCCATTTTTGTAAGACCAAATATGGAATAAAGGCGCAATAACAATATACTAATGACACGCCAGTCGTGAGGTTTATTTCCCAAACAAGTCTGGTTTATTCACAGTTGGCCGACTGGGTCTCAACGCCACACAATGTTTGTTCACAGTCACTGTGAGAGGAGAGAGAGCGAGCAGTGGTAAAGCAATAATATATATGCATAATACATCATCATTCTACAGCATTATTCCGTCCGCCCCTATACGTGACATACAAGCTAGTTTGGTAATTGACAGTTATGCACGTAACTTCATTCAGTCTAAACATTTAGTATTTCTAGCCAGGGCTGCAGAGACAGCTTTCTGTTTGGGGGAACACGGGGCATGGGCACAAGGAAGGATATCATGTTCTAGCAGGGAGACATTCCAACTAACGTTATCTATTCGCTGCGCTCATGGGCTAAGGGTCAGACAGTTCTGAAGCAGAGAAAATACCATCTTTCGTGAAGGAGCACTGTTAGTTGCATATAATTCTTATTAACTGCCTTCTATAACAGCGCCTGCAAGACAGGCTGCCACCTGGCCTGCTGATTAGTCACAGCTTATGTACAGCTCACGGCTTTATAAAATATGGAAAATAATGTATTTCTGCAGGGTTTCACATTCCTGTCTACATTAGCATTCAAAGTTCAAGCTGTGGCCTCGCACCGTGTGTGGATCTGAAGCACAGAATATATTTGCAGAAGCGTTACAGAAAAGAAAATGGCGAGCAATTACAAAATGGACTCCCAATGGTCACATTCCGGTTTCATGATTTTCAATGTTTATCACACGATGCAATTTGCTTCCGGCCAACATACTATTCATAATATTCGGGCTATGCGATTGCATTTACGGCTTCACAGGGGTAAGGACATAAATTGTGGTTGGGGTATCCTGTGGCTGGACGAGTGGTGAGAGGATAAAGCCCTGTATGTCGGAGTGCAGCTTTGCTTTCCTGTGTTGTTTCAGATGTTAGATTTACAGCTGTGCCGTCCGCGGTTGGTGCCCCCTCCTGATCTTCAAAAGATTCAGTATTTCTTTTCTCTTTTGAAGTTGTTTACCCTTATCTTTAGCTGCTAAGAATGTGTCAATGTGATCTAGTATCCCTCTATTGTGGGTGCCCTGCTCTGGCCATGAGCGGGGCATCCCCCCTTGTGTCTCTACCACCCACTCCTTGTGATACTTCTCAATTTTGTCTCGATACAATGGTAAAGCCTTATACATGTACTCCAATTGTGTCCCCCTCCCATTTTTGCTGTTTTACTATGAAATCCCCATTCTTTAATCTTATGCGCTGTGCACACTTTTATCGCAGATGTCACTACCAGTCCACTGTCTCCGCTTCTCCGTCGCCCACTCTGAGCACTTCCACATCACACACACACACTCACACACACACTACTACATTGCACACTCTCAAAACCATCTATGAACACTGGCCCATCTCTGGCCGCCACCTTTTGCACAGAAATCATGATACACTAAAACAACAAGCTAAAATAACAAGCTAAAACAACAATCACTACTTCCACTGAGCCCTCTAACTAAACGGAGCTCCTACTTTTTTGCCTCCTTATCATAAAACAAATGGTGCCATCATATTCCCTCAATCAAAAATGCTTCCTAAAGTCTTGTTTTTCCTCCGTAAAAATCATCTTAATTTCGCCCAAAAATAATAAGAACAATAAACGCTAAGAGGCTAATTCATAGAATCCAGCGCACAAGTAGCGCACGCGGCTGGCGCACAGCGTGCGCCTGCGATAGTCTGCGCCAGGCACGTGCGCTAAAACAGATTTCCGCGCACAGCGTATTCATGGATTTCAAGCTCCCAAACCAGCCGTGGCGCAGAGAATCGCAGCGAGCCTGCAGCAGCGCCAGTAACGCCCCCAAGAACGCCCTCGCGCAAGGAAAAGCCATCAAAATCGCTAAATCATCGCTAAGGGCTGCGCTAACCCTGGACCACTTCACAGGGCAGGCAAACAAGGAAAGAAAAGCGGGCAATCTTCAAATCAGGAGTACGCGGGAAGTACTACACGCGACTAGGCAGGGAACGTGAATTACAGGGGTACGCGGTAATCATCACACGCGAACAGCCAGGGTGCGTGTATTACAGGGGTAGCGGGAAGTTCAACACGCGATTGGCCAGGGTACGTGTATTACAGGGGTACGCGTGAAGTAGAACACGCGATAGGCCAGGGAACGTGTATTACAGGGGTACGCGGGAATTATCACACGCGAACAGCCAGGGTGCGTGTATTACAGGGGTAGCGGGAAGTTCAACACGCGATTGGCCAGGGAACGTGTATTACAGGGGGACGCGTGAAGTAGAACACGCGATAGGCCAGGGAACGTGTATCACAGGGGTACGCGGGAATTATCACACGCGAACAGCCAGGGTGCGTGTATTACAGGGGTAGCGGGAAGTTCAACACGCGATTGGCCAGGGAACGTGTATTACAGGGGGACGCGTGAAGTAGAACACGCGATAGGCCAGGGAACGTGTATCACAGGGGTACGCGGGAATTATCACACGCGAACAGCCAGGGTGCGTGTATTACAGGGGTAGCGGGAAGTTCAACACGCGATTGGCCAGGGTACGTGTATCACAGGGGTGCGTGGGAATTATCACATGCGAATAGGCTGGGTGGGCCCTCACAGGTGTACCCTGTACACCCTCCACGGCCCCTGCAGGCAGCCCACAAAACAGTGGACTACCCTGCACACCTGCTCATGTCCCCCTGCACCCCCATCCACCAGGGGCACCCTCCACCAGGCCCCCACCCATGTCTCCCACCACCCCCACCCCCCAGCAGTGCAGGGGCACCTGCCATCAGGCCCCCATCCATGTCTCCCACCACCCCCACCCCCCATCCACCAGGGGCACCCTCCACCAGGCCCCCACCCATGTCTCCCACCACCCCCACCCACCAGCACTGTGGGGCACGTGGCCAGCAGGCAGTCAGGCAGCAGCCGATGGCAGGTGGGAGCGTGCTCAGGGCTCTGGGGGACTTAAATTTGGCCTCCTGGCCAGGAGCCTGGTCTTTCGTGTTTGAACGCGTGGACAGCCTGATAGGGAGTGATTTTGCACGTGAAAACCCCACACTCAGCGAATCGCGCGAAAACCCGTCACCAGCATATGTGCGTCAATAGTTACCTGCACGTGCAGTGTCAAAGCGTGTGATTGGTGAAAATGGATCTACACGCAGGAGTGACAAAGCGTGTGATTGGTGAAAAGTGAGCTACACGCAGGAGTGTCAAAGCGTGTGATTGGTGAAAAAGGATCCACACGCAGGAGTGACAAAGCGTGTGATTGGTGAAAAGTGAGCTACACGCAGGAGTGTCAAAGCGTGTGATTGGTGAAAAAGGATCCACACGCAGGAGTGACAAAGCGTGTGATTGGTGAACATGGGCCAAGCACGTACACGCCGTAAGTGACGCTGTACGTGTGGGCCTGTATAAAAGGTAGTGTTGAACACCATTTCCTTGTACGTGCTTTTCGTGGAGAGCGAGTGGGTGAATTCTGTACTTCTTGTCGTTTCACACGCGATTTACTTCACGGCGTTTCCAGTTCGTACTCCCTGTTACCTCTGACAGCTTTTTCTCTTTTTCCTCTTGTACTGGTTTACCTGGGCCTGTTCCCTCAAACAGTGTCCCCTTCTACTGTTGTCCTGTCTCCTCAGACAGCGTACACATCTTCTTTTGGCGGGGGTGTTGCCAACCAAAAGCGCTCATTTTTCACGCTCTTTTACCTGGCAGACGGTGAGTCACGCACGTATCTAACATCTGTGCTTGCCCCGTGTGTAGCCTACCCCTTCAGAGGTCAATCTAGGCTGCGTGTGACACGCATACGTTCATTGTGTTACTGGATGCCACAGCGTAGTGCAGGGTTTTCCATCAGCACACGTGGTCTAGGAGGGGTATTGTGCACGTTCCTTAACTTTTTTGGGGTGCCTGTGCGTTGCGTGACCCGTCATCTTTCCCCAGGGGTGTCATATAGCCTTGCCACTGCACTAGGGTACGAATACCATCTGGTACCCAACCCCTTTGACACCCAATTGCCCAGGACAATTGTGCACACCGACTCCCATACGCACAATACCATCAGTGCCATGGTTGGGAGGCGTGCAAGCCGTAAGGGTGGCAAAGGTGGCCGAGCCACACGTGGTGGCCGTGGAGGATCCACTAGGGGACGTGGTTGTGACTTGCAGGGTGCCCCTGTCCCCCCCAGTCTGGAGGACCAGTCAGGGACACCCATGCCCCCCCCCCCCCCCAGTTGAGAGTCATGTGGCTGATGCCAACCCTGATCAGCCCTTGTCGGACCAGGCCATTGTGGCACCAGACCTGTCCGAGGGTGATCCCATCGCTGACATCCAGGTCAGCAGGTCCACTGCACGTGCACCGGTGCACATTGGTGTCATCAGGGCACGCGCATCTATGCCAGATAGGTCATCTGCTGGCCCCCGTAGCCAGGGTGTGGCTCCATCCACCCCACCTCTCATACACCCTGCCAAGACTGTGTCGGTCCTAGTTCATGCACCTCAGATCAGGCCTGACCCCATCCCACTACCCCCAATGCCTGCACCTACTCCCATGCTGAGTGGGCAATCCCACACACCCAGTACTGAGTCCACCACGACTCCTGCCCCTAGTGTCCACAGCGGCGTAGGACACTCTGGATCCCCACCCCCTTCCAAGCGCAAGAGGAAGAGTGCACGTCCGGCACAGGCTGATGCCCCAGGCACGGCTGCACAGTCCGGCCCATCAAGGAAGCCAAGCTTCACAGACGCCGAACTGAATGCACTTGTTCAGTATGTGTCAGATCATGATAGGGAAATGGTCATCGTTGCAGGGTCCAAGACCACACATGCCAGACGCCAGGCACACTGGCAGACCATTGCTGACAGAATAAGTGCCCTTGGAGTAGTGAGGCGAACAGCTAGTGATTGCCAGAAGCGCTGGAATGACCTTAAGCGCAGGGCAAAGGATAAGCTGGCCTCAAGTCATGCCGCAACCTTGGTGACTGGAGGTGGGTCCCCAGCACAGGATATAGAACTCACACCACACGAGTCTGTAGCTGGATCCTACGTCACCGAGGGACAACTCCAAGGTGTGGGAGACCTCCCTGATTACGAGGCATCATCCGGTGAGTGCACATGCATGTGTGTGTGTGTGAAGCATTCATGTTGGGTGCCTGTCAAGGGGGTGTGTGGCAGAGTTGATAGTGGCACCCATGTGCCTCATCCAGTATGTTCAGTGCAACACCATCTGGCCACAGCACTATCCCTACTGGCAACAGTGCACATATGGGCCGACACCATGGAAGTTGCCCTTGAATTGTCATTTTGTCACTACATTGTTGCTCATACTCCCCTGTCTATTCATCTGATGTCTTACATACCATTCCTATCCTTTCCCCCAGCCATTAAAGTTTCATCTTCACATGCCTGACATGCAATGATACCACATGCTAATGCGTCCTCTGTATATAAATGCCAACCAACATGCTGTCATACTGTGGATGTTGCCTTGACATCCACCTCCCACCTGTGGGCTTTGGTACCGTCTGGTTTCGAGCCCCATTCCCTCACACTCCATGCTGCTCTTCATGGTCTATCTTCCATGACTCCTACAGTTCAGACCATCGTGCCCTACTCACGACACCTGCTTGCCAAAAGTCAAATGAGGGCACCCTGCCCTCCAATGCGACCCACCCTATTGCTGACCAGTGCATCTGAGCCTACTCAAAGCTAACTCTCACTGACATCTGCTCATACATGCCTTTGCCTGTCCCATAGACCCTTCACATGGTCCCTGTCCTCTCTCCTTGCTCCTCTTCCACCATCATTGGTGGGACCCGTTGGGGTGTACTCCTGGCCTCCTTCCAATCCTCAGAGGCCACTATTGATGTGCATGGTAATGGGAGCGTCTCAGTCCAAGTCCCTTAGGCCAACCTCAATCTCCTTGAGAAATGCTACCCACATCTCATCAACTTCCTTACCTCTCCTGCTGTCCCCCCTCCTCTCTCCTCATCAATCCTGCACTGCCTCCCTGCACCCTCCCATGAACCTTCTCCGCCTCCCACTCCAACTCCTACACATGCTGCACCTCTGATCTCTAGCACTCCCCGTAAGTCCTCCAAGGCTGTCAACCTCCTCCACAATTACACTCCTTTCACTGCGGCTGCATCAGGCATTCCTCCGATATCTGTCACTTACATGAGGTTATGCACCTTGACATCCTTGGTCTCATGGAAACATGTCTGACGGCCAGCTCTGTCTGCATCCTTGACCCTCTCCTTGGCCCGCCACTACTGTGCAGGGGGGGTGTGCCCTTGGCTTCCCTGAGGGTATTCCTGCCACTGTCACTCCTACTTAGACCTACTCCACTCTGGAATGGCTTGTGTGAGGTCTCTCTCCACCACACCTTGACATTCTCAAACAGTGCGTACTGTGTCTGGGAAAACTGGTCAAATGTACTACTTCCTTTCTGAGTGTCCTCACCTCTCCTCCTCACTCATGTCCCCAGACACAGAAATCCTCATCCTTGGTGCTGTACGCATCCACCTGCATGCTTGTTGACGCCCCCACGTGACCTTTCTGTGACCTCAGCAACTCCCTCTCACCCTCTAGACTCCCGTCTGTCCCTACTCATTCTGCAGGGCACACTCTTGATGCTCTGATCTCATCTGACTTTCCCCTCTCCGTCCATCTCTGCACTCCTCTCTCCTGGAGTGATCACATTCTCCTCTCCTCCCAGCTCACCCTCACCACCCCACAGGCAAAGCCACCCTCACCACCGTCACACACCTTCTTGGTATTCCGACCCATGAAGTGTGTGTCAGTCGAGGCTCATGCAGCCAAAATCTCCCCCCCATCCAGCTCCCCCTTAGGCTCACTCCCATCCTGACAGGGCCCACTCCATGCTCCACTCCATGTCAGGTACACTGGATGTCTTTGCCACGGTCATGACCACCTGTCTGAAGCCCCATGCCAATGCAGAGTCCTGGCATGACTCGGATCTTGTGAACCCAAACCACAGGTGCCGGGTGGCAGAGAGGGAATGTCCTGCATCATGGCCATCCTCTGGCAAACTGGCCTGCCACATGCTCCAAAGGCAATAGCGCCTCACCCTTTTCACCAAGATGAGATCCCCAATCCAAGGGCACATATCTGCGGCATGTGACAACTCTGCAGGACACATAGAAATCTGAAAGGACCTTGCCGAGCCAGAAGCAGTGTGTACCTCCCCTGTCTCCTCCGAGCCCACAGCACTGCATGATTGTCTCTGTACCCCTATAGGCCACCCCCCCAGCACTTGTCTGCGCCTAACACCATCTGCCCTTGACGTCAAGTCCTACTTACCTTGTACAGCACTTCCAGCCGCCACTTCCCCTTGCACTTCATTGTGCCACCCACCCCTGCACTTGCGTGACATGAATGACACCAGCACCAGTAGGAGTGTTGACTGGCATCCCCTTCTGCCCCACCACCCCTCAGTGCTCCGCTGTACCTTCATACATTACTTGACCGGTGCTTCACGAATGCATTATGAATCCTTTACAGGTGATGGGGAGGTGGAATCACATTGTTTACTGCATTTTGTTGATGTAGACAAGGCACTGTGCATCGTTGCCAATTTGGACTAGCAGATCCATGTACAACATGTATACTTATGGATGTGACGATGCAATGTCAGGACCAGAGTGGTTGAAATCCAAAAAAGTAGCCCTCCTCTCCCTCTTCACTTGGTGGCTATGTCACATGCCATGTGTGTGATGGCATGTGCCTTTGACATGCCAATCACCGGCCAATGTGTGATGGCAGTGCTAGGCAGCAAGGTGAGCAGGCGTTGCTCTCCAATCTGTACATTGTATGCCCTGAGCCTCCCCTACAGACCCAGTGATGGTGAATGCATAGGAGGTCTCCCAGTCATGTTGGACATGTGTCGTAGAACTACTGCCTCTGTTGTTCATCAGCCCTTGGTGCATGCCATGGTGCTAATGCCTGTTTCCATTTTTCTCTTTCATGTCTTTGCAGGGGACGAAGCACTTGTTGATGCTGGGGATGTGGTGGTGGAGCCGTCCCAGGAGGGCAACCCGGGCCGACCTACCACAAGTGAGGGACGTGGTGTGTTTGTGGGTGAAAACCCACAAGTGCTGCAGGCCGTGCTGTCGAGGGGTGTCTCTGGGGGTTCCTCCCCCGAGCAGTATTCAGGTGTAGACTCGGAGGATGACACCTATGTGCAGTCGCAGGTGAGTGTTCTTGGGAGAGAATCTCCTCTGTCCGACCCACCTGCAGCCGGGCCATTGCCCTCAATGGGGATGTCAGTGTCGGCAGATCAGCCTCCGGTGGTTACGGATGCAGGGCCACACCACCCAATCTCTGATCCTGTTCCTGGGGCTGCAGATCAGAGAGGGAATGCAGTCCTGCAGCCTGAGGCCTTGCCGGCACAGCAAGGCGCAGTCCGCCTTGCCCCAGGCAGGTGTGGTGCCCGTCAACGTGGTGGCCGTATGCCACCTGGCAATACCGTTTGGGAGCAATCCATCTACGGTATGGCCACCCAACAGGCAGCATCATCCGAGATGATTGCACAGGCCATGGATAGGGTGGCCACTTCCATTGTCCCCCCAGAAAGGCTGATGGAGCGACTGGAGCAGGCTACAGAGTCCATCTGCCAGGCACACAGGGAGGATATGTTGGCGTCCAACATGGACAGGCGGGCGGCACTGGCGACTCTGCGGGAATCACTTTCCATGGAGTCCCAGCGCCACAGGGAAGGCCTGAGGGAAGAACTCCGTCACCTCAGGTCGACCCTGTTAGAGCTTGAGGCTTCATCCCATAGAAGGACAGAGGAGCAGCTGGAGCGTCTGACACGGACGCTCTCGGCCGAGATGCAGGCAACTCGTGCGGAGGTCAGGTCATCCCGGGAGTTACTGCATGGGGACCTCCGCATGATTATAACCCAGAACCAGAACTACCAGACCCGCTGCTTGCAGCCATGGAGGAGCAAACTCGTGCTTTGCGTGGGCTGCCTCCCATTGTCACACCATCTTCTGAGGCAGCTCCCCCACCTCCAGAGTCAGCTGCAGGGTCTGGCCAGAGCCATAGCGACTCATCTCCCACAACAGAGTAGCCGTGTGGGCCACGAGCCTATGCGGTGTTTTCCTTTCCCATGATCCACACAGGTGGATTGTGGCGTGCATCCTGTCCTCGGACCTCATAGGTGCCCCCCCCCCCCCGCCGGCCCTTTCATGGCCATTTTTTCTCGTTTTTATTTTTATTTTGCAAGAGTGTTGCCTTGTGTGGGTACCTGGGCATACACTGTATTGTGGCTGGGCACATGCAGGCTTGTCCTGAGTTTGGTTTCGATGCTTGGGTAGCAGACATCCACACCCCTCCTGCTTCCGTTTCCATGGGCTTGCAAAGGGTGTGCCCAAGTGACAGCAAATTACACGGTGACATTGGACTCCCATGAGCTGTTGGCCAGTCCATAGTCAATACTGTGTAGACATTCATAGTGTTCATTGTTGTTGCACCTAACTATGCATGATGGTTTGATATGTGCCTCTACTTACATATGTTGCTCATGTTTTGCAGGTATTTCACACTGATCTTCACAAGGGCATACTCTCTGGAGTCAGACTACATGTCGGTAGATGTGCACTGACACTTTTGCATGGCGCCATCACTGTACATCTGGACGGTGAGGACATACCAGCAGAATCAGGTAATGAGACTACCATTGATTACATGCAATGTGTCTTGTTTGGGTGGGCTTCAGGGTGGGTTGGTGTGTAATTTGATTGAAAATACTCTTACACAGGTGTGTAGTAGTGGCTCCAGGGCGGTTAGCTGCTCAAGTGCGGCTATGTTCCATTTGGGGCACTGCTATTTGTGACACTGGTGTCATGTTGTGATGGCCAGTTTGTTTGCTGTCACATACCATGACATGGTGTCCTCAGTGGCGGGACTGTGAAGGGAATGGTTGACATGGCAATGTTGTCATGTAGTGAATCGCCTGTGGCAATGCATATTAGATTGATGGAGTTGTGTCTTTGCGTTGTGATGCATTGCTGGTGTATGTGTAGCTAGGGGTGCACACATATTGACACTTCCATGTTAACAATCTCAGGCTGATGTGTATCTGACTGTTTATTGTCAAGTAATTTTCAGACATTGTCAGGTAGTGTCATCATTGATTGTCAGATGGTATGTGCCAGAGCAGTGTGCAGTAGCCAGCACTGTGATTCCTAGGTGAAGAAGTTGGCCACCAGTTGCGTACGGGCTGCCTCCCCCCGTGCCCTTTCCCCTCCCATGCGCAGCGGGCGTGCATGTGGTTGTGGATGTGGGGGCACCACCATGTCCACGGGCAGGCCCCGGCGTGTTGCAACGTTGTGCAGGACACATGCTGCCACTATGATCCTGCACACTATTCGGGGAGCATATAACAGCTGCCCGCCAGAACGGTCAAGGGAGCGAAAGCGTGACTTCAGCACTCCGAATGTGCGCTCCACTATGCCCCGTGTTGCAATGTGGGCTGTGTTGTACCTTACCTGGGGTGGCGTGGTGGGGTTCCGGATTGGGGTCATCATGTGGGGGCTGATAGGGTAGGCACTGTCCCCTGCGGAGGTGGTGATGGGTATCATTAGTGGTGTTGTGTCATGACCCAGTATCTGACATGCATGCATTTGCAGTGGCATTCATGCTCACCAAGCAGCCATGTATCTCCATGCTGGCCAGCCTCTAGGTCCCGGCATAGGGTAGACATTCTGTAGATGAAGCTGTCGTGGGTGCACCCTGGATAGTTGGCATATACTGATGTGATGATTCCCTTGGCATTGCATACAACTTGCACGTTGATGGAATGCCAGTGCTTGCGGTTTCTATAGATGTGCTCTGTTGCCCTGGGTGGACGTAGAGCCACATGTGTGCAGTCAATTGCACCAAGCACTTTGGGGAATTGAGCCACACCATAGAATTCCTGGATGCACGTCCGCCTTTCTGCATGAGTCCTGGGGAGATATATGTGCCTGCGGACTGATGGCCGTGCAGTGATGATGTTCAAGACCTGGTGTAGGCAGCGTGACTGCGTGGCCTGTGACACACCACCCACTATGGCACTTGTCCGCTGAAAGGATCCAGTGGCCAAGAAGTGCAGTACATTCAGGACCTTCTGCAGGGGGCTGAGTGCTTGGGAGCACAGGGTGGGTGATGTGAGGTCATCCTCCCACTCACTGACCAGGTCCAGTATGATGTGTGCTGGAAACCTGTACCTCCCATACACCTGGTCATCAGGCATCCCGAATAGGCTGGTTCTGGGTGTGAATATTCTGGCCCTGACTCTCCTCCTCCTCCTCCTTTGGTAGCCCACTGCCACTGCTGCTAGGAACGGTATGTTCATCCTGGCATCTGGCTTGTTTATTGAAAAGTGCGCAGAATAATGCCTTGCGCGTGTTGTAGGCGAGCGTGTGAGCCTCGCACCCCTGGAATCGAGTTCCCACTCCAATCGCGTGTGGAAATTCCCACGCAGCAGGCATACAGGTGCGCTGACGTACTTGCTTGTGTAAGTGGCCGCGCGCCCCTGAAATACACGTACTTAGGCCAATGGCGCGTACGCGCACTTTTGGCCAATTACACGCGATGAAATACACGTACATAGGCCAATGGCGTGTACGCGCACTTTTGGCCAATAACACGCGATGAAATACACGTACATAGGCCAATGGCGTGTACGCGCTCTTTTGGCCAATTACACGCGATGACACTCTGACGTGCAGTATTTCCACGTGTGCTCCGTCTTCACGTGCTGAGTGGGGAACGCCCGTGCGGATCACGTCAGACGCGCTTACGCGATGAGGGACTCTGGTCCAATAGAATCGCGTATGCGTGCTGACGCACTTACGCGCTAAGGGCCTTTCCTCGGATTTCACGCTGACGTGCAGGAATTTCACGTGCCAAATCACTCCGTATCAAGCTGGCCACCCGAAAACACACGGAACACCACGCTCCTGCCCCGAAGGCCGAGTTACTGCCCCCCCAGTGCCCTGAGCAGCCTCCCACGTGCTATCTGCTGCTGACTGCCTGCCTGCCTGCCTGCTGCCACCGTGCCCTGCCATTTGGTGCCTGCACATCAGCCATCTGCAGGGGTCCACTTGCTGTGTCCACCCCTGCTGGAACTGAAGACTCCCAACTGGGATTACATCGCTCCACAGCCCAGCCCCAGGACCCAGTTGCCCACCCACACCTGCCTCTGGGGTTGCCATGTCGGGCACTTCTACATCTGGCACCAGTGGCAACCCCAGGCCAGAGGGGCAGAGAGGCACCAGCTTCACTGCCACCGAAGTTGGTGTCCTGGTGGAGCATGTCCTGGGGCAGTATGATGCCCTCTTTGGATCGTCCCGCGCCAGCAAGGAAGGACGGGAGAGGATCTGGGCCGACTGTGTGGTTGCCATCAACGCGGAGGGGGTGGCAACCCGCAACGTCTTGAAGATCAAGAAGCGCTGGGAGGACTTGAGGTCCAGGACCCTTGTGAAGGCCCGGCGCCTCGTGGAGGGGGGCCGGGGCCACATGAGTTCCATCCAGAAGAGGGTCCTGGAACGCGTACGCCCAGCGCTCCACGCCCAGATCCTTGAGAGGGAGACCCGTCTGGAGTTGAGCGGTAAGTGTCCAAGCATCACTGTGTGAGACAGGGCATGTTGCGGTGTGCTGGTTCTATGATACTTGCCTGTATGTGTGCCATGGGCCATGTATGCATGTATGTGTGCTGGGACATCATGGTAATGCATGTGCGACCAGTGATGTGTGACCCACATGGTTGTTGCATGTGTTGAAATGCGGCATGGGGAGCACTATGCAGATTTGGGACATGAGAGCATGCCAGTCTCTGTACCTGGACATGGATGGGGGTGAAGGATGGGTGCTGATGCCAGGTACATATATGGTAGCCATGTCTGTGTGCCTGACCTGCATGTCTGTGACTTGTGCATGCCATGGATGCATGACTCATGTGTGTGACAATGCACAGATTCAGTGACGCACCCAACTTACCCTTGTTTTGCCTGTGTTCGGTGTGATTGGGGCCAGATGGATGTGACTGAGGTGAAGTGTGTGCATGTGATATGCATGAGCCATGATGCATGTGAGTTACATATCATTGAATGTTTCAAGAGTCAATTGGACATGCATGGAAATGTGCATGGCATGCACCATGCCTGTTACTGTGTGTGTTTTGCCTGGACTGACCCATGTGTTGTGGAGGGACATGATGGAAGTGTACTTTGACAGGGGTGCTCATCTGCTATTGCTTCCTGTCTAGGGGACCATTGTACAGTAGCCTGATGCTTGTGTCCTTTGTCTCCCTCTACGCAGCGGCTAGTGAAGAAGAGGGCGGAGACGGCGCTGTGGAGCAAGGCGGCGGGGATGCCCCCACGGCTGCAGCGGAAGGGGTGGGTGAGCCCCCACAGGGGCCTGCTACGGCGGGAGACGGTGAGGAGCCATCCATGTTGGTGGTTTGCACAGAGGAGGAGGAGGCCGACACTGGTGCACACATGGGGCCTGGTGGGAGCATCCCTGCTGGTGCAAGTGGTGCAGTCCAGGGCCAGGGCCAGGGGCAGGAGGCAGCACAGGTCACCGTGGAGGTGCCTGTGCATGTCGCTGTCCCTGACCCTGTGAGTGCACCACCATGCACCAGCAGGGATGCCCCGTCCCAGGCCCGTCCGCAGGTAGAGGGGATGTCCATGTCAACTGACTCCCCTCCACCTGCGGCCGTGGGAACCCCTGGCCGCGTGGAGCAGGTCCTGATTGGGGTCGCGATGCGCACGGCTGTGATTCGTGATGCCGTGCGTGCTTCCCGGGAGGAGCACGCACGTCATCACGAAGTGCACCGTGCCGACGTGGCCCAATTGGGATCGGCCATGTTCGGGGGGTTCCTGCATGTGTTGGCCAATCTGACGGCCCTCTCCTCCTCTGTGCAGGCTATCCACCGGTCGTTCTCCTTGCCGTCTTCCGGCCCAGATGCCACCATGGCCCCCTGTGGACCTGCCCCGACCAATGCAGCGAGCTCGGTGGGGATCCCATCCCTGCCGCAGTTGGGAGTCGGAGGTCCAGCAGGGGTGGACGACACAGCAAGTGGACCCCAGCAGATGGAAGATGTGCCGGCATCATCGGGCAGGGCACGTGCACGACGGCGTCGGTGGTTACCATCAGCCTGGATGCCGTCGTGCTGGCAGAGGCAGTGGCGTCGGAGGCAGCAGCGGGCTCGACGTGGGAGGCATCATGGCTCAGGGCCATCAAGATCGGAGGGGCAGGCATCGGCCGGAGGGCAGGGCAACCCTGGCATGGCAGTGTGTTCCGTGTGGGAGGAGTTTGGCCAGCGGATAGGTGCGGAGCGGCAGCGGGCGGAAGAGGAGCGGCTCGCCATGGCCAGGGCGGAGATCTCCATGCATCAGGCATTGAGGCGGGCTGAGTGCCTCGAGGAGGCTCGCAGGGAATTTGGTGAGCACATGGGGTTGTCCCTGCGAGACCTCGGGGCCAGGACTGAGTCCCGCCTCCAGGACATTGACATGGAGTTCGAGGATGCCCTGGCCAGCATCACCAAGTGAGCCGCAGGACTAGCCCGCTGCCTTTGTATATAGTTTTTTAGTTAGTTAGTGCTAGGTTTCCTTTATTTCTTTTTATTATTTTGGACCGCTTGGACAATGGCCACTTCTTTGTACATATTTTTTTAATTAGTTAGTATTAGGTTTCATTAGTGGTGTTGGGCTCATGGACCCTTGAACAATCCTGTATATATTGTTATTTTTTGGGAGGTACATTTTTTTACTTTCATATTGTTTACACCATGTCGTAATGGTTTTTCTTTCATTTCATACTACATGTGTTTACTTTGGACAAAATCTATTGATTTTTCTATCCTTTGTTTTTTGGTTTCTCATTTTTGTTCCCGGACATGGACCTTTTATTTGCTTTGCCAGATAGTTGTAATAGTTTACTTGATATTTTTTGTAATACATTTTTATATTATCTTACACTTGTGTCATTTTTTCTTTGGTTTCTTACATGTCATGATATGGGTTTTGACATTCACTTGCACCCGTTGTGTATGTGTGTGTGGCGGACATGTGTTCTTTTGCATACTTGCCTTTGGGGTTGTGTCATGTGATTGCATTCACTATGTGGGTGCATGCAATCCTTGCCTGGGTGTTTGTGCTGGGTATGCTGGCCATTACTGCCATTATTGTGTATCGTCAGGACCAGGGGCCAGGGGGACATGGGTGGGGGCCTGGTGGAGGGTGTCCCTGGTGGATGGGGGGTTGGGGGTGGTGGGAGACATGGGTTGGACATGGGTGGGGGCCTGCTGGCAGGTTCCCTACAGTGCTGGGGGTGGGGGTGGTGGGAGACATGGGTGGGGGCCTGGTGGAGGGTGTCCCTGGTGGATGGGGGGTGGGGGGTGGTGGGAGACATGGGTGGGGGCCTGGTGGAGGGTGTCCCTGGTGGATGGGGGTTGGGGGTGGTGGGAGACATGGGTTGGACATGGGTGGGGGCCTGCTGGCAGGTTCCCCACAGTGCTGGGGGTGGGGGTGGTGGGAGACATGGGTGGGGGCCTGGTGGAGGGTGTCCCTGGTGGATGGGGGTTGGGGGTGGTGGGAGACATGGGTTGGACATGGGTGGGGGCCTGCTGGCAGGTTCCCCACAGTGCTGGGGGTGGGGGTGGTGGGAGACATGAGCAGGTGTGCAGGGTAGTTCCCTGTGGTGTGTGCTGCCTGCAGGGGCCGTGGAGGGTGTACAGGTAATGCCTGGGAGCACACAGCCATTTCGCGTGTGCAACTTCACGCGCACCCCTGCAATCCACGTACCCGGCCATATCGCGTGTGGAACTTCACGCGCACCCCTGGAATCCACGTAGCCGGCCATATCGCGTGTGGAACTTCCCGCGCACCCCTGGAATCCACGTAGCCGGCCATATCGCGTGTGGAACTTCCCGCGCACCCCTGCAATCCACGTACCCTGCCATATCGCGTGTGGAACTTCACGCGCACCCCTGGAATCCACGTAGCCGGCCATATCGCGTGTGCAACTTCCCGCGCACCCCTGAAATCCACGTAGCCGGCCATTTCGCGTGTGGAACTTCCCGCGCACCCCTGTAATCCACGTAGCCGGCCTTTTCGCGTGTGGAACTTCCCGCGCACCCCTGCAATCCACGTACCCTGCCATATCGCGTGTGGAACTTCACGCGCACCCCTGGAATCCACGTAGCCGGACATATCGCGTGTGCAACTTCCCGCGCACCCCTGAAATCCACGTAGCCGGCCATTTCGCGTGTGCAACTTCCCGCGCACCCCTGAAATCCACGTAGCCGGCCTTTTCGCGTGTGCTACTTCCCTCGCACCCCTGTAATCCACGTACCCTGCCATATCGCGTGTGGAACTTCCCGCGCACCCCTGTAATCCACGTAGCCGGCCATATCGCGTGTGCAACTTCCCGCGCACCCCTGAAATCCACGTAGCCGGCCTTTTCGCGTGTGCTACTTCCCTCGCACCCCTGTAATCCACGTACCCTGCCATATCGCGTGTGGAACTTCCCGCGCAGCCCTGTAATCCACGTAGCCGGCCATATCGCGTGTGGAACTTCCCGCGCACCCCTGAAATCCACGTACCCTGCCATATCGCGTGTGGAACTTCACGCGCACCCCTGGAATCCACGTAGCCGGACATATCGCGTGTGCAACTTCCCGCGCACCCCTGAAATCCACGTAGCCGGCCTTTTCGCGTGTGCTACTTCCCTCGCACCCCTGTAATCCACGTACCCTGCCATATCGCGTGTGGGACTTCCCGCGCACCCCTGTAATCCACGTAGCCGGCCATATCGCGTGTGCAACTTCCCGCGCACCCCTGAAATCCACGTAGCCGGCCTTTTCGCGTGTGCTACTTCCCTCGCACCCCTGTAATCCACGTACCCTGCCATATCGCGTGTGGAACTTCCCGCGCAGCCCTGTAATCCACGTAGCCGGCCATATCGCGTGTGGAACTTCCCGCGCACCCCTGTAATCCACGTAGCCGGCCATATCGCGTGTTCAACTTCCCGCGCACCCCTGAAATCCACGTAGCCGGCCTTTTCGCGTGTGCTACTTCCCTCGCACCCCTGTAATCCACGTACCCTGCCATTTCGCGTGTGGAACTTCCCGCGCACCCCTGTAATCCACGTAGCCGGCCATATCGCGTGTGGAACTTCCCGCGCACCCCTGAAATCCACGTACCCGGCCATGTCGCGTGTGCAACTTACCGCGCACCCCGGTATGCACGCACACGTTTATTTTTTCTCTCTGCGCGTGTGTGTGTTTGTGGGTACCCCTTTGTACGTCTTTTGTCCTGGAGGGCCACAGTATTGGACATTGATCATGTCTGTATATAGGTGCTATTTGTTGGCGCACCTTTTAGCGCACATTTCTTGCAGGCGCAGAGACGCTACCGCCTGCTTTCTTGTGGCGGTCGTGTTTGTGCCTGTTTGTGCCTGTGCGCTGCTTTGAGCGTGCGCTTTTTTGCCCTATTCTATTCCATGAATACGTGTTGTATGCGAGCGTGTGGGCGTTCCGCGCACTTGCCTCCTAAACTTTCCCCGTGCCGCCCACATTCTTCCCCATTCCGAGTGTTGTGCCCCATTTTATTCCCCATTCCGAGTGTCCCGCCCTGTGTCCCGCCTACTTTAGAGCTGTGCGCTGCGCTCGGAGTGATGGCGCAGGGGCCGTGGCGCACAACGTTGGTTGACCTGTGCGCCGGCCTGCGCCGCGCGTTTTTTCCGCGCACGTCCTCTGCTTTTCTTGCGCAGGGACTTCCATGAATCGACGTGCGCTGGTTTCCCTGCGCTTTGCGCTGATTTTCGGCGCAGCGCACGTATTGGCCCCTCTGCGCCGGGATTTTCGGCGCACATTTATTCCATGAATCGGCCTGTCAATCTCTCCACGTGGCTTCAACACCACTTGTCTTCACTTACACATACACCACTCCCCCACGCACACTACCCCTCACTGTTATCCCTCGCAAGGGGTGTACTCACGTCTGCATGTTCATCCGAGCTCCTCCGTCAAGAAGTCCCAATAATGGCATGCACTCTCCCAGGAGCCATGCCATGCTCCAAAGAGCTGACAGGAATTCTGTAAAAAGGCTCCTGCACACCTCTGCGGGTTGCAAGCTTGGGACTGTTCAGAGAAGTGACCTGGAAGCCTCTGTCGTCAAGGGGGCTGCTGGGATCACGTCAGGGTCACAAATGTAGGGAAATCCCCTTAGACGCTCACATAAAAAAAAAAACAACGCACTAGGGAAAAAGGGCCAATGCATCTCTTACAAGGATAACAAGTTCATTTCTAAACAAAAGGAAAAATGTGCCAAAAAAGAACTCTGCTGCTGCTGAATGTTCTGCCAATATCTGCATGAGCAACACATTATGAAGTTACACAGCGTCATCAGTGACATCATTACATACTCCCACGTGGGCGATGTTGCCATCGTCATTGGTCAGCAGGCGGCCAAATAGCAATTATATTACAAACTAAAGGACACATCTATATCTATGAAACAGTGCAACTGGTATGAACAGACAGGGGCCCAGGCGGAAAGTCGAAGTTACACATCACGTGCTTTAAGGTAGGCAGGCACTTCTCGAAGGTCTCCTGCCCTTGTTTTGGGCTATGATTGTATCCTTCTTTTCACCTCGCAGCACAAATCATGTGACGTAGAAGTGACGGCTGGAAGGCCCTGCTTTCTGATCATTTTGATCGATCAGGGGCCCAACAGGTTTTACGGTCAGTGGTCTGGGGTTGTCTGGTACATTGGTATTCAGGGGTTCTAAAGCCAGGGCATGTGGGTGCTATAACTTAGGAGTAGGCCTGGTAGGGGTTGGAGGCCAATGCCTTCCTTCTCGTGGGATTGTATTATACAAAGACGCTCAGCCCTCCTGCCATGGCCTTGCAGAGCACATTCTACCCAGGGTGCGAAGTTTGGCAACATTTAGGACTATGAAGGGTATATGGGTCTGGGTGGCTCTGGTCTTTCTCATCAGTGCCCGGGATACAACCTACTCCTTTGCTCATACCGTGCTACATTTAAACTTTGTGTTCTAATATGGCTGCTGATGCCCAAGATGGCTGCTAATTCCGCATGTGTACTAAGAAATAATGGAAGATGCGCTCTCAGCAGGTAAGTTACATCATAGCTGTATTGTCTTTCAGAATGCTACAACTGCAGGGTCCACACAATGGTAGGAAGGTAGGTATACAAAGACAACATGTAGATAAGTACGAACACTGGATTCCCACACCCATCCAGCCAGATTCTCTCTCTCAATTGCCACAACGGTACTCTTAGAACTTAGAGACATACACGTTCCACAAAGCCCAATCCCTATGATATCACACTATCTGGACACACTCACACACCGATGACTACATACTACACCTATAAAGCAAGTACTAATGTGTTACTGTAAAAAGCTTTTGCAGGACACCCCCACCTCCCTGGTGTCTTATACTACCTCTGGTGGCCTTTGCCTTATTCTAAATTGCTCGGGTTGCAGGAAGGGATCTACGTGATTACTGCGGATCAGGAAATTGCAAATCCGAAAAGATCAAATTGCAAAATCCCAGTGATCACGAAGATCACTAGCCACCATCCCCATACCCCCCCACTTACCTTTTTTGGTGGCATACACAGAAGTGTACCGCGACTCTCCTGTACTCCTGAAACACTTGTGTATAGGCGCGTTATAAATGCCATATCATATTATATCATACCCTGTGTCGCCCGTTCCTTCCCACTATCGTGGATGTAAGCTGGCGCCGCAGGGTGCGTTTTTTGTCCAATGTCATGGAAGGTGGGGACAGCCCCGCAACCCCCGAAGCCTATAATGCCAAACAAAGGGAGCAGGGGACCCCCACTCACCTGTTCACCATTATGGGCATCATTTTTTTTGTCAATGCTGAATGCGCTACAAACGCACATTCATTTTCTTTTACAACCTTTTGGGGTAAACATGATGGGGTATACACGTGGGAAGATCGTGTCCCCCTTCCCAACATTATCAAGTGGGTGTAGAGGGGCGTGGCCAGCGCGCATGTAGTGAAGCCGGCTGTCCAAGGAGCTCCTGCCCACGATCCTGAAACATAAGTAATTGCGGCAAAATATTAAGGCTCTGGAGCTGAAATTCGACTGAGCCACAGAAGAACCTTTTCGACACACTCGACCAAATCGGTGAAGAAAATCGTCGCTGGCAACACCAAAAACGAAGCGTTTTAAAAACCCCCCCTGCGGCATCCAACATGGCGGCCACACCAAGCGGCCTGTAGAGGACTGACCCACTAGGCGTTGCGGGACTGAAGCGAGGACTACAGACCTCCGCGGACTGTCACAGCAACTTGCCTCCGCCGCAAACGAGTAAGGCACCCCCATCGGGCTTCCACTGATCCGTCCCGTGGCGAGAGAAAGGGAGGACTCACGCAGCGATCTGGAGCAGCAGAAGGCGGTAGGACCCGGGGGCGCTGGACGAAGCAGCCGCGCAACGCACATCGAGCCACTGACCGCCGTCCCTGCCAGCCCTTCCAGAGGGGGCATCAGCTCCCTAAAGCAACTCACCTGGGTACGACTGAGGGACCACGCTTGAGACCCGCTGAGATCCGCTCGCGGAAGGTGTCCCCCAGCATATGATACTCACGGGATCAGCCTGGGGACTGCAGTGGCAGATCCACACACGTGGGCTGCTCTGAGCGGCCAAGAATACACGCAGAGGTCGGGACGGCGACCACGGAGCACACGCACCTAAGAACACGAACCAGACAACACCAGCGGGACCACCCGACCCAAAATGAAATAAGTGGCTACCCCTCACATAAGAGCTCACTGTCCCACTTCAACATTCATTGGACAGGGGCAGCTACCCACCTCGCATAGCCCATGGGCAGGGAACTGGGCATTGCGCAATGGTCGGTGCCATGAATAAGCTTGGGTGCAGCTAAAGATTACAACACAGCTCCGCCTAACCACCACATACGGTCAGTTGAGGACAAGACGGATCAGAGTGTGATCCAATCTCATAGTCGCAGTGACCCACAGTAGCAGGCTCCCCACAACAAACTAAGGCCGTTGACCGCAAATAGTTGAAGCCAGCATCACGCTACACGAAAACTGGAACCCTCGTGTGGTACAATGTCTCCTCCCAAAAACAGGTCGCGAAATGTAACAAAGATTTCGTTCACTACAGCCCGGCCAAAGCAACAGACACCACAGGATGAGAACAACAAGGCTGAGTCACCAACCCCGGCGGTGGACCCTCGGGACTCTCAGATCCTTCAGGCGATAGCAGCACTGAGAACATCTGTTGAAGATATGAGAGGGGAAATAAAATCAGACATGCAACTAATAAGGCAAGATGCCGGGAACCTTGCCGAAAGAGTCACTAATACGGAAGCCACCCTACAGGAAACTACAGAGACCATGCAGGAGCTAAAGGCGAAAGTCAAAGAGCTAGAAACAACAGTTGCCCGATTAGAAGCACGCTCCGAAGATGCGGAAGGCCGGGCCCGACGAAATAACGTCCGAATTCTGTGAATTCCAGAAGGCATGGAGGGCTTGGACCCCACTGAGTTCATAGAAACACTGCTGTTACAGGAAATTGGTGCAGGCAATCTCACCCAAGGGTTCTCCGTGGAGCGAGCCCATAGATCCCTCCAAAAGCGACCACCCCCCGGATCTTACCCAAGTCCAATGATTGCGAAAATACTAAACTTCAGGGACCGAGAGACAATACTGAGGTTCTCGAGAGAGGGGGGTGAGATCAAAAGAAACGATGCGTCAATAGTCATGTACCCCGACTATACTCCCGTGGTGCAGCGAGCCAGAAACTCTTTCATACCTGTAAAAGCCAGACTGCGGAAACTTAATCTTAAATATATGCTGCTGTACCCAGCGAGACTCAAAATACTCTACAAGGGAAAGGCCATTTTCCTAGAGACCCCGGTTGCAGCAAACCTATGGCTTGAACACAATAACCTCGCGGAAGACACTGAGGAATTGGCGAAAAGCAGCAAAAGATGATTCTATGAGAAGAAACCACAAGAGCAGCTAAATATTGCTAACACATTCAATGCCGCATCAAGGAAATGTCACAATTGGGCAGGAAACCGGAAGCCCAATCACAGGACTGCTGATGACCCCCCCAACCGAAAATGGTGTAGGCAAAACACCTACACACCGCCCGAACCGAAAGACCCGGAGAGGACTGGAAGGCTCAGGAGCCCCCGAGCGTTGTGAGTTTGAAACGACTGCTGGGGGCAGTTTCTTGTTGTTGTTTTTTCTGGTTAATCCATTCCACGAAATGGTAGTTAAAAAAGTTAGTAAGTCTCCATACTGCAAAATGCAACCGGAGAGCGGGTGGGCTGGAGCGGTAGTTGGGATGGGTTGGAATCCACGAGCTAGGGATAACCTTGGGACCCTAGTCGCGACCACAAACACTTCTGGGAGAAGCAAGTGCCTCCTAAATCTCTCCAGTAACCAGGATGGCCATGCACATTAAGGTATTAACTTGGAATGTGAGGGGCCTGGGCACTTACCTCCGCAGGAATAGGATTAAATCCTACTTACGCAGGAAAAAAGTGGACATTGCCCTATTGCAGGAGACACACTGCACCATAGAGGCAAACGCAAAACTGAAAGAACACTGGGGGGGACAGGGCTTCGGAGCACCCTACTCTAAATATGCCAGAGGGGTTTACACCTGGATCAACCCCCAAGTACCATTCCACCTAAATAAAATGGAAAAGGACCCAGAGGGCAGATACCTAATAATATGGGGAACTTTCGAACAAAGAGAGATTTGCATAGTGAATTCATATTTCCCCAACAACAATATCCCTGCCCATCTGAAAGCACTGGGTGCCAAGATGGTGCAGTTCAGGGATGGCTTTTTTCTGTGGGGTGGCGATTTCAACTGCGTCCACGACTCAGAGTTGGACAGATCCCGGCTGGCCCCTCCACTGCCACCACGTCTCTAGCCACCCTGATCAAGGAACTAGACCTGACAGATGTATGGCGGGAACTACACCCAGACGAGAGAGCCTACTCGTCCCCCCATAAACTCCATACGAGGCTAGATCATTTCTTCATAAGTAAGGAACATTTGCCTCAAATAGGGGACACGCAATATTTAGGGAGGACTATCTCCGACCATTCCCCACTTCTGTTAGACTGGCATCATAACAGTCCCAGACCACCCATTCCCATGTGGAGGATGCCTGCTGAGGCCCTGAAAGACCCGGCCTTCAGGGAGGAATTGCTAGAATCCATAGAGAATTATATAACAGAAAATTCTGGTAGCGTCGAACACATTAGCACAATATGGGATGCCTTGAAAGTAGTTACGCGAGGCGAAGTTATTGCGAAAGCAGGGGGTATCAGGAAAATGCTAAGAGCTGAACTTGACCAGAAAGAACGTGCGATCCAAAAGCTAGAAGCCACCTCAGTAGACGCCCCAAAGAGGGAGGACGACCTTAGAACTCTCAGAGAGGACTGCTCTGGTGCGTGGAATAGACTAGCCAAATTTGATTTTAGCACCAGAACAGACAGAACACACGCAGAAGCCGATAAACCTGGCCGGTTACTGGCCTGGCTTTGTAAACAAGAGCACCCCAAACACATAACCACAATATTACGGGATGAACACGGCACAGAGCACAGAACCCAGCAGAGCATCAACAACACCTTTAAACACTACTATGCACAACTATACTCCCATACAGACAAAATCCCCCAGGGACAAATCACAGACACACTAGAAGAAATAGGTCTACCCAAACTATCGCAAGCACAATCTGACACTTTGGACTCTGACATCACACCGGAAGACATAACAGAAGCTATTCGATCCCTGGCCACGTGTAAGACCCCGGGTAGTGACGGGCACCCCCCGAGTTCTACAAATCATTTGAACCCTCCCTGACACCCCTACTACACCAAGTTTTCTCAGAAACATATGAAAGAGGTATCCTACCAGATAGCATGAAAGAAACCCTAGTGATACCGATGCTCAAGCCCGATAAGCCTCCTGACAAATGCGACTCCTGTCGCCTGCTTGCCATACTTAACTATGACATTAAAATACTGACGACAATCCTAGCTAAGCGACTATCCAAAGTGATAGGAGATATAATACATACAGACCAGAATGGCTTTATACCCGGCCGGAAAACGTCCCTAAATTTGCGCAGGCTTCAACATATCATAGCCCAAACCAGCACATGTGACGAACAGCTTGCACTACTGTCCTTAGACGCCATTAAGGCTTTCGACTCTATATACTGGGAATGGCTGATAGCGGTTTTGGAGGGATTTGGAATCGCCCAGGGATTCATCAGATGGGTCAGGATTCTTTACAATAAACCAAGGTCTAGGCTGAAATCTGGGAAGTATGTGTCAGAGGCATGGGACATTCAGAGGAGTACTAGGCAGGGCTGCCCACTTTCTCCTATGCTCTACGTTCTAGGGCTGGAACCCATAGCAATCTATTTTAGGCAGCAATATTTTGATGCAAGGATCAGATTAGCAGGAAGTGATCATATCTCAGACACCAACCTACACAACATCAGGCTATGGGAAAAGAAAGGTATATACACTTGGGGTGACCTATACACTGATGGTATATTCAGAGAATTCGCTGTGTTACAGGCGGTGGAGGACATCCACGCCGGTCAATTCCTGTGGTACCAAATGATCCGCAGCATAGCCCGCACGAGATGGTCTACCTGGCCAGAAGAACCTGAGACTGACCCCTTCCTGACACTGATGTATGGCCTGAACGAAGGGGGGAAGGTGGTATCTCAAATATATAGCCTCCTAAGGGACATCCCTAATCCTCCTAGTGCCGTATTAAAGACCCGCTGGGAAACGGACATTGGACAAGAAATGTCTGAAAACGAATGGCTCAGAGCACTGTCGTTCCCAAAAGAGGTCTCTAGGAACCAGAGATTCCGATTAATACAGATTAATATACTATACCGCACCTACTTAACCCCAAGTAAAATAGCACTGTTCAACAGAACCGCTCAGGCACAATGCACTAGGTGTGGGGCAGATGGGGCCGACTTGATCCACATGCTATGGAACTGCACTAAGGCTCAGAACCTCTGGTCGAAAGCAAAACAAACCTGCGAAAAAGCTGAGGTTACCAGGTACAAATGGACTCCAGCTGAATGCCTCCTAGGCAGTTACCCCAGGCAGGCCAAACACAAATATGCTGTAAAACTAATGGACTTGCTGTGCATAACGGCCAAGAGGACTATCGCTATGGCCTGGAAAAAGCCTGCCGGACCGAATCATAAAGTATGGCGTAAAGAACTGGAAAGATGGGCAAACGCCGAAACCAGAGCCTGGGAGGACAGCGTCACTAGATCCACTGAAGACTCAAGCTTGGCACTAGAGGCATGGAAAGGCATGGAAAGACACCATGTCTAAACTGTTTCGATCCTCCGATGATAAACCCCATTGAACAACACACCCGACTGACCTATCGATCCACACAAATGGACATGAATACTGGGCACTAGACCCCCACAAACCCGAACTAAACCAGAAATGGCTCCCCCCACTACCCTGAAGACAGAACACCCGCCCTTCCCGGAAACCCGTCAACCACCACCTGCCACTCACAAGGAGACAGTTAATGTTAATTTGTTATATGAGTGTTGTTATTTTATTTGAAAACAAGGCATAATTGCAGTGACGCAGTCAGATATCTTGAGAAAGGGACCTGACCAGTAATAATGTAAAATGTTTATAACCACAAATGCCAATAAAAACATTTTGAAATAAATCAAGTGTGTGTATACCAGAAACAGTCCCCACATTTATACTCATATCATACATCAGGAGTGAACTACATCAAGAAAGGGCATAGGGGCTCAGCCTCTCTTACTGTCATGATGACTGTACTTTTTATTCTCTATATGTAGTGGGGGATAGTAAATATTTGTATTGCTCTTTGTCAGGGCTCTTTGCATAGAATTTGTTTACAGAATTATTATTGCCATGATTTGATGCACACATGCCAGCCGTCGTTTAAAGGCAAAGGGGTGGCTACGTTGGCTCAGTTTATTATAAAAATGGATTGAATGGTTCAAATGCCTGCACACTTCTTGTGATGTGCCTTAATGTGATTGGTGTCTTGTGTTAATTGCAGAACTCGTCATCACAGCAGGAGGTGAAAATATTCCCCCGGTCCCTATTGAGGATGCCCTGAAGGAGGAGGTGCCCATCATCAGTAACGCTGTGTTAATCGGCGACAAAAGGAAATTCCTGTCCATGCTGATCACTCTGAAGGTAAGTGCGAGAGGGTACATCCATATCTATCACTCTGAAGGTAAGTGCGAGAGGGTACATCCATACTGATCACTCTGAAGGTAGGTGGGAGAGGGCTCATCCATTCTGATCACTCTGAAGGTAGGTGGGAGAGAACTCATCCATTCTGATCACTCTGAAGGTAGGTGGGAGAGGTTTCAGCCATGCCATCAATCTGAAGGTAAGGTAGGTGGGAGAGGACTCATCCATGCTGATCACTCTGAAGGTGTCATGATCTCTGCTTCCAAAAGATCAGGACTTGCCCGACTCCCTTGGAAGCAGACCCATAAACCCGGTTCCGAGTGCCAGCCAGTCCCAATTGGGACCTTTTGGACCCTGACCTGGCGCCAGTGGTACCAGGCTCATAAAGATGCCCAGTCCCAGCGCTGGAAGAGCCGGGCTCATAATGCTTGGGTGGACTTACCTGCAGCAGACCATGCTGCTTACTTACCTGCCAGTTGAACCCCTGATCCTCTTCTGTTTGGGACTACTTTTCCTGTTGGGTGGGGCAGGAGCCACTCCCTAGGTTCAGAACACTGGAACTCTTCTGGAAAGCAGGAACTCTTTTCTTACCTAGGCGTGGCTGTGGAAGGAGACATCTAAGCACTACAGGAGGCTATTTAAACCACACCCGATGGATGAATCTTGCTTTGTGTTATTCTGCATTCTCTGCAGCAGAACGCTCATCGTGTCTTCTGCTTCTGATCCTGGGCCTAAGGGAACAAAGGCTTACCATCCTGGAATCCAGTCTTCAGCAGCACCTGTAAAGACAAAGAAAGAACAGGTTAGCACTACGGTCTTCAGTGGCAGCGCATCTCTTACCTGGTCCATCGGCTGTCACCAACGCCTCGCGCTGCATTCTGGCATCTGAAAGACAAAGGCTTACCTACTCTTCGCATGCTCCGGAGGTCTTCGCACTGCATTCCGGCATCTGAAAGACAAAAGCTTACCAGCTCTTCGCACGCTCCGGAGGCCTTCGGCGCTGCATCCCGCATCTGAAAGACAAAAGAAGGTGCGTTTAAAGACATTGGGCAACTTTATTACTCACGTGCCATTACTCCTTCCCACGCCGAATCCAGTGGGTATTCCAGCACCCTTCAGCTTCTCTAAAGCTCCGAACTTGTACCTGCAAGATAAAAGGGACAGTTAGTGCGCATCGTGAAGCAGGCTACAAGCGCTTACTTACGTGCTTCCAGGCGCTTCTATTCCTCACGCGGGTTCGATCCTCAACTCTCATCAGCCCGCCATCCGCCATCGCCGGAACCCTGCAAAACAAGAGATATCATTACAAAAGACTTTTAAGACATTTGAAGTGCCCAGAACTTACCGTTCGTGCAGTTAACGACGGACAGCAGTCCTCTGAGGTCAAGAGGCCTGCACCCTTATCCAGTGAAGAAACTGGTTACGGCACCCTGCCCCGAGGCAGATGGAGAGCTCGGCATTCACTTACCTAAGGTGAGGGCGTTAACCTTTGGGGTTCTACAGGAGAAGAGATAGGGAAGAGGAGAGAGGCACCCAATAACCCCAGTTCATTAATCCCATAATTTCTATCTGCAGACATCTTACTCTTCGAGTCAGACATACAGTGCACAGAGGTCCAGCCCAAAGAGCCAACCGTGTGTTACACATCACCTTTGAAGATACGGCATTCACCCAGTCAAGACCGGCGCCTCTGCGGGAATCAGGTGAGCGTTACAGAACACAAAGCCTACCGCAAAACTCCCACCCAGGCGCTATGGAAACCTCGGATACCGACCAGCTAGCCCAGTTACTTGGGGAACTAAGAGCAGAAGTGCATGCAGCCCGTCAGGAAACGGATGCTCTAAGAAGGGAACTGATTATTTCCAAGGAGCGAACAGACGATCTCGCTAGACAATTGCTACAGTCACAAGCCGGACAAACTCCGTTACCCGCATCAGGGGCAAATTTTCCTTCAACATCCTCTACGAACCCAGTGCAGATCAACCTACCTGGGAATGTATCTCTGGCTCTGCCCGAACGATTTTCTGGTGACCCAAAGAGGTTTGCAGTATTTATTAATCAGTGCCGGTTGCACTTCTTATGCCGGCCAGCAGCCTTTCCAACTGATCAAGCTAAGGTAGCTTTCGTGCTTTCGTACCTTAGTGGCAATGCGGCAGACTGGTCGATCCCTCTAGTTAATCAAGATGATCCGGTTCTCCATGATTTTCAAGCTTTTCAGCTCAGTATGGAAAAACTGTTTGCAAGACATTCACAGGGGCAGCCCTTGGACAATGAGCTCCTTTCATTGCGACAAGGTAATCAAGACCTTTTGGCTTATATTGCGTCTTTCAACAGACTGATAGTGGAAACTCGATGGCCTGAGAACAAAAGGATTACGCTGTTTTATAGAGGTCTACGTGGAGAGCTCAAAGATGTGTTAGCCCAAGTAGTGAATCCCCCGCAAGACTGTTCGGACTATATTGACTTAGTCGTTCAAATTGACCACAGACTGCAGAACAGGAAGGCTGATCGTTCCAAGTTTGATGCTCGAGTATTTTCCAAACCACCAACTCCTACCAAAGGAGGAGAATCCGGGGAACCCATGCAAATAGGGGGCCTGAAAGGACCACTAACACAAAAGGAGCGGGAAAGGAGAAAACAGCTGCAATTATGCCTCTATTGCGGAAACTCGGGGCACTTTCTTCGAGACTGTCCGGTGAAACCAGCCAAGAAGGCAGTAGGAGCTGCAGTTACCAGGGTCACAAACTCTGAGCAGGGAAACGACCTCGCCCGACAAGAATAGAGGTCCTCTTGCCGAGCGTTAAAACCAGTTCCGTGACCTCGCATTTCGTGATACCTATGGTCCTCATTAGCCCTGAACATCCGGATCGATTACATGCGATTGAAGCTTACGTCGACAGCGGTGCCATCGGCAATTATGTGGATCATGAAATGGTTTTGAGGATGAATCTGACTCTTTGTCCAAAGGCTGTAAAGGACGTCATTACTACGGTGGATGGTACGGAGATAGCCTCCGGACCAGTAACGCATACCACCCAAGAAGTGACGCTAGTAAGTCAAGATGGACACCATGAGAAGATCGTGTTCGATGTGATCAAGGCCCCTCAGTTCCAGATTATTCTAGGAATTCCTTAGTTAGAGAAGCACAATCCTCAGATCGATTGGCGAGCAAGAGCGGTTCAGTTTCCAGAATGTGTCTCTACTTGTCACCCTCAACCTGGTGTTGCACTGGCAGCAATTTCCTCGGAGGCTCCCCAGTTACCTCCTGAATACCTAGAATTCCAAGATGATTTCCGGAAGGATCAGGCTAACTCTCTACCTCCTCATAGGTCTTATGACTGCCAGATAGACCTGATACCTGGATCTACTCCTCCTTGTAGTAGAATTTATGCCCTCACCGAGCCTGAGAATCTTCACCTCCGACAATACCTGGATCAATACCTAGCGAATGGGTTTATTCGTCCTTCCAAGTCCCCTGCTTCCTCAGCTTTTTTCTTCGTTCCAAAAAAAGAAGGGGACCTTAGAACTTGTATAGATTATCGCGCCCTGAACCAGATCACCGTTAAGAATAGATATCCGTTACCTTTGATCCCTGAACTCCTGGACCAAGTCAGAAAAGCATGCATATATACAAAGCTGGATCTTAGAGGAGCCTACCACTTGGTACGAGTAAAAGAGGGCGATGAATGGAAGACGGCCTTCCGCACCAAGTATGGGCTATTTGAATATCAGGTCATGCCCTTCGGACTTTGCAATGCCCCGGCCGCCTTTCAATATTTTATGAACGATGTCCTCAGAGAGCTCATAGATGTGTGTGTTGTTGTTTACATTGACGACATCCTCGTTTATTCTTCATCGGAAACTGAACATCGGAAACACGTGAAAATGGTCCTCGAGAGATTGCGTCAACACAAACTTTTCGCTAAGTTGGAAAAATGTGTTTTCAACGTGACTGAATTTGAATTCTTGGGATTCATATTATCACCTAGCGGAGTGCGTATGGATTCAAAGAAGGTCGATGCAATTCTCAAATGGCCATCGCCATCCTCCGTAAAAGGTGTTCAAAGCATGTTAGGCTTCGCTAACTTTTACCGCAGGTTTATCCCCGAATTCTCTCGAATAGTCCAGTCCATCACCGCCTTGTTAAAGAAAAACAAACGTTTTGAATGGTCTTCCGAGGCGGAACAAGCTTTCCAGAATTTGAAGACTAGATTTATCTCTGCACCGATCTTAAAACATCCTCGCCCAGAACTCCCCTACATCGTTGAAACTGATGCTTCGAGCCTTGCCATGGGGGCAGTTCTATCACAAAAGGACCCAGTAACCAATCAGTTGCATCCAGTGGCATTTTGGTCCCGCAAATTCTCGCCTCCTGAAATCAATTACACTATTATTGATAAGGAACTTCTAGCTATCAAGTCCGCCTTTAAGGCTTGGCGGCATTATCTTCTGGGGGCCCGACACACCGTTACTGTGATTACAGATCACCGAAACCTGCAATATTTGAAAACCGCAAAAGCTCAATCCTCTAGGCAACTCCGTTGGGCACTATTCTTTGCCGAGTTTGACTTCATAATTACCTATCGACCTGGTACAAAAAACGGTAAAGCTGATGCCCTTTCTCGGATGGGAGTGGAAGAACATTTGATCAATCCTAAACCTGTACCTATCATTCCCGAACAAAGAATTCTAGGTGTAATCGCCACACAATCCATAGAGGAAGTTAAGGATAAAGCCAGGCTACTGATAACTCCAGCAGACATACAGAATTGGCATCTGCAGGGAAAGGACTTAACGGTGAAGGACAACCTATTATATTTCCAAGAACGGTTATACCTGCCCAGCACAGATTTACAGAAAAAGGTAATCTCTTGTTATCACGATTCTTTAATGGAAGGACATCCCGGTATGACCAAGACCTCGGAAAAGATCAAGCGCTACTTCTGGTGGCCGTCTTGGAAAAAAGATATCAGAGACTTTATAATGTCCTGTGGAGTATGCGCCCAAAACAAGAGTCAAAAGGAAAAACCAGCCGGCCTCTTACGCCCTATTGACATCCCGCCTCGCCCTTGGCATACGCTTTCTATGGACTTCATCACCGATCTACCTCCATGCTCCGGATACAATACGATCCTAGTGATCGTGGACCTATTCTCCAAGATGGCGCATTTCATTCCACTCAAAGGCTTACCAACAGCAGCAACTCTGGCCCGAGAATTTCTCGAAAACATCGTCCGACTGCAAGGTTTTCCTTCAGTTCTAATTTCGGATCGAGGTAGTCAATTTATTTCTCATTTTTGGCGAAGTTGCTGTCGGTCGGCTCAAATTGATGTGAGACTTTCGACCAGCCACCACCCTCAAACCGACGGACAAACCGAGAGGACCAATCAAACTCTGTAACAGTATTTGCGCTGCATGCTACAACAAACTGAAAAAACCTGGAAAGATATCCTTTGGATAGCCGAATATGCCTACAATAACTCTGTCCACTCGGGAACTGGGAAAACCCTGTTTTTTATTTTATACGGTAGTCACCCTCGAACCTCGGAGTTGGATCCACTCCAAGATCTTGGAACACCAGCAGTAGACCACCTGCATTCTACAATCACCCAAGCCTTTAAGGAAGCTGTTTCTCACCTTCAAAGGGCTAAAGAACAATACAAGAAAGGAGCAGACGAACATCGGAAGGAAGCCCCCCAATATCAAGTAGGAGATCAAGTCTGGTTATCCACCAGATATCTACCTCTAAAAGGACCACGCACATTCAACCCAAGATACCTTGGTCCCTATTCCATCACTACCATAGTAAATCCAGTAGCGGTCAAGTTGGACTTGCCCCCTCACATGAAGATACATCCGGTCTTCCACGTCTCTCTATTAAAACCTGTGCAACCTCAAACCCGACTAACTACATCTCCAAAACCTATTCTAGTTGATGGAGAACTCGAGTTTGAAGTCAAAAGCATCCTGGATTCCAAGATCTCCAAATCTAAACTATTTTACCTGATTGACTGGAAAGGCTACGGTCCCCAAGAAAGATCCTGGGAACCTGCAGAATATGTCCACGCGCCTCGTCTAATCAAAAGATTTCATCGAACATTTCCTAACAAGCCCAAACCCCCGGAGAAGCCCGGTTTGGGAGGGGCCTTGAGGGGGGGTGCTGTCATGATCTCTGCTTCCAAAAGATCAGGACTTGCCCGACTCCCTTGGAAGCAGACCCATAACCCCGGTTCCGAGTGCCAGCCAGTCCCAATTGGGACCTTTTGGACCCTGACCTGGCGCCAGTGGTACCAGGCTCATAAAGATGCCCAGTCCCAGCGCTGGAAGCGCCGGGCTCATAATGCTTGGGTGGACTTACCTGCAGCAGACCATGCTGCTTACTTACCTGCCAGTTGAACCCCTGATCCTCTTCTGTTTGGGACTACTTTTCCTGTTGGGTGGGGCAGGAGCCACTCCCTAGGTTCAGAACACTGGAACTCTTCTGGAAAGCAGGAACTCTTTTCTTACCTAGGCGTGGCTGTGGAAGGAGACACCTAAGCACTACAGGAGGCTATTTAAACCACACCCGATGGATGAATCTTGCTTTGTGTTATTCTGCATTCTCTGCAGCAGAACGCTCATCGTGTCTTCTGCTTCTGATCCTGGGCCTAAGGGAACAAAGGCTTACCATCCTGGAATCCAGTCTTCAGCAGCACCTGTAAAGACAAAGAAAGAACAGGTTAGCACTACAGTCTTCAGTGGCAGCGCATCTCTTACCTGGTCCATCGGCTGTCACCAACGCCTCGCGCTGCATTCTGGCATCTGAAAGACAAAGGCTTACCTACTCTTCGCATGCTCCGGAGGTCTTCGCACTGCATTCCGGCATCTGAAAGACAAAAGCTTACCAGCTCTTCGCACGCTCCGGAGGCCTTCGGCGCTGCATCCCGCATCTGAAAGACAAAAGAAGGTGCGTTTAAAGACATTGGGCAACTTTATTACTCACGTGCCATTACTCCTTCCCACGCCGAATCCAGTGGGTATTCCAGCACCCTCCAGCTTCTCTAAAGCTCCGAACTTGTACCTGCAAGATAAAAGGGACAGTTAGTGCGCATCGTGAAGCAGGCTACAAGCGCTTACTTACGTGCTTCCAGGCGCTTCTATTCCTCACGCGGGTTCGATCCTCAACTCTCATCAGCCCGCCATCCGCCATCGCCGGAACCCTGCAAAACAAGATATCTCATTACAAAAGACTTTTAAGACATTTGAAGTGCCCAGAACTTACCGTTCGTGCAGTTAACGATGGACAGCAGTCCTCTGAGGTCAAGAGGCCGGCACCCTTATCCAGTGAAGAAACTGGTTACGGCACCCTGCCCCGAGGCAGATGGAGAGCTCGGCGTTCACTTACCTAAGGTGAGGGCGTTAACCTTTGGGGTTCTACAGGAGAAGAGATAGGGAAGAGGAGAGAGGCACCCAATAACCCCAGTTCATTAATCCCATATTTTCTATCTGCAAACATCTTACTCTTCGAGTCAGACATACAGTGCACAGAGGTCCAGCCCAAAGAGCCAACCGTGTGTTACACATCACCTTTGAAGATACGGCATTCACCCAGTCAAGACCGGCGCCTCTGCGGGAATCAGGTGAGCGTTACAGAAGGTAGGTGGGAAAGGACACATCAATTCTGATCACTCTGAAAGTAGGTGGGAGAGGACACAACCATGCGATCACTCTGAAAGTAGGTGGAAAAGACTCATCCATGCTGATAACTCTGAAGGTGAGTGGAAAGACTCATCCATTCTGATCAGTCTGAAGGTAGGTGGGAGATGACACTGCCATGCAATCACTCTGACGGTAGGTGAGACAGGGCTCATCCATTCTGATCACTCTGAAGGTAGACGGGATAGGACTCATTCATTCTGATGATCACTGTGAAGGTACTTGGAAGAGGACTTATCCATTCTGATCATGTTGAAGGTAGGCGGGGTACTCATCCATCCTCATCACTCTGAATGTAGGTGGGAGAGGACTCAGCCATTCTGATCACTCTGAAGGCCGGTTGGAGAGGGCTCATCCATCCCCATCACTCTGAAGGTAGGTAGGTGAGGGCTCATCATCCTCATCATTCTGAAGGCAGGTGGGAGAGGACTCATCCATTCTAAGCTCTCTGAAAGTAGAGTAGGTGGGAGAGGACTCATCCATGCTGATCACTCTGAAGCTAGGTGGGAGAGGACTCAACCATGTGATCGCTCTGAAGGTATTTGGAAAACACTCATTAATGATGATCACTCTGAAGGTCGGTGGAAAGACGCATCCATTCTGATCACTCTGAAGGTAGGGTGGAGATGACACAGCCATGCAATTACTCTGAAGGTAGGTGAGACAGGGCTCATCCGTTCTGATCACTCTGAAGGTAGGTGGGAGAGGCTCATCCATTCTGATCACTCTGAAGGTAGGTTGGAGAGGGTTCATCCATCCCTATCACTCTAAAGGTAGGTAGATGAGGGCTCATCCATCCTTATCACTCTGAAGGCAGGTGGGAGAGGACTCATCCATTCTGAAAGTAGGTGGGCAAGGACACATTCATGCTCACGACTCTGAAGGTAGGTAGGAGAGGACCTTCCATGCTAATCCATCTGAATAAGTGAGGGGAAAATTCCTCCATGTATTCACTCTGAAGGTAGGGAAAAGGTTCATCCATTCTGATCTCTATGAAGGTAGGTAGGAGAGGACTCATCTAAACTAATCACATGTATTCACTCTGAAGGTAGGGAAAAGGTTAATCCATTCTGATCTCTATGAAGGTAGGTGGGAGAGGGCTCATCCATTCTTATCACTCTGAAAGTAGATTGGAGATAGATCATCCATTCTGGTCACTCTGAAGGTAGGTGGGAGAGGACTCATCATATTGAACTGATAACTCTGAAGGTGAGAGAAGTCATCCATTCTGATCCCTCTGAATGTAGGTCAGAGAGGACTCATCCATTCTCATCACTCTGAAAGTAGGTTGGAGATGGATCATCCATTCTGATCCCTCTGAAGGTAGGTGGGGGATGGCTCATCCATTCCGATCACTCTGAAGGTAGGTGGGAGAGGACCGTCCATGCTAATCTATCTGTAGAAGAGAGGAGAGAGCTCATTCATGCATTCACTCTGAAGGTAGTTGTGAGATCGCTCATCCATGCATATCATTCTGAAGGTGAATGGGGACAGATAAGCCAGGCCGATCAATCTGAAGAAAATGGGGGAAGTCTCATTCAGGCTGCTCAGTCTGAAGGTAAGTCAGAGTGGGCACATCCATCCTAATCTTTCTGGAGAAGAGCCTTGACAGCTGATGCACAATGATCACTCTGAGGTAATTCAGGGAGTTCTCAGGGATGTCTCATCCATGCTGGAAATCTGAAGTAGAGAGGGCAGAATTCACCCATGCTTATCACCTAATGAACAGTAGAGGGTACTTATCCCATTTACTATGACTATGCTAGACTTTATATGACAGTGGGCCTCATTATAAGTCTGCCGGTCCAGAATAAGGCTGCTGGTACCAACGTACCGGCACACTTTTCGGACCGGCAGACTACAACAGGTCTGACATGCTGGACGCAACCAACAGCCCCGGAAAGCACCGTTGTCAGGGAAACACCAGCACCGTTAGCAACGGTGCGAGTGTTTCAAGTCCCATTCCTATGGGGTCCTATGGGACTCCACAGAAATGGGGACTAACAGCTTGGTTGTGGCTGAGAAAGTTAGGATACGCCAAGATTTGCCTTGGGAAGAGACGTATCTTAAGCAGACGTTGAAAAGTATGGTAAATGGACTGAGTTCTTAGAATACCATGCATAGTGTGCAGGAGCAATAACAAAGAAATAATGCAATGCAATCTTGGTACAGATAATGCAACAGCCCCAAAATAACTTTTTGGGGGGAATTAGGACTCCATGGAATGGGTTTGCTGCAATCTGTACCGGTGATTGCAGCAATTATATGGCGGTAGGCAAATTAATTACCGGCAGGTCAGGCCTGCTGGTGGACTCGAGCACCTACTGACAAACTTGGAGTGTGCCGGTCCAGTAAAAATGCTGGTATTACCGGCATTTTCTCTGACATTTTTACCAGACCGGCACACACGTGCGCTGTTTATAATTGGCAGGTTTATAATTCGGCAAGTAGAATAGTGATTGGGTCACTTCATTCCAAGCCAATAAAATGTGGCAAATATCATCGTTGCTTTCCTGCTTATAACTGTAGCATACTTTGGTTTCAGCAGGTGACGATGTCTTCAGATGATCCACTCTGGGCTACCAGTCATTTTCCAGGTGACTGCAATTCTTCGTTTATTTAAGATGCATGCCAGATCCGTGAATTTAGTTGTGTTCTTCATTTTTCAACCTTGGGTATGATCCTAGCAGTCAGGTCTCGGTTGACCATCTTAGAGATCCCCAGGTCAACTACCTTCTGACATACCGCTCCTCAAAATATGTATATAACGGGACACTCCCAAAATTCATGCATCAAATCTGCCTTCACATGGTTACACCTGTGGCAGCTGGGAAATCTAGATATTCTGTGAGGGGTCAAGTATGTCCTGTGAAGGGAGGTGGCACAGTTGTGCATGCTGCAAGATGGCAACATCTTCGGATTGCCCCAGCTACTGGCATGAATATCCTTCGATTTCGATCCTGATATTCTAGCAACCAGGATAGTGAGACTGCAGGCTGTATCCCTGAGGAATCGCCCACGAGAGGGTCCGGCCCAGTTCACGAATAGGGTTGGAGGAGGAGAGAAGCAGCGCTGATTGTGTTGGCTCTACACGGATGCGGGTGCTGATGAAGGCTGCTGGGGAAGGAGCTGAGACTCGAGCTTGGGCGCCCTGAGATTCTGAGCACAGCCAGCAGCAATCCACATACACAACATCCCTGGGTGCGAAACTGGGAAACTGGGAACCCAGCGCACCTGTCCGTGTGGATCCTGATCGACTCGGAATCCCCGGAGCAGAGGTTTATTTACCGGAGATGGCTCTCTGGTGGGGAAGGTCAGCACCAGGATTCGGTGTGTCCCCCTGGACCTCCTTGGCCCCAGGCAGAGTTGAGCGGAGAGGCCCTGCAGTTGGCGGGCAGCCGCCGTGTTGTGAGGTGCCATGGATGTATAGGGGGAGCGGGATCTCCTGCTCCAAGTGCATAATGGGGGTGCCTGTGATGCGGTACATTGCCCTGAAGGACTCCAGACAGACATCACTGGCCCTGCGCCACTGTGGTGTGCTCAATTACTCTGCGGGTCCTCCCCTTGGCACCCGGGAAAGACGATGTGGAGGACAGATTGCCATGTCCACAAGGTCCAGGTACCACGTTCTCCTGGCCCAGTCTTGGGCAATCAGAATCATGGTTGCTCTGTACCTCTTCAACCTCCTGGTCAGTTAAGGAATGACGTAAATCAGTGGGAGCGCATACAGGAGCTGGAAGCTCCAGTCCACCACCAATGCATCCCCCAGTGCTCCTCTCAGGGGAAATTCCCTGGAGCAGAACGGTTTGCACTTACTGTTCACACTGCACGCAAACAGATCCCCTACGGGGTTCCCTAGAGGATGGAGATATCTTAGAGAACTTCCTAGCTCAGCTCCCTCTCATGAGATACCGAGCCCTGCTCAGGGCGTCTGCCGCTGAATTCTCCTTCCCATTGCCAAAGGGGCGATCTTGTTCTATAACGCCCAGAACCAGGGCTGCATCGCCTCCCTGCACAGGGAGAGTGACCTTACACCACCTCTCTTGTTTATATAGTGACCATCTTCAGGATGTGTAGAGCTTCCTCCTCAAGAGGAAAGCCTTACCCAAGCGAGAATCTAGAACCACTTCCATAAATTGGAGCATTTGAGAAAGTGTCAGCTGAGACTTCTTTAAATTGAGGGAAAAGCCAAGCTTGTGGAAGAGGTGGCAGGTGCAATTCAGATGATCTAGGGCTTGATCTGGAGACCATGCCCTGATCAACCAATCGTCAAGGTAGGGAAAGACGTGAATCCTGCCTTACCTGAAACTGTTATAAATAAAGGGGTATGCCTGCAATTAGGTCCCTGGTCCTTCAGGTAAAGTACATGAAAATCAACCAGTGGAACGGAATGACACATAAGTAATTCTAAATTTTAATCAATAAACATATGACATAATAATTGTATGTATAGTTTAAAACAATTAATTCATTCCATCAATATACCTTTCATATCTCAACCATTAATTCACAATCCCATACTAACTCATTCGTACATTCCTAGATAAAATCAATTTGGCATCTAATACAATGTGTACTAATTAAACTACACAAAATTTCCTTCAGTTGTAACAATTGTTGATGACCCAGTCCATAGTATCAGGTGTTGTATCTCGTCTGTTTTTTTGTTTTTCCTGATAGCTCACAAAATCGTCGACACGTGTTTCGGTCACAAAAGACCTCCTTCAGGACGTCGGGCACGGAGTAGTAGTTTCCGCCCTTTTCAGAAACGTATAGGCCAATTTTCAGTCTAAAAAACATACATAAAAACCATCAGGATATAGTGTCATCCCTATTTCTTAGTATCGGTGACTAAAAATGTCACATGTGTACTTCTAATCCATAAACACATAAAGACCGACTCACCCCACGTTTCAACTCTAGGGATCGCGGTTAGGACATCAGAATCAATCCTCCACTGGAAGCTATAACAATATAGAGATATGTGGATCAACAGAGAGAGATCTAAGTACTCTGATATTCGACAAGAGTAGACAAAATAAAATTATCTAACTCTCCTTATATTTCATAGAAATATTTTTATCAAAAATGTATTAAAAAGGTCTGCACTCACAGTCTCCACTTGTTCGTCCAGTATAATGTTGTCTAGGGTAACCTTCAGTGTTGGCAGACGGCCACAAGCTCCACCATCCACATATAAATCTTGTATGGATCCTTTAGATGTTCAATCTTTATCACTGGCTGCAATTACATGCGACAGCCGATGTGCAATTCTCAAAGACTCTAAAGGGGTACAGAAATGGGGATCCTTAGTAAAGGGCTCCGCCTCCTCATCAATACCCCATACATTACACATTTATCATATCCTAATAGCGCCTCTCCGCAATCGTGTTACTAAAGGGGTTAAAGTACAACTCTACCCCTCATGGCATATATGTTAGTACGTGTCCCACAATAGGTACTGTGAAGTATATAGATAGTACATGCTGCCATAGTCCACCTCAAACGTTAAAGTGTACGTGTCCCGGGCTTACATCTGACATGAACCGTACTTGCACAGTATATGTATAGTAGTGATGTTAATTCATTAAGCGGCAACAACACTCAGCCCCGCATGTTCTTAAATAATATCCTCACATGCTTATTTGAGAAAGCACAACTAACCATTTCTGACGAACTCACCAATATTCGTTAGTATATTCCACGGGATCCTCTTCAACACACGCTATTCCGCCGGCACGCCATTTTAGCCGAGACTGGGAAACAGACAAAGGACTTTGTCTATATCCCTATCAGTTTTAATAGACACTGAGGACAGACTATGTCTTCCCTTGTGTTCACAACGAACACAAACAAGGGACCAAAACATACGAAGGCGAAGGAATCGAACAACAAGCACAGGAAGTGGAAAACACATGAATAATTAGCCAACCTCGCATACAAATAATTGTTTAGACTCCCTAAGCGTAGGGACCAGGTCATCAACATATTAATGCATAATGCCAGTTTAATGTGGCTGATTTTATTTCAAATAGTCTCACGTGAATTCTAGACATATATCATAGACTATTTCAAGTGCACAGTATTTCAGTCATGAACGCACATAATAGACAGAGATCACATTTCCTTAGACCGCATCATTGATTGAAATTAATACCCATTTGCCATTTATATGAAGATTTTCTACAGAGGCCCCTGTATTAATTAACCAATTCCACCATTTTTCAAAGTACAACCTGCCACTTCATAGTGGAGTATTATACACAGAATATATATGTATATGTGTACACAATAGTCCATTTTATTCATTTCTAGATGTATATTTTTCAGAATCTTTCACTTCATTACTCAATTTATGGACACATGCTGCATATACCACTAGAGTGCAAAATGACTTAATTTCGTTTTTTTGTAATCAAGATGTTCCATTCCACTGAAACATTCAGCCTATTCCGGACTGTGTCCAGGGTGTGGATCCATCGTTGTTCAGTACGATGCAATGTTGTACCTATATCACCACTTCTCATGTTATTTTTGATGTGTTGAAGGACAAACCATCTTAAGTCTGTATCTTTATATTGCAATTTCACAAAATGCTCAACGAGCGGTTTATCTACCACTTTATTCCTTATGCAACTCCTGTGTTCTGATATGCGTTGCCTGACCTCCGTGTGGTTTTACCCACATACTGGAGTTGGCAAGGGCAGCTGATAACATAAATAACATTTTTTGTGAGACAATTCGTGAGATGATTCATTTTCCACACTCTTTGGCTGTAGTGGAATTCACGTTTAGTCTCCGTGAGTGGACAAGCCACACATTTACCACATTTATAATGTCCCATAATGGGGGGCGATCCCCACTGATTGTTGATTGATTGTTCTTTCATTGGCTCTCTGTAGGCATGTACCAGTCTCTGTCTCAGATTTTGATTTTGTTTGAATGCAAACATGGGTTTCTGTATTAATGACCCTGGCTGTTTAACCAGATTCCAATGTTTGTTTATAATGATTTTTACATCTCCACTTATTGGATTAAGTGTAGACACACACACTACGCGTTCATTCTTGTGTTTCTCTCGGGTGGTCAGGCATGTATCACGATTAGTATGTTCTGCTCTTTTCATTTGATCTTTCACCAATCTTTTTGGATAGCCCCTATTCACAAGTCTCTCTTTAAGCTGTTCAGCATGAATTTTTAAATTCCTCTTTCTCCGAACAATTCCTCCTGATGCATAAGAACTGACCATACATTAAGTTCTGACGCAGACTAGAAGGATGAAAACTATTAAAATGGAGGAGAGAGTACTTGTCAGTAGGTTTTTTCAATAGGGTAGTGGTTAATCGATTCATTGATTTTTTGATCACTAGATCGAGAAATCTCACCTGTCAATGACTATACTCAATGGTAAATTTTATGTTGGTGTCACATTGATTCAACCACTCATGGAACTCCATTAGAGATGTAACAGACCCCCTCCAAATTAGAAAGACATCATCGATGTAACAACGCCATAGTTGCAGATGGAATTACAACGTGGGATGAGTCATAAGGGCGTTATCTGCCCCAAGAATAAACCTGTCCTCATGGTTGGCCATGTACAGGTTTGCAACATCAGGGGCAAGTGTGGCCCCCATACTTACCCCCTTCTCCTGTTTGTAAAGCTGTTTTTTAAAGAGTAAGAAGTTTTCAGTCATTGCTAACCTCATGCATTCTTGAATAAACTCAGTCGGGGGTTGATGAGATCTAATTCTCGTATTAAGATATTTCTCTAAAACTTGGAGACAATCCATTTGTAGGATAGCCATTCCACTGGTTCAACATTCACTTTAATTTCGCTTTAATTTTACCTGAGACTGGCCACCGCCATCACCAACAGCTTGGTGAAGACCCTCGGGGTGCAGGTAAGCACGAGAGGCAGAACTCGAAACTGGAAGTGAATGTTTCTTATGATGAACCTTAGGTACTTCCTGTGCTTTCGATGGATTGGCACATGGAAGTAAACGTCCTGTAGGTCGAGTGGCACCAACAAATCCTGAATCTCTAGGGCCTGGATGATCTGCAAGAGTGCTACCATCTTGAATGTGTCCTTCCTGAGGAACTTGTTCAAGCCCCTCAGGTCTAAGATGGGTCACAGACCTCTGTCCTTCTTTGGGACCAGGAAATAGTGGGAGTACCACCCCCCTGTTCCTTTCCTGTACAGGTACCATCTCTGGTGCCCTTCTGCATAAGAGAGGGAACCTCTTGAAGGAGCAGTTGGTCTGGAACAGGATTTGGTCTGGCCAGAGGGTTGCAATCTGGAGGGTGCTTTAAAATGGGAGGCAATAACCCTGGGAGACTAGCTGAAGTACCCATGCATCCGAAGTAATGGCGCACCATTCTTGCAAATGGTGTGACAGACACCCCCCTAACGGCATAGTGTGGCAGAAGTCCTTAAAGTGGTTTTGTGGCTGGAGCCGCACTGGTGGGGACTGACGCAGAGGTGTTCTGTGTTTTACCTCCTCTACCTCTGGAAGGTCAAGAGGAACTTCTTTGACCTTGACGGCCTGCGGCTGTTCATCTTTTTGGCCGTACTTGTAATAACAAAAGGTTTACCCTTCCGTTGAGTGAAAGGTTGAGCAGGTTGCCTTATCACCGCACCTAAGGACTTCACCACAGCCTTGGACGTCTGCAATTGTTTTAATCTGTCATCTGCCTTTTAACTAAAGAGATGTATGCTGTCAAAGGACATGTCAAGCAGTTTTCCTTGGATGTCCCGCCCAAAGCCTGACTTTCAGGCAAATCTTTGCATGATGGAACTCACTGTCATAGATCTCCCAACACAATCAGCCGTGTAGAGTCCAGACTGCAGGGATTGGTGCATGGCTTCCTTTCCACCCTCCACTATGTTTCCTCATTTCACCCCCAAGGATGTGTTTGACTACCTCAGCTATAACAGACCATAGGGTATGTGTATACTTAGAAAGTGCACATGAAGCATTACCTGCTTTAAGTGCCATACTTCCAGAGGCATAACTTTTTTTGCTAAACCGTCATATCACTTGTCATCCTTGTCAGGGGATAAAAATGGATATGTGCTAGCAGTGTTAGCCACAGTCGCAGCCTGTACTACCAGACCATTGTGTGCTGGTTGTCTGTTGAGGAATTCTGGATCAGAAAACGCTGGTCTGTATTTCTTGGTAAAATTATTGTGGACTGCTGGCCCCGAGCAAGGAGTCTTTCATAGCTCTATCAGGGGATTTATGATAACATTATGTAGGGGAAGAACGGGTTCAACGGTTGTGCCCTTGTCTAACATGTCAGTCAGGTTATGTTCCGTTATGTCACCAGGTGGAGGACCCCAACCTAAGGCATCCGTTACCTTAGACATCATTCACCTCAGGAGAGGTGTCCAAGCCACTGGCATCGTGCAGGGCCGAGGCTAAATCAAAAAGCCATTTTTCCTCATTCTGACACTCTTCAGGATGTTGAGGAAGGCCCATGGGTTCAAACCCAAAGGGAACCGGGTCGTCATCCTCATCAAAATTGTCCTGATAAGAGGACATAAAATTCTTCCTTGATTTTGGAGTAAATTTACTTGAGGGGTCTTCAACTGTCTTCGATGGATCTTTTTTGACATCAACAGCGCTGATGGAGAATGGATTATCGAAGAACGCATCAGCTGCAATGGTGTGTCAGGGTCTCATACTATTTACATTTAAGACATCCTAGTTTCAGACATTATCCCTTCAAACACTTTACTAGGTGAGTAGGAATTCAGGCTGGGAACTAGGGGCGGTGAGTGATGTGGCGATGGCTTGGGACAGTGTGTATGACATTTCTTTCATGTGACTCTCAGGAAGCCTTTGTCAGCCCAAGGCCAGATGGGGGCTCTGAACTGAGGCAGTGATTGGCTGTGGCTGGGAGTGAGGTCGTTTGGAATTCTTTAGAGCGTTCTAAACTGCTTTTCATCCAAGAAATCACCAGAGCAGGTCGCAGTTTTAGAGTTTCCAGAAATCAAAGACAAGAAAAAAAGAGTTTGAAGAGGAATCTTGGCATTAGAAGAAGAGGGACTGTTGGACTCTTTACCTTTGAAGCTAAAGGGCTACAGGAGTCTATTTCTGGAAATAGGAAGATAAGAGGAAGTCACTTAGCTAAGTGACTTCTACTTATCTAAAGTTCAATTGAAGAAATGTTTATAGAGTTTTTCAAGGCAGTTAATATTTTTCCAAGCAGCAAGTTACAGTTGCAAAATTGCGTTTCTATTTGCTTTAGGAAAAGGCATCTTGAAAAGGTTCACAGTAGAGACAGCTCATTACTGTAATGGATTAACATGTGGTGTGTGTGTGAAATGTAGCGACGTGTTAAAAAATACTAATTACTAATTTAATCCACCAGTGCGCATAAACAACAGTGACCCATTAACTTTTCGTTGCTACGCGTCTTCAAGCGCAGCTCTGTCAGTCCCTAGAGTAAAGGACCAATTGATTCAGTGTGCGCACGTCCGCGGAGCATCACTGTCGGTGTCCGTTAGCCTGCAGCTCGCGATCCCCTGTGCATGACAGACGGAACGAGTCATGTTACCTACCAGACTGCTAAATACAGATCAATTGCCTTGAGAAATCCGTGCAAGCAGCGAAACGGCAGCAGAAAGGATTTGAACAGCGGTTCTTTCCACGGCATTACTGAAAGCAAGTCCAATGAACTGTATAGTCTTGGAACTTACTCAAACTTCAGTTTTTGTAAACAACGCAACTGGCATTTGGATTAGCCCTTTCCCAAGGAGCAAGGACTCCATTTAGGGGTATCAGGGAAAACGAGGGGCAGAAGTGTCAGTAGAGGGTCATTTTCACATAAAGGGAACAAAATGTATATATTTAAAGTGAAGAAAGATTTAAAAGACAAGAGTTTCAGGGAAGCTATGATAAAAGACTTGAAATTCCTTTTGAAGACAGTTGGTGTTTCAGCTCAAGCATCAAATCTCAACATAGAAAAGGTTTACAAGTTGTCATTCCTACCAAGCTCCAAATCTAATCAGCCTATCAGCCTATAAGCATAGGCAGCAGGTATGGTGGTGGGTGAGGTAGAGCATGGCAATAAGTAAGTCACAGGTGTTATAGAGAGAACTGAGTAGTTATAAATGTGTATTTGTTTCTTAGGTATCATCTGAGTCTGAGCAGATCAGTCATCGGTGACCAGGTGCAGATGTTTGACCTTGAAGAAGCTTGTGTTTTTTATTTTCTCCACTTCCCCTTTCCCCTTGAGTTTTCCAGTTTGTTAGTTGTAAATTAAAGACTAGCGGATTGGCAGACTAGGGGGGTCTGGTAGGCTATCATCACTCCTGCAGGAACTTGGAGGCTGGGCCTAACATGGGGTCAGTGGCTTTGACAGTCCTCAAATCAAGGGTTTCACTGGTCTTGGGCTCTTTGGCACACAAGTCCCTGCCAGCCTTTCCGAGCGCAGTGGGCTCGATAGTCTTCTTGCCGGAGGAAGAGGGTATGGGCAGACCGGACCCGCTTTCTCAAAGTCCTGCATCCTTTTGATGCAAAACTCTTCCCACTTCTCCTCTGAGGCGGATTTAGACGGAAACTGTACCAGTCTCTCGAGGGGATGAGTCTTGTTGATGAATGCTTCCTCCTTCTCTTCTTCTTCTTCGACGAGGAAGAAGAATGACAGGAGTTGCTTCTCTAGTGAGATCTTTTACAGTGCTTTTTTAACAGTTTTTTCTCTTTCTCTGCAATTTATCGTCTGCTGAGCACTTTTCGTCAGGTCTGATCTTTGAAGGTGTCGTGCTTGGAGACTTCAAAGACGAGCGACCCAGGGCCAATTGGAGGCTCTCTCCTTTAAGGCTGCAGGTGGCATAACATGACATGAGATGCAATCTGCCACACCGTGGTCGGTACCGAGGCACCAAAGTCAAACTCTGTGAGGATCGGTCAGTGACATTTCTGCGCCGCAATCACTGCATATTTTTAAATCAAAGGGTTTCGGAGTAGACATGTTGAAAGAATCTACTAAAATTCCAAGTAATTTTTTAAGGAAATAACTGCATCAGAGGATTTTCTGAGCAAAGTTCCCGATTAGTAGGCTGGGCATGTGGAAAAAAGGAACTTAGGTCACAGGGTGCCAATCGCGCTATTTGTACCTGAATCAATGTCACGTCTGATCATGAAGACAACTCAATGGCCACTGACACCAGTACATACAACATACCCTGTTGAGATAACCTTTTTCTAGCACTGCAAAGCAAAAGAATAAATATCTAAGAAGAGGTATTTGTGGAATACGCAATCCATTAGAAATTGTGCTTAAGGAGGCATGCTGTGAAATAGACTGCTATCCTCCATTTATTCTCGATTTCTTGTTGGATGAATTCCAAATAGGATTGACTATATTGTCTCTGAAGGGTCTATGGGTGGTCATTAAGGCATGTAGGATTTCTCTTGGTCGTTTTGTCAGTTTTGGTTCTTTCGAAGCTCCCTTTGGTTAATCGTAAATATGATCATGTTTTGATGGCCTTGGGTGGGGGTCGAAAGGGCATGAGGTCATCAGTTGCTTTGTTAAGTAGGTGGATCAGGGGGCTGATCCTTATGGCCTTAGAGTTTTTGTGAAAAATAGTTACTTCCTATTGTGCAAGGTATGTTAACCAGGAGTATACCCGCATCATGAGCGGAGGCAAGGAAGTTCCATTGATGGATGTCTGCTTGGACACAACTTGGGAGTCCAAGCCTACTTTTATCTCACCATCATTACTTTATTCAGAATGTAAGAGAAATCATTCCATTAAGTGTACAAATATATAATCATCCCTCATTACTAAGTGTGAGTTGATTTAATGAGAGGATCCAATATAGGTTCTACTGTCCTTTGATCTGCTCTGCATTACTGATAGGTGAATACGTTTTGTTTTTGGAAAAGTATGCTCTTTTATATTTACATACTGTGTTTTTTTCATTTCAAGCACGGCGCAATGTATTAGTTAGATCCTCATCTAGCAAGGAATGTGACAAGGGCCAGAGTGCCAAGGGTAAAACCTAAATTACGTACGGTAAGCCTTATTATATTGACTCATCCCTCCTCACAGAACTCATGAGGCTCCCGCCCTCCCTATGTGTGTTGCCTCTTGCCTGAAATTGTTTAGGGTAAGACAGGGGGCATGTTGTCACTGCCGCTCAAACTGCAGGGTACGGAGAAAAAGGATGGACTTTCGATGCCATGCTGGAGAACAGCATTTGGAGTGGGTAAAGTTTCTGTGGGAGTGGCACGTCCTCATCTAGTAAGCAGGCGGCCTCGTAAAATGAGGGTTACCATGTGTAATGTAGGCAATATTCTACAGAATATTGCTCTCTGCTAGCCTCCTGCATGTACATATTCAGAGGGAGCCAAGCTTTTTTTCTTTTAAATTTAAATTTTATTAACTTTTCAACATCAATATTGGACATACAGGTGGATGCATGTTATATTCACATGGTTACAATAGAAAACAATTCTGTTCCACCTGAGGAACATTTTAACATCATATACTTGTCCCCCCCTATTGGCGGGACATTTTTAAACCCTTACCCCCCTCCCAGCCACCACCAGGCAGTGTTCATAAAACTTCCAGGTCTTGGTGCTTGTTATAGCAGCTTGTAACGGGCGACATGACATTCAGTGTTAGTCGTCGCTTGGGCTGAGAATGCTTAAGTTTAGGTTTAAGTTTGTGGCAGGCATGTTGCGCTGGCGGCGCCTCTTGTGACACTCTATCTGTGCAGGGGCTGATTGTTGCCTAAAGTCCTTGATGTGTCGGGATGCTTTTCTCTGGATCGGCAATGTAGTGGGTGGCGAAGTCAGACCAGGTCTCTTCGTGTCGTGCAGCCTTGTTGTGGAGGGCTGCCGTAATTTTTTCCATAGTATAAATGTTTGTTGCGATCTGTATCCAGTCTTTTTTAACTGGAAGGCGTGGAGACTTCCATTTGATGACCAGCCCGCTCTCGCCGCTAATAGTAGGGGGGGGATACCAGTCCTTTACCTCTAATCAATTCATCGTCTTCATCTTCAAGACCGAAGAGGATCAGAAGGGGGGACGGTTCTCTTTCTATACCATCTAACTGCTTGATCCATCCCAACACTTCTTGCCAATAAGTGCAAAGTTTGGGACAGTCCCACCACATGTGCCAATAATCGGCATCCATACCGCATTCCCGCCAACACCGTGGGCTGGAGGACTGAAACATTTTGGAAAGCCTGTATGGGTCATACTGCCACCTATGGTGCAGCTTTATTGCATGCAGCTTATACTGGGCTGCAATTGATATTCTGGATGGTGTTTCACAAATTCTGTCCCAAGCCTGCTGATCGAATTCCCTGTCAAAATCCTTTTCTCATCGCACTTTCAGGCGGGTGCTTGAAGTTTGTTCCTTACAGATCAGAGCGCTGTACATGCGTGCTATTAGGCCTTTATTTGAGTTGGTCGTATCCAAAATTGTCTCAAAAGGCGTGAGTTCTCTTTTTGTTTTAGCTTTCCATTCCTTCTTGGACAATACACCTTTCAATCGCAGGTACAAGAAGATGGGAATCGGGTGTAGTTCAAGGGCTTCCTCTAATTCCATAACTGAGATGAATTTCCAGTTTCTCCACAACTGGCTGACCCTTTCAAGACCGGCATCAAACCAAGCTTGGTATCTGGCGTGTTCGGGGATTTCCTCTGTGAATCCGGGGGACGAGAGGTGGCTCAGAGGAGAGGGCCATGTTGTAACTCCAGACATTCCCTTCCCTTCCTTCCAAATATTCCACAGCGTGCCGAGTATTGGGTGGTTGCGTAGTCTTTTTATCAGTTTCGATTTGGGGACCCAGAGCCACTCTGCAAGAGACGCGGGGGTCAAATTATCATTTTCCAACTAAACCCATTGCAGGTCCCTTCTGTCATGCAGGTGTGGGATCAGGATTCTTAGTTGTTTCGCCTGATAATATTGCCCTATGTCCGGGAGGCCCACTCCCCCCTGCTCCTTCGGTAGTATCAGGGTTTCATACGGTATCCTGGGTTTCTTCCCATTCCATAAGAAGTCTAATATGACCTTTTTTACTTGTTTGAAAAATTGGTCTGAGATTGTGATGGTCAGGAACTGGAAGGGGTATAGGAAGCGTGGCAGGCTCACCATCTTGATAGCATTTAGACGTCCCATACAGGAGATTGTGAGTGATTTCCATTTTGTGAGATCTGCTTTAAGAGCGTCGAGGAGTTGGGGAAAATTTGCTTCATATAGGTTTTCGAGTTCCCTTGTTAGGTTGATCCCCAAGTATTTCAATGTTGGGCCTCCGATGACCAATCCTAGGCGCACGAGGTCTGATTGATGGTCTGGGGAGGGTTCGTGGAGCGGGAAGAGGATGGATTTGGTTTTATTTTGAAACCCGAGAGTGTGCCATATTCTTCTATCAGGCAGATCACTCAGGGGATTGATGACATTGGGTTTAAACATGGAGCAGGATGTTGTCTGCGTACAAGGCCAGCTTATATTCTCTGCCGTTTACTCGTATTCCCTCCACGTCGGCATCTGCCCGAAGCGCCTGAGCAAGGGGATCCAGGAATAGTGCAAAGAGAATTGCCGAGAGGGGACACCCCTGTCTTGTTCCTCTACTGAGGGGAAACCAGCGGGAATATTGGGAGTTCACTACTACTGAAGCACGCGGAGTTGTGTAAACGGATTTAATCCCTCGTCGGATGGTGGGGCCCAGGCCAATTTTCTTTAGTGTGGCCTCGAGGAAGTGCCATTCAACCCTATTGAATGCTTTTTCGGCGTTGATCGAAAAAAATACGGGCGCATTTGGCATCTTTTTGGCCTTGTGTATGAGGTGGAGGGTCTTCCGAGTAGAGTCAGCACCCTGTCTTCCAAGGATGAAACCCACTTGGACGTTATGAATTATAGCTGGCATGTGTGACTCAAGCCGATCGGTGAGGACACTCGTGTATATCTTGGCGTCAATGTTTAGGAGGGGAATTGGGCGGTAGGAAGCGCACAGTTCTGGGTCCTTACCTTCCTTGGGTATGACGGTTATTAGTGCTTCCGAGAAGGATTCGGGCACTACGCCTGATTGGAGGATGTTATTAAAGAGCTCTATCATGAATGGGAGGAGGGCGTCCTTAAAAGTCTTATAGAATCCTGTCATGTAGCCATCGTTTCCGGGGGCTTTCCCCGCAGGGAGTATTTTGATCGCTTCTTCCTTCTCCTCTCCTGTGATAGGGGTATCTATGACTTGTGCTACATCTAGGGGGAGGGTCGGGAGTGACACTTTGTCCATATATTCGGTGATCGCCTCTGAGTGTGGGGCGGCATCTGAGGTGTATAGCCTCTCGTAAAAATCAGCAAAGACTTCGGGAATATTGGGAGGACGGTGTTCGTGAGGTGTTTCTTCAGTGCGTATCGTTGGAAACCATCACTCTTTGCGTTGCCTCGGAGTCTTGCAGAAAGTAGGGCACCCGCCTTATCTCCGTGTTCATATTGTTTCTGCCTAAGACATTTGAGTTTGTGCACGACGCTGCCAATTTCTAGCTGCCGCAATTCTTCCCTCTTGCTGTTGGCTTGGTCAATTTTTTGTAGTCTATCGGGGCCTGAGGATTGGGCGATGAGGTCAAGTTGGGAGATTTCCTTTTGGAGCTTGTTTTCTATGAGTTGACATACTCTTTTCTTGGCGGCCCCCTCTCTGATGAGTAGGCCTCTCCAGGTGGCTTTACCTGCCTTCCACACCACGTTTTTCCGAAGTTCCACCTGTATTATTTTGTTCGAAGTATTGAGTGATGTTCTGCTCAAGTTGCTCCCGAACGATCAGGTCTTTAAAGAGAGATACACTGCATCGCCATTTAGAGCTCTTCTGGGGGAGAGCCATCCGGTCGTTGGTGACTAAGACCATGTCGTGGTCCGACCATGTTACGGGAGATATGCTGGATTCGACCATTGCCTCGATGAGGTCAGGAGTGAGATATATGTAGTCAATACTGGTGAATGTTACTTGTGGTGTAGAGTAGAAGGTAAAGCCTGTTAGATTCGGGTTCATGTGTCTCCATGCGTCCTTGAGGTTGTCCGAGACTTGTGAGCGACTGGGGCCAGATAGTAGGGCTGCACGTGGATTGCCTGCCTGTCTATCAAGATCTGGGTCCATCCATGAATTCAGGTCGCCTACTAGGATCACCGCTCCTTCCGCCTCGGTCATAGCTTTGGGGACTGTTTGTTGTAGGAACCTGGACTGTCCAGTGTTGGGTGCATATATGGATGCGAGTGTGATGATGGTACCTTGTATTTTGCCTAACAGAACCAGCGCTCTTCCACTTACGTCGGCCCAGGTTTTTAAGTGTTCAAACCGGATGGCTTTATTGAGTAAGATGCCGACTCCAGCTTTCTTGAGAGGGCCTGAACCCCAGTATTCGGAGCCTGCTTTGGAGTATAGAACTTTCCTCTAGTCTCATTTGGTGTATCGGGTTTCTTGCAGAAAGAGTATGTCCAGCTTCGCCCGCTTAAACTCTCTGTATGCTAGTGATCTTTTGGTGGGAGAATTTAGCCCCTTGACGTTCGGTCTGAGTTGGACTGGATGTATTCAGCCTGTCTACTATCGGACCTCCGATTGGGGTCGTGACCGCACGACCCTGACTACAATTATTATCGTTATAACTTTTTGAGCCCCCGTCCCCCCTTTCGTTCAAACATTGTTAATAACAACAATATGAAAAACAACAACTTTAACCATAAAGTAGCATATGTGGTAATACATGCGGTTTCTGGGTTCATTGACCATCGGCTGCTCGTCTCCGCAGCCCGGGCAGCGGTCATGCCCTGAATCTGGGCCATCAGCGAAGGTGTACCGACTTCCGGGGTGTAAATATGTCCTCATGAAGTAATTTCGAAGCGGACTTCTGCAGGTTATGGAATTTCGATGAGCCATGCCATTTATTACTGTCTGGCGTGTCATTGGGTCGTCTGTACTTTCTAGATCCCTTGACTCTCTTTCTTCTCGGGCCCTGGAGCTCCCATCGCAGTCTGACCTGTGCAGGGCCCTCTTGTGTTTCACCTCTCGGTTCTGACCCAAGGAGGTCTGCAGTGCATTCTCGAATTTCATCTTCGGAGCGAAGCAGGATCTTTCTGCTTCCATGTTCAAACGTGAGGGAGAAAGGATATCCCCACCTGTATCTCGTGCCTTGGCCCTTAAGCCATTTCGTTAGCGGGCTGCAGAGGCGTCTCAGGGCCAAGGTGAGCGAGGACTGGTCCTGATAGATGGTGATCTGGGCCCCCCCCCCCAAGGGTGAGGGAGCCCCCAGCTCTGGCTTTCGCGAGTATCCGTGTTCTGTCCTGTATCGATGGAATCTGGCAAGGACTGATCTCGGGCCCCCTGGTGGGCCACCGGCTCTATGTATCCTCTCGGTTTTGGGTTCGTCAATATCCTCGTCCGCTGTTAGGAGTTTGATGATATTGTGTATTGTTTCGTTTGAGGTCCTCTTCTGTTTCCCCCTCCCGCTCCGGAATCCCGAAAAATCGTAGGTTATTCCTTCTTTCTCTGAGTGTCTATTGAGGCTTGATTGTTCTCGACGCCTTCCAGCCTCTCCTCAATGTTGTCCACTCTCTGGGTCACTTTATCAATCTTGCCGCCGAGATTAGCTCCCATGTTTCGGATTTCACACAAGAGGGCAGTGATGTCTCCCTTGGTGGCTGCGGCTCCCGTCTCCGAGGCTTCAAGTGACATTATGGGTCTTGGCTTTGGTTCCGGAGGTGTGGGAGTGTATGCATTTTTGGCCAATTTGCTCTTAGTGTTCATCTGTTGCTGATGTGCGAGGAGGCACACGCCCCAGGAGTGGGGGCCCTATCTTCTGCACTGTCGTGTTATACTGTTCTGGTGGTCTGTAGAGGGATGTTGCGCCGGGCATACTACGAATCAAGGGTCCTTGATTGGGAGGAGGCACAAGCCCTGAGTCCAAAGGCCCTACCCTCCGTTCTGGTTGGCTTCTGTACATAGGCTTGATACAGTGTCAAGGGTGCTCCAGTGTCGGTGTGGGCCCGTGTGTAGACACTGATGGGGTTGCGTGGGGCAGAACCTTTAACCGGGAGCCTTCGCTCGGTGTAAGGTTCAGGTGGGGATACAGTTGGCTGTTCCGTTTCCGTTCGTCGTTGGCCCGCCTGTCTGGGTCTTAACAGGGCGAGAGGGCGGGGGTTGTACAGAGGAGGGCACACGCCCCAAAGGTGGGGGCCCAACCCTCTGCATTTCTTTGGTGCAGGCACAAGCTCCTTGCCTTATGTGCTGTGGACCAGGCGATAAGCTCAGCAAGGGGACTGTGGTAAGTTCATCATGTGCTTGCCATAGTTTCGGGACTGCCTGTTTTGGTGCCGTGGTTGAGGGGGCAGAGTCTAGATTTGGTATACGACGCTCCCAGGGCAAAGCACGTATTGAGGCCCTCTGAGAGGGGTCAGACAGTTGTTGGGTCTCTTATGGTGGCGCCAGGAAGAAGTTGTGAGTCAGCAGGGGGTGACTAGCATGACAGCGTCACCAAGTTGGGCATTTCTCCCTTGTGGAGAAAAGGGGCGCGCATCCCCAAGTGTGTTGTATGGTGCTTGTGACTTGGGGCGAGCTGAGGGTACCTGGGTTTATGCTTGGTATCAATTGGAGCTTAGGTTGGAAAGATACCAGATGCAGAGGCTAGACCTGCTAGGGCCGGGATGTAGGGAGGAACCACTCTTTGTGTGCCCTTTCCCCAGGGCTCTTAATTTGTATTACAGTTTAACGGGTATTACGGTCAGCGTCAAGCGCGTGCGTGCCTGCACGCTGCTGCCTCCATGTGTCCTGCTCGGGGTAGGGGGACACCTGCACCGTGACCAGCACACCCCCACCCGACTTTGGGTCCTGGGAGGGAGCGCCTGGGGGGTGGAAAGGGGGCCACGGATCACTCGAGGCACATACGCGGGATCCAGGGAGGGAGGAGGGGCCACCTACCTGCTCCGTAGCTCTTCTTCGGGCAGTGAGCCGACGCACCTTCCACATGGGACCGCAAACCTCCTATGACACGCCAAGGGAACTGGAAACTCCTCGCCTGGCCATAGTGAGGACCACCTCAACTGGAACCTGGCACTTCCGCGCCTGGGCTCAGCAACCCGGACTCAGGAGCAGGAAACTCTTCCGTGATGAGGGGCAGGTCGGCGTCCTTCGGCTGCAAGCGAAAACGAAATCCTTCCTTAAAAACGAAATCCTTCCTTTGTGTTCGGCGGGCGTCCGTTGGCAGGGGCTGGAAACTGCCTGCTGCCGAGCGGCCGCCCGTTATATGGGGCATCCCCCGCCCCTTTCCTTTGTTTGCCCTTCGCGGGCTTTTGCCTGTTTGCCGCGCTTTGGCGTGCACCCTCCCCCTTACCCAGGGAGAGGGTGGGGGAGGGAGGAGGAGGACCTCACACAGGTTATTGGGGTGCCTCCTCCATTTCCTTCGTCCTTCCGTCATCACTTTTATAACCCGTGAATCTGTCCATTTTGCACCAATAACATTGTACATGCCCATTCTTTGTCCCCCAAGAAATGTGCAGGGTGAGACTTGTCTTCTTTTTGGCATAAAAAGGCCGCAGATTTATTTTCACATCATCATAAAAAACACTGTACACATTAGTGAAATTAGATCTGAAGATGCGGCGACTGCTCCGTGTCCAACAACCTGCTTCCCCCTTTCTTTCCACAAAGTCCTCCGTAGGCCCAACTCTCCCAACCCTTCGTGTCTGTGCCTAGCCTGCCCTTGCAGGTGTTCTTGGGTGGGGAGAGCGCCGTTTCTTTGGGGGAAGCTGAGCCTTTATTGTTACCACCAGACGCCCCTGCCGTTTAGGCTCCCAAGAGGCGCTGGTCCGAAAAGAGCGAAGACCCTTCCGGCTTTCTCCTGGCTCATTCGGAGTCTGTCTCTTGTGCTTGGTCGCCCAAACACCGCCACGCCACAGGTGGGTTACCGTCCACCGTGGCTCCCCCCTTTTCTCATTTTTACCTTTCCAAGAGTTTTGTACTGACCACCAACCAAGGTGCTCCAGACCCTTTGCTGACAACTGTCAGCCTTCCCCATGTTTGTACTCTGGGGAATTTGCGTTATTCAGCCTATGCCCGCTCTGTGAAACCACTCTCCCGGAGCTCGGTGCACTTTGTGCCCCGTTTTGTAAACTTTACCATGCCCCTTGCTGGCCGGCGCAGTCACTCTTTTGTAACTTCAACTGAGGGCTTCACTTTGAGCATGTTGTGCCTTCAGCCCCTACCTCAGACCCTGTTAGCTATGCGAGCCACTTCTCCAGGAGCTTAGTGCACTTCGCGCCCAATTTTGCAAAATGTTTCCTGCCCCTTGCTTGAACAATGCACCTGCTCTTTTGCATATTCAACCAGGTGCCTTCACCTACGACAACGTTGTACGTGGTCTGGGGAACCTTCAGCCCCTACCACTTTTCCCTTCATGAACTCCCACCACCGGCTCCTAGTTTTACCCCCCCTGTGGTCACTTTTCTTGACATACTCCTTCCATGGAAATTCTTCTCCCATTTATTAGAGTAATGCTCCCCCCCAACTTAACCTTGCTCTGCCTGCCCTTGCAGGAGTTACCGACTGTGGGAGTGCCATTCTTGACGGGCGAAGCCGGTTTTGTTCGCATTTTACCTCTGCTTAATTGCCCCTTGTCCGCTGAATATTTACCTGTCAAGTAAGCACCACCTTCTGGATTTTAAAAAAGAGGGGCTCCCCCTTTCCAGTGTACTTCTCATGTACGGCCCCTCTCCCTACCCGAATCTACTGCAGAGTAACTGAATACCCTGGTATATGATGTGCTGGGTTACTTATCCCCTGCTTAACACCCAGAAGTTTCACCGAGCCGTCTCAGCGTTTGACGCTGAACTGCTTTGTGCCCACTTGCTCTCCAAATGAGATAATCATTCAGCCTTTTTACAGGGTTAGGAACCCTCCTGCCTCTGGGTATTGTTCATTATTCCCGAAAGGCCGTGTTTGGCCCTGCCAGGATGTGAACCTGTGTGCGGGTCCTGCACCGATGTCAAAAGCGAGCGCTCACTCCAATTAAGCAGTTCTACATGGAAACCAGCATCCTGCGAGAACCTGTGACCCAGTACTGCAATTGTAATGCGGTAATGTCACTCCCCCCCGGGCCTAGCCACCCCTGCAGAATGCGCTTACCACTGTGACCATCTCTGCTTCCCAATAGCCGTTCCGGCCCGCATTTATGCCTACAAAGCGTGAACACCTTCGATAATTCACCCCAGTGCACTAGGTGCAATCCACTGCTCAAAAGACCAACACCCAGTGGATGGTGTCGCTAACCCATGTGACATCACCAGATGGCACCTAGCAGACCACTTTTCCCAGCCTATTGCGAGCTTCTGTGCCCTTTTAGCTCCGTCTTTCCTGTTAAACCGCTCCAGCCCAATCCCCCATACATCTCTAAACATCTCCTCCCTCTCCTTCGTACCCATGCGCTACGTTAATACGCCTGGCGCCCCTGGGGTTTGTAACTGGTCGGCCCCGTATCTTAATCTCTATCAAGTTGAGCATGTATTCATATCCTACCTGTTCCCTTCCGCAGCTCAATGGGTAGCCCGGGCCCTCTCCCCTGCTTCAGGGCCCTTCCCACCACCAGACCTTGCAGTGATGCGGTACCCCACCATGTCTCAAACCTGGCCAAACTGCCTTGTGGATGATCCCCTCTTGCAGATCCACCTCGACAGATCAGTAACTGCCCTGGGTCCATCCTGAACCTGGACCCCGCGGCCAAATCAGATAAACCCGGGGGGGGGGGGGTCCATGAAAGCCGACACCCTGCCCCCATTAAATAAATACCCTTGGTATATAAAATGGTGAGTTATTTAAAACCTGTTTAATACCCTGAAGTTTTCTCTAAGCGGACCCGATGTTCGACCTTGGTCTGCTTCGTAATGTCTTGCTCACCAGGCGAGATATAATCCAGCACTTGTATAGTGCTACTAACTTGTTCTACGAAACATATCTGCTCGCTGCTTTTTATTACTGAACGGCTGCGTTTGGCCCTAGCGGGCTCCAACCTGTGCCAACTGGTTCTGCACAGGTGTCAAAGCGAGCGCTCGCTCCTTTACTGCATTTCTATATAGGTACCGGCATCCCGTGAAGGCACCCGCCCCTGCACTGCAATCGTAATGCAGAAAGCTTATCGCCCCGGGCATTGCACGCCCTGACATCATTCACCCCTGTCACTTTGGGGAACTTACACTCTTGAGAATTAGGTGCTTAAGAACGTTAGCTTGTGAGAGTGCTGTACCGCTAACCCCCTGACCTGCATACTGGCAGGTGGGTGTATGGGATGAGAGTTTGTAATGCAGCCCGCCAGTGTCATTCGTGCCCCCCGGGGTGGGGTGGGGGGCGGGGGAGGTCCTGCACACGTTTGTGACTCGTGTCTTCCCCTGGGTTAACCTGGGAGGGAATGTAAAGGCTCCACTGGCCTCGCTCAGATTTGCGATGAAGGAAGCTGAGCACCATACGTGCCCATATTCAGGCACGCCCCAAGAGCCTAAAGGTGCAACTGGATGCCCGGCAATAAATCTGCATGTTACGTCTCCATTGAAATCGGCAGTAGCCTGCTCCCTGATGACTGTACCGCACCTGGCCAACTTTCATTTTCCTTACAACCCATAGAGAAGGGAGCTGCCCTCCGACTTCTCACTCCTGCCTCTCCTAAACCACAATTTGCGTCCCGTTATATGCAAAACTCTCCCTTCACTGAAATTCATGGGTTCACAAGAGAGAAATGACTAGCCCTTAGCAAGCCTGGGCAACTCGCTTTCCCCCCCAAACCAAGTAGTGCTGGAGGCCGCCCTCCAACTCCTCTCCCCAGCTTCACCTTGGTCACAATTCGTATCACATTATCCCAACAACTCACCCCTTGTCACTATTCAAAAATTGGTTCCCAACAGAAAAACAACACTCCCCGTTCGGTAGAACTTCCTTCCGTGTAGGCCGCTTTGCCCCTGCTGCCCACCCTGCTTTGGTTGTAGTCTGACTGTGTGTTGCATTGCTAATCCGCCACAGCACGCTGTGTGCTGCTTATCTGCATCATCCCAGGTTGCATTTATCCGGAGTGGCTATTACCCCTGTTCTTGCTCTAGTGCAGTTTACCTGGACGCAAAGCTGCTTGGTTCTTCCTACCATGATGCATACAATCCGCAAATACTCTTATCCCTTTAAAGTTCCAACCATTTATTTATGCTCATGTTGCACCCCCATCTACCAGTGAATGACCATGACTCCACTGCTATTGTCAGTCCGATGGGTTGGATCCGTTTTGCCCACTGCATTCTGGTGTTTTAAGTCCGTGGGATGGGGCGGAACATGGACTAACCTTGTTAACTTCCCCTCCCGTAATTCCGCTAGCCTAGCTCTCAAATCACCCGTTTTTGGCGGGTGTCACCCGCCTCGTAAACAGCTGACTCACCCGCCACGCCTCCTGCCCGCCCATTCGTTTCAATGGGCCTCTCACCCGCCGAAATTAAAATCGGGGGTATTCACCTGCCCTTGCGAGCTGTGCACTAGTGTCTCTCTACTAACCCCGGGCCTGTATCTCAGCAGCCAATTCCCACAGGCCTCTCCGTCGTGCCTTTCTGGCACTGCCTGCCTACTAGCCACATCGTGCAGTAATGAAGAGCAGCCCGCCAAGCCAAAGTTTCCCCTAACTTCACCATCCAATACTGTCCAAACCCAAGCATCTCCTCCGCGTGAACTGCCCCATTAATCTTCTTCATGTGCAAAATTATTTTAAAAACGGTGCTTTTCATTCCGTAAACCTTATGCAATATGGCTCGACAATTACCTTATTCTGTGCAAGTCACACCGGTTTGCGCTCCCGGGGCTAAAGCAGCCCTGAGAATAGTATGCGCACTCCCTTCCGGCCCGCCGGTCACCAGTAAAGAAATACCCCCGGCTGGGCGCATATTAACTTTGCGGAACGCACATAATATTTAATATCGCAAAACCCTCTTCCCAGTGCCAGGCCTGCCCCCATCGTTGACTGTCCTTCCGCGAGCATTTACCCCCAACGTTAGACCACTATTGCACTCCCTAGCAGGGGCCTACTCCCAATGCAAGGAATCGTGGGAGCCAGGGTCCATACTTTCTCCCGTACTTTCGTTCCTCTTTACTGTTATCCAACATTCCGCACACCCAACAATATGCTAATTCCCCTCCTTGTGCTATTATCAATAAAAACATAACTATGGCATCATGCCTCCTAATGCATACTCCTCCTGTGAAGAGCAACCCAATACGCATCACGTTAATTCCCCTCCTTGTGCTAGTATCAATAAAAACATAACTATGGTATCAAGCCTCCCAATGCATAATCCTCCTCGAAGAGCAACACACCTGTGTGCCCTCCGTACCCACCAGACAACCCCGGTGCCCGCCACAATCTTAAAACCAGTGCCGAGGGTGGAAGTTACATGCGCCCGATAAACCGCTTCCTTTCCTCCACAACACCAATCTATCCAACAGAGGGCAACCGCTACATTCAATAATTCCTTTTCACCTGGGTCATGATTTCATGGGCCGTGGCGCTTTTGCCCCAAAACCCTGACGCTACCCCGCAGGCACAATAACGTGCTGAGCTATCTCACTTACCGATTGGGAAACGCATGTAAATTACCCCTGTGCATTGACCGCCAGCGCGAGCCCCGCCTGAGACCCTGGACTCCTGAACTTTATCATGGCCCAGCGCCCTGTGACATCACTCCCCAAACCCACCAACGCCCGATTAGTTACTTTACTTCTAGCCATACCTTCTCACTCCCTTTCCGCGACCCGACGCACCTTCCACATGGGACCGCAAACCTCCTATGACACGCCAAGGGAACTGGAAACTCCTCGCCTGGCCATAGTGAGGACCACCTCAACTGGAACCTGGCACTTCCGCGCCTGGGCTCAGCAACCCGGACCCAGGAGCAGGAAACTCTTCCGTGATGAGGGGCAGGTCGGCGTCCTTCGGCTGCAAGCGAAAACGAAATCCTTCCTTAAAAACGAAATCCTTCCTTTGTGTCCGGCGGGCGTCCGTTGGCAGGGGCTGGAAACTGCCTGCTGCCGAGCGGCCACCCGTTATATGGGGCATCCCCCGCCCCTTTCCTTTGTTTGCCCTTCGCGGGCTTTTGCCTGTTTTGCCGTGCTTTGGCGTGCACCCTCCCCCTTACCCAGGGAGAGGGTGGGGGAGGGAGGAGGAGGACCTCACACAGGTTATTGGGGTGCCTCCTCCATTTCCTTCGTCCTTCCGTCGTCACTTTTATGCTGCGTTTACAGTTGAGGGGGGGAGGCGCCGCTCCAGAGTCTTTTCCTCTTGATTTCTTGAGCGTTTTCCTCCGGGATTTCTCTCAGTGGGGGGTGGGGGGGGGCCGTTTCACCTTGCCCAGACAGCTGTTGTTGTATACCGTGGGGGGGCCCAAGTGGGGGCTCAAATCCCTTTTAGGGCCCGTGGGTCTGGGGCTCACACGGAGGGGTTTGTCATCCGTGCGCCTCCTCTAAATTACTACAGAGCCAAGCTTTTTCATCAGTCATGACAAGTGTATCCTCCTTCAATCACAGTTCCAACAGTAGCTATTTTTTGAGAGCCAGTGGAGCACTTTAAGCAGGGTAGGAGCTTTGTGAAACATGCCTTTAAAAGCATGCTTTGTTGCCCTGTTGCTTGGTAAATGAATGTGCTTAATGTTGCTTTCATTGCTGTGAATGGAAACCGTCAGTAATTGAAGATGAATGGTGTCCTCCTCTTTCTCAATGGCTGTGCCAGGATAGCTGCCCATAGCTGTAGCTCCCTATTGGGGCACCACAGTTCCCGGGCATCATGGGCACAGAGGATGAGCATTGCGGCTTCTGTGTTACAGCGCACCTCTGTCATACGCTGTTGTTAGGAGACGGCTAAGACTGGACTGAAGCCTTTTCTTTGCGGTTGCAGCTTAAACTGCGGTCAGATGCTAGGCTCCTTAATGTTACCATCACTGAGGATGAGCATCACTTCCAAGTTACACCATGGTCACACCTGGACCATGGTATAACTATGTCTACTTAGTATTATCTTTAAAAAAGAAATCATTGCATAGTTCTTCAAATATAAATCAGTTACACCCTCCATTTCCTGTCTTTCTCTAGTACAATAACCCCAAACCTGAACGAGAGAAGTGCAAATTACATGCATTGTTGCTGCTATTAATAAAACATTCTACTGCAGGACCACTAGAGCACTAACCATCATACAATTGAGCTAGTGCACTAGAGTAGCAGTTCACAGCAATATGTGGGGCGGGGAGGGTCTAGTAGGGGGTTGATGCATTTGATCCTCAGGGCACTATCTGTAGATAGAAATGTCTTTCTGCTCTCAAAGAGCGGCCGCTCAGTGAGGCCTGGCACCAACTGTTCTCATGATGCAAACAAGTACTTCCTTATATGTCTCGTTCTAAGGGCGCGCCCCTAAGAAAAGCATGCATACTGTTGGTCCGTGGGATCTTCAGAACAGGCAATGATCCATGATAATTGCCTTTTCTCTCTGAATTGTTTCTTGGAAGGAAGCTAAACAAGTTCCTGTTTTAAAGTCTTTCAGGGTGAATTGATTATAAGAGATTACATCCACACTTGTGCACTGAAGATGCCTCCACAAATAACCGATCACTACGTCCCTGCGCGCTTTCCTCCTAAAATCAATAAAGCTGTTCAAGGTGATTTGGAGAGTGGCAGAGAAACTGTCTCTCTTCCCTGGTGGAGAGATCTGGGGGTTATGATGCCAGCGATTCTCTGAGATCTTAGTGGTCTGCATATTCTGTTTATGGGGCATCCCTTTTTTCAACCTGTATTAATGTTTAATGAATAATAGTAGTGCTTCATCCCAAATCCCTCTATGTCTGTAATGAAAGCTGTTATTATCCAATTTAACAGTACTCAATTTAGCGGGCTTGGAAGTATGACGTGCGGAGCAATCCCTGATGGGATTTGGACATGGGACGTGCATGCTGTCCCCCCGCATGAGCTTCCCACCTGGACTGCAAGCCGTTTATAACAATCTCTGTTTGATTTTTCCTAAAAGAGTTATCATCACCAGCTGCATTCCATTGGCTGGCTGGTGGGCGTAGGTGTAGTTAAATGAGTCAAATATGTTCATACAGGTTCTCGATCACGCCCCCTGCCGCGCTTTGGAGAACACCAATCTCCCAGGTAACCCGCAGCAGCACTGCATGCCTCCAACACCTTGAGGTAACCGCCGGATCTGCAAATGTCTCATTGATCACAGTCCCATATATCATAAGAAAAGGAAAAGCATGACATTGCGAGATACCTTAACAAATAACGAATATTTCCCCTTGTCCATTATTCAATGTTGAAAGAATTGCATAAAAGACAACTTTTTAGTGTGTTGGTCGAGAGCGGGTAGGACTTTGCATAGGCCACCGAGGATTCTGAAATCCAACGCCAGGAATACACACAGAAGAGAATGACATGGGCTACAGCAGGGCTATGCCTCTGTTGCTACTATTCTGATACTGGGTTCCTAATACATACATCTACACAGTAGTAGCCACTAACCTGACAATGAGCCTTACCCCTCTTTTGCCTGCCTTAATCGGAATACTCACTTGGAAGCGAAAGGGTATGGCCTAGCACCGTGGAGTCACAGTTTAAGGTGGACTACAGCTGACGGGCTGTTAGGCGGGAAACAAAGAGCTTTCCACCAGAACTTGCCCTCAGTTCTGCCACCTAAACAATTAGTCCTTGCCAAGACAATGTTCCCTATATAAAGTAGAACCACATATGTATCTTGGTGGTCCCAACCAATACCTTTACCGCTCACCTTAATAGATGACCAATAAGGCTGATCTTGGTTCTATCCTGTCCTGCAATACAAGTATTGCAACTGGATGCCAATTGATCCTCTAGTCCAGATAATTAAAACTGTAAACCTGCTCACGTGGACACTGAATGCAGTACTCTCCCATCAAGGGAAATTTTCATAGGATAAATAATGAACATTGGCAAAGCCAATAGGGCAGGGCACAATTTTTGTCCTGCAGAGTTTAGAAAATCAAATCTTAGTTTCTACATTTAAAAAGCCAGATCTATTTATTTGCCAATGCTTGTCCCTAAAGGAATTCAGCTGACTCCAGACTTGAATGCAAACGTCACTTAAAAGCTGAAGGAGATCTGTTAAGATCTGGTGCGATGCCATGATCTAACAATGTTGCGATATTATTGTCTGACTGCAATGTCTTGATGTCGAGAATTAATTCAGACCCAGTATCTCCAGGCGAGGTTGGGCGTCCAAGTGAGCCTGTTTTTGGTGGAAAGCGTCTTACTCCGAAACTGTGGGCATCCAAGAATTGTTGCCATTGGGCCGCAGTTCACCATGTGCCTTGTGCCCTTTGCGGGCTTCTCTGCAAGAGCAAAGATCATAGCTTCTGTCACAGATGTACAGATCTCCCTGCATGCATCAGACTTCACTCTGTCTCCCCATCCTGTCAGTCAATGTATGTTTCTTTCGAGCTTAAAATGCATACAATAGTAGCACACACAGAAATCATTTTAAGAAATACACTAAATGCAATTTAAGTAGCAATTTCACAACCATCTGTTGAATAAATATACTGGCATATTATTAACTGAAAGTTGGACACACAAGGAAAGGGACGTTGTGACAGGATTACATTACTGAACTTTCTAAAAAAGACTATCTATAATAGGACCGAATATCGAACACATTTTGTACATATATGTTCTAGGATGACAGTCCAGATACCAAGTAAATAGGGTGTGCCCGACTGACTGTTAAATCAGGAATCAAATGCAGTTATAAGGACGCTGATCTGCACTGCGTAGAACGTCTTACCTTTAGCGTCTCTTAATGAATTTCCTCTGGGATTTACTAGAGCAAGATTAGAAAACGAGGACATGCATCAGTGTCTCAATATCCAGCGTGTATACACATCTTCACCTTGCCACATCGCTCGGTCTATCCCAGGGACTGCTCCCTTTTTATCTGTAATGTATCTCGCTATTATTATTATTATTACTATGGTATTTATTGAGCACGGACCTCGCTTCGAGAAGCAACGGAGCGCTTTACAGAGGTGTACAACATTACGGATGCATAACAGACGGCTTTTCAGTGGTAACAACAGAACAGATATACAGCGGGGGCTAGGATACAGAGGGCGACAAAGGAGGGGTACAGCTGTACCGGGTGGAGGGGAGAAAAAGGCAGATAGAGTCTAAGATGTCAGGTGGCGCGAGGGGTGAATTGATGGCCTAGGTGGCTCTTGAGTTCTTTTCTGAATTGGAGGAGCGTGGGGGGCGAGTCTGATGCCGACGGGGAGGAGGTTCCATAGTCTTGGGGCATAGGCAGAGAAGGCTTGTTTTCTGATCCTTTCCTTTTTGCAGCAGCTGATTTCACGTCTGCACGTGTCCTGGCTTCTGGTGGCCCTGCAGAGTTTCTCTGCGAGATAGCTGGGTGACTCGAGGGCGACTGTCTTATAGATGAAGCAGCAAGACTTGAACGTGATTCATGCATGCAGTGGGAGCCAGTGAAGGTCGATGAGGGCCGGGGTGATGTGGTTGTATCTGCGTAGACCCTTGATGCGACGTCGGGCCGCGTGTAGGACACTTCTCAGGGGTACAAGGGAGGATGCCGGGAGGCCTTTGAGGAGTACATTTCCCCCATCCAGGTGAGATAGGAGCAGTGCTTGAATGGTGGATCTAAAGATGTCCGGAGGGAAGAATGGCTTGACATTTTGCAGGAAGGAGAGCTGATACCAAGCTGTCTTGAGTTTTCTTAGCTATGTGTGTCTTGAAGGAGCGGTGTTTGTCAATGTGGAACCTGAGGGACTTGGCGCAGGAGGTGAGCTCAGGTGTGAAACCCTCAGACTTCATGGTGGATAGCCAGGTCTGTATGTCTGGATGTTCGGTGTTATTGGTGAGGAGTAGGAATTTGGTCTTGGAGGGGTTGAACTTCAAGTATGCACTGGACATCCAAGACTGGATCAGCGAGAGGCAGGTTTTGAGCCTATGGATGTCCTTGATGGAGCCGATCTTGAGGTATAGCTGTGTGTCATTGGCGTATTGGTGGATGTGGATGGTGTGTGCGGCTAGGAGGGCTCCTAGCAGCTTCATGTATAGATTGAAGATTACTGGAGAGAGGACGGAACCGTGTGGGACTCCACAGATGACGGGTAGCATTGGCGATCTAGAGGAGTCCATCTGAACAAACTGCTTGTGGTTGCGCGGTAGGACTTGAACCAGCATAGGACAAGTTTGCTGAACCCCATTCGCTGTTGTAGGGTGTTCCTAAGCGCTTGGTGGTCTACTGTGTCAAATGCAGCAGAGTTTGAGTAAAACCAGGAGGCAGAGGTGGCCATCATCAAGGATGATGAGGGTGTCGTCAACCACCTGTATGGTTGCCATCTCTGTGCTGCATCTGCATCTGAACCTGGGTTGGTAGGTTTGGTGTCGATGTGTTGTGCGGCTACCGCTTTCTCAATGATCTTACCTACAAAGGCAAGATGGGTGATGAAGGATAGTTACCTAGATTGTCGGGATCCAGAGTGGGTTTCTTTACTAGAGGGAGGATTTCTCCTGTCTTTAGGGTCAATGCCTTGAGTTAGGGAGCTGTTGATGATTTCTAGGTAGGTAAGGAGAGCTTCTGTGGGGCGGCTCTTGAGGATGGATGTTGGGAGTATGTCATCTGTATACAATGTGCTTTTGAGGGCGGTCAGGGTTTTTACCAGGTCCTCTGTCAAGAGTGTCTTCAATGTTGCCCAGGGTATGAAGATTTCGCAAGAAGGTGTGCAAGGTGGGTCTGTGGATGCAGAGCTGCCGTCTATGTGCTGGCGAATCTTGCTGATTTTGTCGAAGAAGGTGGATTGCAAGCAGAGTTAGGTAGCGGGTTGACGAACGCTTTGAAGAGGGCTCTGCTTTTGTTGTTGGCTTCTGCTATACTATTCCGATAGTAGGAGGCCTTGGCTGTGTTTATTAGTTGGCTAAATTGTCTAAGAGAAAAGCTCGACATTTCTCTATGACTAATGATATGTGCTGCATTATATATATATATATATACATGCACACACCTTTTACACCCTTTTCGTACACTGTCTGATAATAGCAGAATCTTGTTCTAACAGATTGTTCACCTTGTTGTATGTAAATGTCTTAGTTGTACAGAATCCTAGTTGCTCGTTTAGGTCAATGACAATAGAAGCACATGTTAAAGAAATTGGTATTTCAGCATGAGCCTGATTTTCTTTGTCCTTTGTTCCTCTGCTCAGTGCACTGTCGATCCAATTACACTAGAACCCAAGGATGAACTGGCCCCAGATGTGATCCAGTTCTGCCAGCAGCTGGGCAGCCGGGCCACTCGCGTGTCGGATGTGATACGCTCCAAGGACCCTGTGATCTACAAGGCCATCCAGGAGGGTTTGGACCGGGTGAACCAGAGGGCAGTTTCCAGGGCGCAAAAGGTGCAGAAATGGACCATCCTGGAAAAGGATTTCACCGTAGATGGTGGAGAGCTCAGTGAGTAACAGAGACATGTCCACGTTATCTCATGTGTTAACTGCATGATTCTTGCTAGATTAATCATTGCAGCGTGCTTTAATAAGGAAACGACAGCCCTCATTGCCAGATGCTGTTTGGGAGTCTTGTTGTAAACCCCATTAGTCCCACAGGATAATATTCCATTCAGACACATTACAAATACATTTCTGTGCGCCAAATAATATACACTGTGCGTGTATATTTCTTAAGCTTGAGAAGGTTAGTCGGGGAGAGTTAAACATTGCACAACATTGTGTGCTTTTTATTTGTATTTTAATCTCTTACCACTGCCCTTATTTCAAATATTCCCTTGTAGTGTGAACCGAAAATATGGACAGTATTCACAACCATATCCAATTGCAGACAAGTTTCTGATGTCTCTAGCCTCTGGTGACACACAGTGGGCCAGCATGTGTTTCACACTATTGGGTCTCATGAAACCCCAAGGATCTGCTTCGTCAGGGGCCAATTAACATGAAAAACTAAAATGTACATAAAGAGACTCCAATCTTAATTGAAGGAAAATACTTTTTTTTGGAATCCACCAGCATTAGTATTTACCAGTACCTTACATATACATATTGACACGTCTTGTACATGACCTTAAAGTCCTTGGTTCATCATCAATATCTGCCCCCAAGATTGAGAAAACCCATGTGTTTTAAGCATTATATTAAGTGAGAACTAATGGAGAATCTGGAACTGTTTCTTCAAGTCACACACTTTTTGTGTGTTTTGGTCCTGGTGGCGCTGGGAAACCATAAGAGGCTTATGAAGATGCCATCCTAACACCCCCTAAGATCCCACACCCATAAAGTAAACTTCATTTTCCAGAGGCTTATTTTTCTCCATTACATTCCTGCTGAAGGATGTCCTTTCCTCTACTTTGGAGCAGGGGACTGAGCAGCCCCTCACCTGCTCAAAGTTTATATCTGCACTGCTGAAGAAGGACACTTACCTTGGTCTTTGCAGGAGGTCAGAGGCAAGTACATGGTGCTATTTTGGCCATTATATTTTGTATGTTTGCATGGGTGACTATACAGAGGAGGAGAATTGCAGTCCTTGGTGTGGTGCCTCTGCTCACAGTATCTACACAAGCTGTAACAACGGAATGCCTTTGAATGTTTGAAAGCGTGAGTCCTATGCCGAACTGTGCATAAATCTACGAATATATTTCCCCAATAGGTTTTCAAATTGTGGGCGGATCTTTCCCAAATATGGCAAATTACTGACCATGACAGACCTGATTGAGCATGCCACATTTGTTAAGAATCCAGGCATGTGATCAAAGGTTATAATCTTGCATAGAATAGCCCCTCCCCATGATACCCGGAGCATCCGGTGGGAAGGTACTCACACCAGGAAGCACAGTCAGTACTTGAGAGCTTCTGAAACTTCATGATGGCATTGTAGCAATATTTAGGAGGGATTTATAGCGCCACCAGGGCTGGGGGTGAATGAGCTGAGGGGCGCTACATGCACTATTTGTACCGCGCACTGACACTACCGGAGTGGTCACTAGGCGCTCTGGCGGATCTGAAAAGGATGGTGTGAAAAAAAAGTGGGGAGGGGGTGGGGTTAGTAGGGTGAAGTGAGAGTTGTGATGTCCTGTTGGCAGATTTAGTTTGGGTTGCACCGTTCGCTGAGCTTAAGTGTGGTTTTTTAGGTTGGTGTGAATTCTTGTGTGCTGTTGTGCTGGGCTATGTGTTAGTATGTTGTTCCAATGTGGTGAAGTATGTGTGGATTGCTGTGCAGAGAAATGGTTGTGTGAGTTTCTATATGAAAAGTGTACGCGGAAAGTTGAGGTTTTGGAATTGGGTTAGCAGGTTTTTTTTCATTTTTTTCTTATCTCTTTGTCTTTTTGTTTCTGCGCTTAACATCTGTGATTATCCTGTGTGATTGAAATGGTCGTTTTGGCCGCCTAGTTGGCAGGCATGTTGAGGAGTGGCTGTTTTCCTGGCTGATGAGGGCGTGTTCCCCTGCCCTTGGGTTGCCTATGTTTGGGCTAGAGGATTGTGGTCCCTCCCTGCCCAACCTGTGTGGGTCTTTTACTTACCTAAGTTTCCACTGTGGGCTAGCGGTATGTGCACATGGGTGATAGGGGCGTCCGTCCCCCTGCCCTCTCGTTAGGGAAGATTAAGTTAGGGTTCATGGGTTCCTCCCTGGGATTATTATTTCCCACCGGATCTATGCTTTCTTGTCGTTTCCTTCTGGTACTCAAAATGGTAGACAGTGAGAAAGAACACACCTAGATTTGAGATTCCTGGTTAGTGGGAGAAAGGCCTAGGTTTCACAAAATGGTAGACCATGTTAATGTCAATGTTAAAGAGTATTTACACCACGCCCCATCACCACAGGAGTGGTGCCCGGCTCTCTGGTGGATCTGAAGGGGAGAGAGTAGGAATTAGCCCGGCCTAAAACACTTGCTGAGCCCAGGTGTGACCCTCGGTTGGAGGCCGTCATGTGCTGTTGTGCGAGGCCATGTGTGGCAAATACTGGCCAATGGTGTGAGTATTCAGGCTTTTGTTATCAGAATCTACAACATGCGTGAGAATCTGGCATTTTGGAAGCAATGCATGGTTTATAATCAGTGCTGGAAATGAAAAATCTATATTGGGGGAACCGTCACTTCTTAGGAGGGATGGGGCTTTGGGAAGGAAGGGGCGGGGGCATGGGGCGTGGACCCCCTGGCCAGATTGCGCTACACAGTATCTCTATATAGAACCCAATCCTGGTGATTTTCATAAAAGCAAAGAGCATTATGGGAACAACATAATGTCAACCATTTTAAATGTTAAACATGTCTTATAGTGATTCATTAAGAAACTTTTAAGCAAATAATGGCCTCTTCTGTTTTGATTGGTCACAATATTCACCCTAATAAACAGATGTCTGTAAAATTCAGGCCATATATACCAGTTTGAACAGCTGCAAAATAGTAGGGTGCACATCATCCTTTAGGATGGGGAAGCGCCTGCGTGGGTCCGCCCACGCATCCAATAATTAAGAAGAAGAACAGCTGCAAAACTGTATGTGAGGCTTTGGCAGTTTCTGTTCGTGTTCTGAATGTTCATATTCAATGGATTGAGCAGCAGAAGCAGCCTGTGCTACAACGAGCACATTGCTTTCAGGCAACTGACAAGGTGAGCATGCTAAACAGCATGCTTTCACTGTGTGCACGACACAGAAGTGCCATGAACTGTCTGCAATCCGGCTGTTTTTGTAGAAACTGGCATATTGCAATCGCAACAGCAGTTTCAGTGAATAGCAAATTTAAGAAAGTGCTGCTGAGTACATTATATATATTTATTTCGGAGACTTGTGGAACCTGCTTAGATCACATGCTATGCATAGGCCGACATCTAGTGGAAGCTGCAGAGTATTACAGTTGTTTTTGAAACTCAAAAAAAGGGATGTCAACAGGGCGTGCCAGTAATACTATCCCTAGTGTGACGTCCACTGAACCCATGGTCCTTCTCGCGTCAAGGTCCCTCAGATTGTTTTTTTCCGCCATTGTAGACAGACGCTAAATCGTGGGGTTCCCATTTCGGTTTACGTCTTTGATTATTTCAATTAGAGTTAGTTTACTATTCCTAGTGTTAGAGAGAATTCTCATTTTATGGCTAATCTTCCTCACCTAGTGAGTCCCCCAGCAGCTTTGCTGGATTTCTGGAGTTATTTTTTCACTTGGTAAGAGTGTGCCTCTTTTTCCCACTCTTACCTGTGTTTTTGCCATGTGGATTTCATCTGCTTTTGTGATTGTGGACTGTGGAGTACACCACTTCAGTTGCCCCCTTCTATTGTGTGTTACATCGCACCTTCAATGCAGAGACACAGGGTTGTCTTTTAGACTTCCCACTGACTCCATTTCTGAGGCTGACTACTGTCCCCCAGAAAAGGGTAAAGTTGCCATTAACTTTAATTAGTCATTTAAGCACATATCCAGTATACCCCATCTTACATGGAGTACTGGAAAGGGTTAATCCTTAGCCCTTTGTATCTGTACCTCCTAGAACATTGTTTCGCTCTTTTAACATTTAGACTTGGCTGGTGGCAGTGGTATCTACCCTAATTTTTCTACCGCGATTATACTATATAAAGGTGGTATTGTTTTAGGCTATTATATTAGCCTCGAACTTAAACCCGCTTGACCAAATACTTTTTCCTTTGGCTCCGGTCGGATTCATGCACCATTCTTTTTGTTAAAGTCCTTCTTGTGTTTTACTTTGCGTGGCAAACCAGCTTTGCCTCCTTTGTTCACTGTCTTTTGGCGGGCTTCTGCCAAGAAGCCCTCCTCCAGGCGCCTGGGTGTCTAGGTGGGCTGAATGTGAGCGAGGGGTCTAGTTGCCCCCAGGACATGGTATCCTAGGAAGCCCAAGTCGCCCTTTGCCATGATTGGCTGAGGTAGTTGTCCGGGCTGGACAACCCCCTGCTGCGGGATTGACAGCCAGGCTGTGTGAATGGGGGATTTTCGCATAAAAGGCAGGTCTCTTGGGCTAGAAGTCAGAGTTGCCACTGGAACTACAAGGAACCGAAGAGAAGCGGTGAAGACGGCTGCTGCAACTACCCCGTCCCGGTGAAGCCCTGCTGCAGTCCTGAGCTATCTACCGTTCAACGACCAGATAAGATCCAGTCTGGAGTCTTCTTCCCTTGAGCCTGGGGGGGATAACCAGCTCATCTTCCACAGCCAGAGGATCGTCTTCTTGGTCGAAATCGCTGCACACAGCTGTAGTGGTCTGGATAGCTATCTGAAGAGCCTCTCCTGTTTTTAAGGAGCTTACCTTTTATTCACCGTCGCTGCTGCCGGCCTCATCCCTGTGTGGTGCAGACCCCTCCAGACGTCCTCCTTCGCACCGATGCTCCAGGAACCTTGGGTCTGCAGGAAACTACCAGGAACAACTGCCGTGGCACCAGTTTCTTCATTGAATAAGGTACTGTGTTCTGCTTGAAGAATTAGGGTGAACCCCTTTTCTTCGCCTCCAAGGTTTGCCCTTGTTTTTCCTCCTTATAACTTTTGCTTCCTCTGTTGCTTCCTCTGTTGACAATATCTAAGTACTCCTGGCAACGTTGAATCTTGAACTGTACGACTGTCCTCGACAACAGGAACCCGGTTCCACTTGACACTGGCTCTGGCCTATTGACTCTTGAATTCCTGTCAACTAGTGTTCTCTGATTTTGTCTGCCTTGACAAAAGTATTGCCTATGAGTTTTGCCCCCAACTCTCTCTGGTTAACTCAGGTGCTAAGTATGTTTTTGCCCCGGTAACCTTTCTTGCCGCGGATACGCGTTTCTTTAGTAAGACCGAACTGTCATTACTGTTAAAAAGTGATCGCAAGTGTATTCCCGGTAATGTCTTTTGTTTCATAACATCGGTCCGTTAAAACATAGGATACTTACCTTGAGTTAGAGTGCACCAAAGTGAATTGGTTGGTTGTAGTGTATTTTACTTGTGATTTTGAATTAATAGAAGTGTTGTGTTTATAACAACTGGTTTAAAAATAAATGTACTTATATTTTTTACCTGAAACCTTGAGTCAGTGTTTGCTTGAGCCACAGTAATTGTGGTCCCTTTGTGTAATCTCTGCTACTGCTAATATACTCTTGAGATAAGCCTGGCTGCTCTGATACTGCTACCACTATAACTTAGTAGTACAGGCTTGTACCAAAGGTAAAACTTGCATTGCCACCTGTAGTCTTAATTGTGTGTAGTGGTCCCTAAGGGCACTGCACAGGATTCTGCCTAACAAGGGCCACAAGATGGGATGCTTGTAAGGGGCAAAGCAGCAAGTAACTCCACAAGGGCAACCAAGACAAGTCTGAACTGAGAGCTTGCAAGGCTGCACGACAATAGGCAAGTCCTCTTTGTTTTACAGTACCTTTGGTTTGAAGAAAAACTGCTTCCAGCTGGCTTCTTTTCCTTTGTAGGTCTGCAGATCCTGTGTTCTTGGGTCTAAGTCATGAGGACAAGGGGAGGATGTCTGGGCACTCCTGCAGTACGAATGGAAGGTCGGCAGCAGCAATGGGCACATTTCAGTTCAGCAGCACTTTGCGGTTTCAACTACCCGCTCTCTCACCACCGTGGTTCTTCGATACCACGATTGTCATGTCCAAATCTCAGATTTCCTCCATTTTTTTTCCAAGATGGTGGGGAATACCTACAGTAGCGTTCCAGCCTTGCAGAGTTCTACACGCATTGAGGCTCCGCCAATGTTGCTAAGGACGACATATCAGTCATCTCTGACAATGCAAGAGTGCGTTGCTACTCCTTCCTCCCAACGCTCCGTAAATTTGCACATAGTGTATCTCCTAGCTACTCTACTCGCATTCTGTGTAACTTCAGCTGTTCTTCTCTCCCTCTTTTCTCCTGTAAGGGATCTTTATCTCTGCACGCTCTGACCCGCGGATCGTATCCAGCCACACTGTGTGTCTTCATCAAAGGCAGATCAGTGCTCTGTCGGTACACGGGAGACCTTGCTATTCCAATCCTTAGCATTGCACATTTCCTTGTACTTGCATGCGTTTATGCTCATTTCAACATAGGACTCTCGCGATTACGGCCGTTGCTATTTGCCGACTACGAGCAGCGATCCACATTCATCCCAGTTCTGCAAACAAATTCGGCGGACAAGGTAAAGACCTGCTCGTAGGCTCCTTTTTGCTTATCTCGTTTGCTTCCTAGTACTGCTCTCAGCCCCTCCTTAAAGAGACAGGATTAACTATTTCTTCCGGTTCATTCAAGGCTCAGACAGAATACCGTACTATCCAGAAGAGAATAGCCTCTACATTCCTGATGATCCATTCTTAAGGGTACAAGCTCTTTTCTTTTCTATTTATTCACATTTCCCTCAACCCCTGATCTATTCTTACCTCTTTCATTTTTCACCTGTGAGCTAGAAGTGAAATACCATTGAACACCAGCGACAATCCCCAGTTCGTCCAAGCACCAGTCTTTTGAACATCGTGGGAACTAGACCAGTGCATCCAGGCAGAAGGAACAAACAACACTCCACAGCCTACAGGGGTTTCTTCCCCAGAGGGTTTCCCTGGGATTATCTTTCCCCTCAGGCCATTGAACTCACCAGGGGGGAAAGGGTTTACCAGGGTGACTTTTCATTAGCATCTGTGTTGCTGCTCTTCTCATCAGGTCAGTGGAGACTGTCTTCTTGGTGAAATATTGATTTAGTCTGGTAAACCTTTGTATACATAGCAACTATGGACTTCCCTCGCATCTGGGGTCCAGCACTCTGTTGAGGTGGCTCAGGCTTGGTCATTCCTGCTTCAAGGGATTTCGGAGGATCTTCCTGGAGCTCAGGTTTGACTTAAAAGCGATGCACTCGATCTGGTGCTCCTCTTCCTGGCACTCGGTTCCTGCAGCTGCAATGGAATTACAGCCAGCTCTGAGAGGATGTCCACATGAGTTCACTCCCTGGGGGAGAAGACATCCGTTGCAGGGTTTCTCTAGTCTAGGCGAATTCAGAGCTTCAGCAATGAAGCAGGGCTTCACCGGCCAAACCAACGGTCCAGGAGTTGCAGTAAGCGTCTCTTCCAAGTTCTTCTTCGGATTCCTTCGTCCTGTGATCGACTCTGCCTTCCAAGCAAAAAGCCTCGCCTTTTATGCAAGTTTCTCCCATTCATTCGCAGCCTAGCTGTCACTCACACAGCAGGGTGGCTGTCCTCTAAGGACAGCCAGCTGGCCAATCACTTTTGAGTGCATTCCTGTAACCAGGGGGATTAAGCACAGGGAGTTTCGGGCACCTCCCTCACTTCCTGCCCCTGCCAGACACGCAGGAGTCAGAGGCAGGCTTCACCAGTGAATCCCACCAAAGACAAAATGAACAAAGGGCTCCAAACCTGGTTTGGCACCAGAATGAATCTCAAGAAGGACCTTTCCAATAAGAAATGGCGAAAAAAGAAGACCGGTGCCATTTTGACAAAATGGGCACCAATGGGTGTTTTACTGCAGCTGCAATTGCAGCCCGCGGTAAAAACACACAATGGTAGGAAAAAGTAAAGTATACCACTGCCACCAGCCATCAATTGTAGAAAGGATAACAAAAATGTTACATGAGAAACTAGACAAAGGGGGTACTAAGTAACCCCTCCAGCACCTTATTGTAAGATGGGCCTCATTATAAGGTTGCCGGTCCGGTAACAACGGTACCGTAAGGGCAAACCTGGCGGGCCGGCTGGCACCCTTAAGCAGACCATGTCGGATACAATGACACCATTCACAAATGGGGAGACCGGTGCATCCGGCCTCCCCATTCGCATTTGAGCCCTATGGGTCTCAAATGGGAATGGGGAGCATTTTATTCCGGCGCCCGGGAATGGGAAATTACCAGGTCCGCCGGGGCTATAATGTCCCGGTAATTACCCATTCCCGGGTGCCGGAATAAAATGCTCCCCATTCCCAGTGCAGAGTCATAATGAGGCCCAGTGTGTGCTTGGTCTAGAAAGTTACAAAATGTAAGTAAAGTCAATTTCACTTCACTGCTCTTGGAAACAGTAGTGTCACCAACAAAAGGTATTTAAACCTTTGGGAAATCTAAGAGTGTCAGGTTCTCTTCAAGCCTTCCGTAGGAGCTGCTGGACCCCACAGTCCCTCACTAGCTGCTCAGGGCCCCACTTTCAGATTTACAGTGGAGGGCAGTTCAGTTAGAGGGGGAAAGGGAAATGGGATAAAACAACAAACGACACAGGAGCTCTTCTTGCTTCTTACTTGCACCCTGCATAGGAGTCAAGGAGTTATCCACCATTTCATGTAAATTACTACTGAAATTCTCACATTAAAATCATTCAATATACCTTTGGGTCTTCCGAAATACGTCTGGAGGAATCGTAACCTTTATACTTGTGCTGCTTTTGCCATTCTAAAATATGTCCAGAATTTTCAATAAACAGTCTTTGCTAATTTTTTCCAACGCCTCTCTTCTCAGTAGAATAGAATTTTTTGTTACCTGGAAATTTCAAATTCACTTGCCCCACAAAATAGTGTTTTTTCATATTCTGCAGTTTTAAATACCAAACGTTGTTTCTGAATTCAATTTGCTGTCTCCACCTTCTTTCTGAACTAAATGTGCCCAAAGCGTTATTGTTCTTTGCAACAAAACCTCTCGTTTCCTAACAAGTGACCTAAATACCTAAATATTCTAAGACTTCTTTCAAACTACATTTCCCAACATGCTGACGGGAACTCTGCTCAAGGCTGCACGCATTCGCGTACTCTGAAATTGGTCTGATTAGAGAAAATAATGCAACCCTGTCGTGGCTGGTGTTCACTAAGCAAATGACATCAGAACGACGTGTCAGGGAATGTTTTAATCCTTTGTTTTGACACTGTAAATTGGTTATTATACTGAAGGACCTTTTCGCCGACGCCTGCAGCCCGACGGTAAAACTGCACAGCGCGGCTCACGTTCCCTCGAACGTTCGCGCTCGCTGTTACAAACTCAAGCGCTACGGTGCATTAAACATCCAAACAATTAAAAACGGAACAAGTTACTGTCTATTACTGTTGCAGAGTTATTTGTAAATGACGAAGACTCCGCCTCACTCTCTCTTACAACTCGCTGCGTCACGTGATTATGATGCTGCACAAAATGACATTATTTTCAAATCACACTCGTTCCGTTTGAACTGCTTGCTTATTAAACCCAATTTAGAACTGTTCTTACTCAGAGAGTTGGTAAAGAAATATCCCTTTTTACAAACTGCTCCTCATTACAGACTACGCAGGTAACTCACCCACCTGGCCCCTGATGCCCCTGACAGAGGGTCTTCCCTGTGTCACTGCACTGAAGGTGCTGTGTGTTACAATGTAAAGATGATGCATATGGAGTTTGTCAGACTCCAAAGTCAAAAGAAACACAGAGTGCAAATCATCGAAAAATACATGAGAGAGTGGGAAAAAGGTCTCACTCTCTCCAGGTTAGAAATTAAAAGTCCTAAAGTCCTGCAAAAAGAGCTGGGGTCTCTAATGTAGAAGGGAATTAGTACATTTCTGAGAATTCTCCCCAACAATCCCCAACCAGAAGAACACAAGTGGCAACAAGACACAGATGCCGTACACCACATCTTCTCTCGGTGGGGTTACCCCGCGCTAGACTTGTTAGCTACAAAAGAAAACAAGCAATGCCCAAACTTTGCATACAGGTTTCCCCAACCAGACTCCAAGGGGAACGCCCTGTGGATGAACTGGTCAGGAAAATTTGCTTACGCTTCCCCCCACCCCCAACACCTCTTATGAACATGGTGGGGAATAAGATTCACAAGGAACAGATGATGCTCACCTAGTAGCTCCTATGTGGGCGAGACAACCATGGTATCCACATCTGCGCAAACTGGCGATGCGCGATCCCATCAAGCTCCCGTGCCCGACCAACTTACTAACTCCACACGGGGGATTAACAGTACACCCTCAACCTCACACAGTGAACTTGGCAGCATGGCTCCTGAGGTCATAGAGTTTGGACATCTAAATCTACCACAACGGTGTATGGATATCCTCAAGGAGGCTCGCAAACCAAACACCAGACACTGTTACTTCGACAAGTGGAGAAGATTTGTAATTTGGTGCCTGTCCAAACAAATTAACCCCATAGAATGTACTTCATCCCACATTCTTCTCTACATGCTCCAATTGTTAGACTCAGAGTTAGTATTCAACTCTGTAAAGGTTCATCTGGTGGCTTTATCAGCTAACAGCACCTCTCAGAGTAAGGTATCGTAGTGGAAAGTCCCAGTCATCAAACCATTCATGGAGGGAGTAGAGAGACTCCACCCTCCAATATCAAACCCACCGCCAGGTTGGGATCTCAATGTAGTACTCGCAAAGCTCATGGGATCTCCCTTTGAGCCTATGCATAAGTCAAGTCTTAAACACCCGACATATCAAACTGCCTTCTTAGTGGCTATTACTTCCATTAGAAGAGTTAGTGAACTGCAAGCATTTTCAGTGCAGGACCCATTTTTTGTTATACACAAGGACAAATTGGTTTTACATGCACACCCTAGGTTTTCACCTAAATTTATTTCCAAATTTCATGTGAACCAATTCGTTGAGCTATCGGCCTTCTTTCAGAATCCAACAAGCTCAGCTGAGAAGAAACTCCATACTCTAGATGTAAGGAGGGCAGTCCTTTACTATGTAAACAAGACCAGACCGCTTAGAAAAACAGACCAACTGAACTGTTTGTCTCCGTAGCAACAGGCAGAGAAGGAGACCGCATTTCCAAGAAAGCCATCTCCAGGTGGATAGTCAGGTGCATCCAGCTCTGTTACTCATTATCAAGCAAAATTATGCCTTTCTCTCCAAGAGCTCACTCCACAAGGGGTACAGGAGTTACTTTAGCCTTTATAGCAAATGTCCCGGCAGACTCCATTTGCAAAGCAGATACATGGAGCTCAGTGCATTCTTTCACTCGGCACTACTGCATTGACACTCATTCCAAAGCAACTACACAGTGTCGGCTTCTGGGGTGATGGGAAATGGATGGGCGCTCATGCCAAAGCTTGGGCAAGTAGCTGCACGTTGCATCTCTCCAAGTCTCTGGAGTTGGTCATCTGAGTGGTCAGCATAGAGCTTGTGCTCATAGTCCAGGCAAGAGTGGATTAGACCCATGACAACTACAGTTCTGCCCAAAGGGGGAGCCATTGTGCAAGCAGATCGAGTGAGGCTCAGGGATTGCACCAGTGCCAGATGGAAAGTCCTAATCTGGCACAATGACCCACGTTTATAGCCTTTTCCCTGCCTGGCTCATTTCCCCGAGATGAGTCCTAATCCTCAGACTCATCAGCAACACAAATATCAATGTCCTCCTCACAGGATGAAAGTTCTTCGGGGACAGGACACACCAAGGGCCTAATTCATGGAGTTCTTAGCCTGGTAAGTGGCTTTGCACTGCCAACAAACACCCTGATTCACAGAGCGGCGCAAAGTGTATTTTTGCAGTATAAAGTGAGTGTCCACCAGTGCAAAGTCACTTTGCACCATGCAAGAAATTCATTGAATCGGGCCCCAAGTGTCCTGGGTTCCCATACAAGAGATCCTGCATCGCTGGGTGTGACCGACCCCCATTGGTTGATGGCACATTATCTATTTCAGGGAGTAGTGTAGAAAGTAGCCTAGCAGCTATCTGTCTATGAAACACTTGTGTATAGGCGCTTTATAAATGTGGAGCTGAAGATCAAGTAACAATACTGGATCACACAGCCGCTCTCCGTTGGACCCAACCTGGGTAAAAAAGTCTTAAATTGCAGTAGATTATGTAAGAAATCCAACGTGATACTTGTATTCACATGTAAAGTAAGAAGAGTCTGTTGTTACTTTTACAAAAATAATGTATCCAAAACAAAGTAGTGCTGTCACTAATCAATCCTTAGTGAGGAAGCAATTGCCATGACTTAGTATGCCAATGCATTTCGGAAAACAGTTTCCTTCTTCAGGGCAAGTCTGTTACATTATGGGTAAGTATAGTCATACATCTCATCAAGGTTGATTCAGCGCCAAAACATAAAAACATATAACATAACATGTAAATGAAAACACACATAACATTTAGTTGGAACATTCATGGGTGATGGGCCAAAAGCAAGAAAAAGAAGAAAAGCACGAAACTAAGAGGGGTAATTAAGGCATCCATTACCTGTGTGTCTGGCATGGAAGCGTTTGTTACGTGTGCCGAGAAAATAGTGCAAATGTCGTCGATCCTATTGCTGTAATGGCGGATGGAAGCATAATTACTATGGGAACGCGTGTATAAAATGATGACCATATGAAAATTCAAAGCGGATAAACATCTTACCATGAGCAGTTTGGAGCGATAGAAAGCTGCAGTACGCGGTCGAGCAGAGTCTCCGACTGGCGTTTACAGCCGTTGCCGAGGCAACGGTTCTATTTCTGCATCACGTGACAGCCTGGTGCTGTGGATAGGCCAGCAGTCATGAAAAAACAGTGTAAATGAGGTGAATCACGGCTCGCAGAGAATAACCACGTAATTATGGGCTATGCTTGTTTGTTTGTTTGTTTGTTTATTTATTTATATAGCGCTCTTGACCCGGGGGTATATATGCGCTTTGAACATCAGGTTACAGGTAAAAGACAATAGTACAGTATTGATAGGGCATAGATAATAGTATTCAAACAATATACATAAAATTGGACATTCGGAGTGCATATATATGTGGTAGGACAGTTATTTGTTGGTTAACCAGGAAATGACCTTGGTTCTGAAAGGTTGGAAAGTAGGTGTGGATTTAATATCCAGTGGGATGGAATTCCAGAGTTGTGATGCCAAGGTTGGGAAGCTGGATCCTCCAGCTCTTTTGAGGGAGTATTTGGGAACTGTTAGTTGTAATGAGTTGGACGATCTGGTGGTTCTAGTGTTCTGTCTTAGTCTAAATTTGTTCGAGAGGTAGGGTGGGGCAAGATGATTGAGGGCTTTGTAAGTAAGGCATATGGTTTTCAAATCAATTTTCTGTTGGATGGACAACCATTTGCAGGCAGTTCTGGTGGCGGAGATGTGTTCCCTTCTAGGAATATTGAGGGCGGCACGGAGTGCGTTATTTTGTAAAACTTGCAATTTATTGATTACTGTTTTGTTGGCACCTACATAGAGGCTATTACAGTAATCCAGTTTAGATTGAATGAGTGCTCTGGCTAGGATGAGACAGTTGCTAGGGGAGATCAGTGGTCTGCAGGCCCTGATAAGTTTACCGGTGTAGGCAGTGGCTGCGGCGGTCATGTTGATTTGTTTAGCTAGGTTGATGTTCGTGTCTAGGTAGAAACCGAGGGTTTTTACGCTCTTGGCAATGGGTATGGTGTTACCGTCAATAGTGAAGCTAGTGTAGCCGGGACAGAGTTTACTGATAGTGTTCGGTGAGCCGACAAGAAGCAATTCAGTCTTGTCATCATTCAGGCATAGGCCATGTGTGGCCATCCATGCCTGAATGATGGAAAAGACTTCATTGATCCATTTGGCGTCCTTGTTGTAGTTGCCTGATAAGGTGAGGAGTATCTGGGTGTCATCTGCGTAGTTAGTATAGGTGACACCCAGATTGTCCAGCTTGTCGAATAAGGGCTTGGTGAAAATATTGTAAAGGGTAGGTGAGACACAGGATCCTTGTGGGACACCGCAGGTGATGGGGATGGGGTCAGCCGCTGCTAGGGGGGAGAAGACCCGCATGGTTCTGTTGTCCAGGAAAGATTGGATCCATGTGACTGCAGAGTGGGAGAAGTGTGCTGCCAGAGATAAATGGTTGCACAGGATTTTATGGTCGACCAGGTCAAAGGCAGCGGAGAGGTCAAGGAGTAGAAGGATGGCAGCCTTGTTTTTGTCTTTGAGTTCGTCTATCTGGCATTTGAGATCAACAAGGGCCGTTTCTGTCCCGTGTTGTGGTCTAAAGCCAGATTGGCGAGTTCCTAGTAGGTGATTGGCCTCAAGGTAGTCCTGGATTTGTAAATAAGCCACTCTATCCAAGATTTTTAGTAGGAATGGGATGGTGGTAATGGGTCTGTAATTCGTGGGGATGTCAGGGTTGAGAGTAGTTTTTTTTAGTAGCGGTAGGACCCAGGACTGTTTCAGATTGCTGGGGACCATGTTGTTGGCGAAGGACAGGTTTATTAATTTGGTGATAAATGGGGAGAGATCCCTAGCTGCATCTTTTATGATCTGTGCGGGGCAGCTGTCCCCCTTGCAATTCGATGGTTTAAGGGATGCTATAATTTTCTGAACCTCCAATATGGATACCTTTTTGAAGGTGAAGCCTGAATTAGTGGCAGTAGGTGGAGGGGGCGTGGGGAAGGAGGTGGGATCGAGAGTGAGTTGTTGTCGTTTGTTGTTGATTTTAGTTTGGAGCCCTGAGATTTTGTTAGCTAGGGCATTCTGGATCCCTGTGCACCAGGGTTTATCCTTAGTGCAAGAGTCAGTGGGGGTAATGGGGTTTTCTAATTCCTTTAGTATGTTAAAGAGCTCCTTAGTACTGGAGCTTGCCTGGGAGATCCTAGTATTGAGAGATTCTTTCTTGGCCCGTATAATCTCATTTTTGTAGAGGGTGGAGATGTTGGTGAGATTGGTTCTGTTATTTATAGAAGGCACTGATTTCCAGAGTGCTTCAAGTTTGTTTTTTTGTTGACGCAGGGTTTTGAGCTCCGGGGTGAACCATGTGTTCAGGTGCGCTTTGGGTATTCCTTTGCGCAGTTTCAGTGGGGCAATGATGTCAATGGCTTTGGCCATGGACTCATTGTAGGCGTTGACCAGTTGGTTCAAGTCCATTGTGGCGGGTAGTGCGTTTAAAGTAGGGATCACCAGAGGTATTAGGGCTTCCGCTGTGATATTGCTCTTTTTCCTAGTAGGGCAGGCAGGTGCCATGATAGGCCTTTTATGTGCTGAGTCGCTGGTAAGAATGTCAAACGGGAGGAGGTGGTGGTCAGTCCAGATAAGTTGTGTGGGATCTTTCGTAGTAATGTTGCAGTTAAGGGTAGTTATCCAGTCAAGGATTCTGCCTTTCGAGTGGGTAGGTTTGGAGCAAAGTTGTTGGAGGCCATGCTCCTCTAATGCCATGGCCAGGGCAGTGGCTGGGGTGTCTAGGGGGTCGTTAAACCCAAGGTTAAAGTCTCCGAGTATAATCAATTGTGCTGATGGTTTGGAACTTTCAGCAACTAGTGAAGTGATGTCTTCCTCAAATGAGCCAGGAGGGCCCGGGGGTCGGTAAATTAAGTGCAGCGTAATAGTACTTTTAGGGGAGGTTTGAAATTTGACTGTAATGTGTTCACAGGATTTGAGTGGGGGAGCAGAGGATAGTCTGATGTCAAGCGTGGACTTAAAGATGATAGCTACGCCGCCACCTCGAGCGTTCGGTCTATCTGCTCTAAGGATGGTGTAGTTATCAGGTATGGCTAGGGTAAGAGATGGACCTGCAGCATCGTGCAGCCATGTTTCGGTTACCGCAAGGAAGTCCAGGTTGTTTGTTAGAATGATGTCAGCGACTTCTGAGGCATGGGCGACTAATGATCTGACATTTAGGAGAGCTCCTTTAAGACTGGGATGGATAGTGTTGATGGGTGTTACAGTGTGAGGGTTGATCTTATTGAGTGATTTGGTAGGGCCTTTGCTAGGTCTGTAGTGGGTTCTAGCGCCAAGTCTAGAATTCCGATCGGACTAGCTGCGCTAGTAAAGCATATTGTGAAGGATTACAAAAACGAAAATCAAAATGATGGAAATGAAAGAAATACTATATGGATAAAACCATAGAAACCATGGTCAATCCATTGGTGGCATAAATTAGAGTAAAATGCACTAGGGACCCCGTAAGGTTAACTGGGATAATAAGGTAAATGTGAATGTGCTTGAACAAAAACATAAACATAGTAAAAAATACTATACTGGTGAATCAATAGAAGCCTTGTTAAAGGGACACTATACTAAACCATTCAAGCACATTCACATGTACCTTATTAACCCTAGTGCATTTTACTCTAATTTATGCCACCAATGGATGTTAGGGGAGCCTGACACCGGCGGAGAGGAGGGAGCGAAGAGGTAGCCGCCCCCACATCTTCAGCATAGCTCCCAACCTTTTTTGTCACCAAGGCGGGTGAAAACACCCGATTTTCTTTTTGGCGGGTGAGAGGCCCATAGAAGTGAATGGCCGTATGAGGAGCTTGGCGGGTGATTCATCAGCTTTCAAGGCGGGTAACACCCGCCAAAAGCGGGTGAGTTGAGAGCTATGTCTTCAGAGACTATCCCGTCTGGGCATTCCTGCTGGACATGCTGTGTGCATCCCCCAGAATAAGGGCCATTACCTACCGGATCTAGCCTGGTGATCTCACTTAAGGGAGTGACTGGAAACCTGTCTTTAAGAAGAAGGAGGCTGTTTAAGGACTCCTAACTAAAAGTAGTGCTGTTTGCGTTGGACTCCAGTAGGCCCCAGGAGGAGGATTGAGAGGCGGGCTCCCCCCAACTGTTTCCCCCTCCTTCGGCCCATATCCTCCAGAGGAAAAGAGGCAGCATGTCGGGGCCTCGCAGGACTGGCACGGAGATCACACAGAGTACAGTAGAGTGGGATTGGAGGGGGAAGGAGGAGAGGAGCCCTTCTCCCTGGAAGAACTCAGGCCAGGTGCGGTCAGACAGGCCATATGAAGGGGCAAGAAGGCCCCCGAAGGACCCAGGGAAGAAGAAGCAGAGCCGGCCCAAAGTATTGTAAAACATCTGCAGCATTGGGCTGGGCAGGGCTTAGTTGAATGTTGAAAGCCCGGTCCAAATCCCTGAAGCAAAATCCTGCCATAGGACACCCACTAGGCACCCTTCCAACCATATGGGGCCCCAGCGAGGCAAAAGCCAACTGTAAGACAGGAAACATCATGCCAGAGCTGAGGGAACCTGTAGCACTGTCGCATACTTGCCAACCCTACCGATTTAGGCGGTAGGATACCGCTTTTGAAGCAGTCCTAGCGCCTACCGATTTATTGGCACTAAATACCGATTTTTTTAGTAAAATGTATTTTATTTTTACATTTTTTTTTTTTTGCCCACACCAGCTCGGGGGAGTCTTTCAAGGGCTCCCCCGAGCTGGTGTAGCAGGAGAAGGCGCGGCATGCAGGCTTTTGATGTCAAAGGCACCCACGGCGGTGGGCTAAATGCGCCCCTCCGTCGCGGGTGCCTTTCACAAAAGGCACCATTAGCCCCCCACCACGCCAACTCGGGGCAGACTTTCAAGGGCTCCCCTGAGCTGGCGTGGTGGCAGAAGGCGTGGCAGATGCCTGCCTCATTGTCATTGAATGCACCCGCGGCGGTGGGCTCATTCAATGACAATGGGCTGCTGACGCGCCCTATTCCTATCATTACCTCCTCGCCTGACTATTTTCAAAACTAAGATTCCTACAGATTTTTAGGCACAGAATGTTGGCATGTATGCTGTCGGCAGGGCAACCCCTCTCATGACAAGACCTACCCAGTGGACCTCAATTCAGCGTTGTCAGAGATGAGGCAGGAAGTGGGCTAGTTGGGGAAAGAATAGACCTCCTCAAAAGGGGTCTCCAGGAGGTGGAAACGAACACCAAAGAACGACTAAACGAGGTCACGCAAAACCTCGAACTGCAGATGGAGGACCTGGAAAACAGGTAGCAGAGGATAAACATCTGCATAAAAATCTCCCTGAAGCAGTGCTTGATAAAGAGCTCAAGGGGCAGGCCCAGATGATCTTTGCAGACATTCTGGGAGATATAGGTTCTGAGAAAGTGAGTCTCGACCGCATGCACAGAACAGGTAGAACTATGAGAGGCCCCATTGGCAGGCCTAGGGATGTCCTGGCGGCATTTACCCTATAGTCACAGAAAGAGGCAGTTCTCCAGCCAGCATGAGCAATGGAACCGCTTTCTTACCATGGATCACTGATTCATTTGTACCAGGACCTGGAGGGCAGCACCTTACGTAAATAGGCCCTGTCGTCCGAGAGCTATCCCGAAGAAGCGTCCGCTACAAATGGACTTTCCCCTTTGGCCTGGAATTTGAAAGGGAGGGACCACAGACATGCATAACATCCATTCAGGGTGGAGCCACACTGATTTAGTTGGACTTGTACCAGGATGTTCAGGAGGACCGTTGCCCACCGAATGAAACCCTTGTACTCCCAAGGCCCTTGGAGTGGGCTATGGCAAGGGACAGCCGCAAGAGCGAGGGCTTCCTGCTGGGCCTCAGCCTAAATGTTTGGGGCGGGGTGAATAGGGAGACCCCCTCCGAATGTAAAATGGCGATGGCAGCCGGCGAGCATACAGTCTCAAAATGGAAGGATGGTAGGACTCAAGTGTGCGATGAGGGGCCAGTGGGGCACAGGAGGTTTACCTGTCTTGTTTTCCAGGAGGTCATTCACGCCCATAGAGGGGAGATGGGGCCATAGGGTGTGGGTGAGTCCCGGAGTTGGGGGGTTGGATGGGGTCTTTTCACAGAGGTTGTTGTGGGAGGTTGCAGGGAGATGTGGGAGGTTGGGGTCTGGAGCATGTGAGGTTCTTGGGGGAGGTTTAAGGGTGTTGTGGAACAGGGAGTTACAATGAGACATGGGGCAAAGGGTAGGGTAGCGCAGCGGGGTGAAGGGAGAGGGCATGTGGGGGGCTGATGTTCCGGGCACGTCTCAGGGCATGCACAACTCCGGTCACCTTCAAGTGTGCGACACATAACGTGAGGGGGCTAAATTCCCCTCTTAAAAGGAAAAAGTTAGAACAATTCACCTGGACTTCTGGTCCAGATGTCCTGCCATTCAGCAGACCCACCTGTTGCGGAAGGATCAGGCGAGACATTGCCTTAAGTGCTCTTACCGGATATTACATGCATTGGCACCCAACAAGACGTGTGGGGTAGCGCTCCACTTTTGAGATGGAGTGGACCTCTGGAGAACGGAATCCAAGGTGGACAAAGGGGGCCGATTCGTCATGGTCACGGGAGACAATGAGGGGGTGCCCTATACGATAGCCTCAGTATGCGCCCCTAGTGTGGGCCAGGATGCTTTTTTAGAGACAAACTGGTCATGCTCGAAGGCTTTGCAAAACACCATATTGCTATGATGGGAAACTTCAACCTGGTATTCTTACAGGACCTGGACAGAAGCACAGGAGGGTCTTCTCACAAGAAGGAGTGGGGGAGGGGTCACTTTCAAATCTCAACGATTTGATGCTTTGGGCCTTTGGCATGCCTGTAGAGGTATCCGTTGGGGACATGGGAGCGAGGTGGGGTTCACCTTTTTCTCGAATGTGCATGGATTCCAATACCGCATCGACTACATATGGGTCTCTGTCCCCCCCTTCTGAGAGAAATCAGGGGTATGGAGGTGGGTCCGCTGAGGATAGCAGACCATGCAGTGGTCACTGTGGACCTATGGCTTTCCAGATGCAAACCGGGTGTGTGGGGCTGGGGGATCCAGGAAAGCTACTGCAGGACCCCATTATCAGAAGGGAGTTGGAGGACAAGATGACCCTCTTCTGTGACTAAAATAGTGCTGCGGATAGAGGGGAGAGCATCCGTAAGGGATACGTTCAAGGCCATTATTAGGGGGGAGCTCATTGCTGCAAAATAAATGAGGGATAAACAAATGAGGCTTCTGGAAGCCCAGTTGAAGCTGGGATTGAAGATTCCAGGGAAAAGACCATTGCCGCTTCCACTAGGAAGAATCAGAGGGATTACAAGCAAGCCATAGCCCATTTAAATGTTCTTAGAACTAAGAGGGCAGATAAATCTTTATTGTTCGCTTGGCAGCGTTACTATGCTAAAGCCAACAGACTCCTGGCAAGGCGGTTGAGGGGAGCATCAGGTTCCAAAACCGACACAGCGGTGACTGACGAGCAGGGAACTAGGCATTCCTGCACAGAGGATATCCAGGAGTGCTTTGTAGGTCATCCCATGATCCCATAGATCGCTTACAAGGGAGTATCTGAATAAAATATCTGAATAAAAATTCAGTTGCCATCATTGGGGTCTGAAGCCAGGACTGGGTTAGGACAAGAGATAACAGAAGAAGTGGTTTCAGGGGTCATAAAAATGCTGCCACCTAATAGATCACCTGGGCCGAATAGTTTCACCACGACACTATATAGAACCTTTGCCAGGATCTTAGTTCCACATGCTACAGGGCTCTTCAACCACCTCTGAAGCATCGACCTCATCTCAGCGTCAATGGAAGAGGCAAAAATCACACTTATCCCCAAAACCAATAAGGACCTCACCAAATGTAGCTCGTACAGGCCAATAGCTCTCATTAGTGTAGATGCCAACATGTATACCAACATTCTTGCCAACAGGCTGGAGGGCTTTCTTCCATCCCTAATCCACCCAGATCAATCAGGATTCATACAAGGGTGACAAACATTTGATAATATCAGACGAATTGCCCATCTAGTAGAAAAGGTACACAAAACCTGAACCCCTGCGGTCCTCCTTTCCCTTGACGCTGAGAAAGCCTTCAACCGGCTAGGATGGTCCTTTATGTTTAAGGTGATGGACATAATTGCCCTGGGAGGGACTTCATCAAGATCAAGATGGTCTGTGCCAATTATAAATCCTCCTCGGCACGACCCCTTATTAATGGTTCATTGTCTAGGGCATTTCCTCTGAGCAGGGGCACCAAACAAGGGTTTCCTTTCTTCCCCTGCTATATGCAATCTACTTTGAGCCATTGCTCCAGATCCAACGCCAGTCTGTGGAGGTCCACAGGATCCCCTTTGGGGGTTCCCAACATTAGGGTGGCAGGCAACTTTCTGCTTTCACTCACGAACCTAGGTTCATCGCTGGGGGGAAGCAGAAGAGTGTTGTCAGACTTTGGGACAGTCTCAGGACTGAAGATTAATTTAACAAAGTCAAATCTGGCCAACTTAACATTGGGGGGAAAGAAGTGACGGCTTTGAAGGTGTCCTCACCTTTCCTCTGGAGCCCCAAAGGAATCAGATATTTGGGAATACACCTCACCCCGACCCTGTTGGGTTGGTACCCCGAATATTACCCCCAAATACTGACTACCATTAAAGCTGATCTCCACAAACAGAGTGCCCTTAAGGTATCCTGGGCAGGCAGACTCGCTACAGTTAAAATGGTTACTCTCGCTGGGCTTCTTTACTTTCTCCAGGTCCTACCAGTGTCATCTTCTTCAGAGAACTGTGGAAATTAACAAACAATTTCATATGGACAGGCAGGAGGCCTAGGATTAGCCACCATCTGTTGATGTCTCCAAAGAGGGAAGGAGGGATGGCACTCCCTAAATTTCAACTGTACTTTGAGGCAGCCCAGATTTCAATAATAAGGGAATGGTTTGCGGGTCACAAGGGGAAGCTGTGGTTGGGTGGATAACAGGCAGTGCTAAAGAACGTGCTGAGGGAAGTTCTTTGGCTACCGCAAGCAGACAGACGCTGGCGCTTGTACCTGAGCTCCATCACAAAACAAATAGCCAACATCTGGGATAGGCTGACCAGAAGATTTGGCATGACTTCTTTCCCGTCCCCCTTTATGCCTTTCTTCCAAAACCCCAGATTATCTCTGGGATTGGAGTCAGGGGCATTTCATAAATGGCAAAAGGGAAGGTGCCATAGGATTAGGGACATGTTGCAGTGGTCCACGGATCCTTTGTCGACTGCAAGTGGTGCTTTGAGGTGGATGAAAAGGAAGGTATGAGGTATACTGTACCATCGATTTCTCTCTTTGTTGCTCAAATGAAGGAAGTATTGGGATCTATAGACGTGTCGCTTGATGATTTAGTTCTTGGGTTACCTTCGGTAAAACGCAAACTATACAAGATGGATTGGATTTGCACCATTGATGCCAACTATATATATAAAACCTACATAGAATTTGTTCAATAAGGCAGAAAAAGATCATCCCGGCCGTTATAAATCCTGAAATTTCCTTTCCATAAAATTCCAAAGATTCAAATTGAACCAACTGCCGACACTGGAGCGCGTGCAGTACAAACTTGCCCTTCCTGCACGAAATAAGAAGTGGTGTCGCTTCGGTGTTGTCGAAAATCAAGAAGAAACATTAAAACACCTAGTTCTATTCTGTATGCCCTTTGAACTATTTAGGCAGCGTCTTCTGGGTGATTATTATCCCAAGCTAACATTGATTGCTCGTCAGTCATTCTGGGAAAGGGCTATGTTTGCTACTAGTACGGGTTTTTTGTTGGCACTTGGTGATTTTCTGTTGAAACTTGAGTCTATGCTGATGGAGAAAAACTATTTTCAATTTTTATGATACTGATTTTATTTGGTTTTCCCTTACATATTGTGTAACCATTCAAAATTTGAAATATGTGGCTTTCCATGAAATCTAAAGTTAATTGGGCTTATATATGTTTTGCATGGCCAGTTCTATATAGAAGCTGTTGACTTCCTTATTGTTTCTACTGTACATGTATATACTTGATGTAATTGTTGATGCTTTTAAGATGACAAGAAGTTAGTACTGAATATTTTCTATCTCTTTTCTCAATAATTTTTACGTAATGATATATGTGAATTCAATTGTTAATGTTTTATTTGGTTTTTTTTGCTTTTTCGTTCTCAGTAATTTAAAAGGTTGCAAGTTTTGTAAACCATAAACAAATTTCTTTTAACAAAAAATTAAAAATAAACAGATGAGGTATTTCCAGATCAGGCACTGGCTCCTAAACCCGGAGGTCAAGGAAGCGGCACTATGCAAACTAACGTTCTTCAAAAGGTTTATTAAACAGGATGGCTCAAGGGGCCTCATAACGGGTCTGTATAAAATTCTGGAGGAGTCTGTCCCACGGACGATGTGGCCATACATGGAGCAGTGGGAATAATGTCTCAGGAGGGAAATCGCCAGGGATAAGTGGGAAAAATTGTGGAGACTGGTCCCCACGTTGGTTAAGTCCTCCCAGCTGCAGGAAGCCTGGTATAAATGAATATTTAGAAACCATTGCACCACGGCCCGACTTCATAAGATTTACACAGAGTCCTCAGAGGCATGCTGGAGGGGTTGCAGCGGGACACGCTCATGATTCCGGACTGTACATTTATAACTTTCATATTTCATCTCTTCCCTCACTCTTTCCCACTTTTCAAACTCTCTTCTACTCTTCCATTTCTCATTCTCTATGCCGTCCAACTCTACTCCCTCATTTACCTTTTTTGGGGTAACCTGCGGTAATCTGTTGGAATACCGCCAAACTCATTATGAGGGCCTGAGGGGGCAGAGATCTCACCCACACATCAACTTTTCCATTTACAACTAGAGTCAAGAACTTGTCGTGCCCTGTCCTATATGTACACGTCCATTTATTTGCGCACCAAATGACTACTTCATTCTTTACCAAATGTGGCTCTGCTGCAGGTTGTGAACCGGCTGAGATGGATGCAGTCATTTGCGCAATCACGTGCCATGTTTTTCATTCTTCCCACATACCGAAGGTGGCAACTGACAATGCACTGGGATCGCCAGTGCCACCTACTGGTAATGGGCTATTGCAGGTGAACTTTTATAGCCACTGTGAGAGATGAGGTGTGCCTCTAGGCGCGTCTCTTTATCATTCAGCTCTGCCAACTGATCTAGTAAGCGTAGAAACTTTATGGGTTTGTGGGTGCTGACGACTGGCGTTGGGTGCAATCAGAATGCCCGCGCATTCAGTATTTCCTTTCAGTAGCCTAAAGGCTCTTTATCATAGGGGGCTTTTGCCTATCCCCTTATAGCCGGAGGGAATGTGTGGGCACCCTGTAGCATGAAGCCCCACATTCCTGGTTGTATGCACTCTTAGGCAGTAAGGGACTGCTAGCCCGAGCCATGGGGAGGCCTTAGGGCTGCTACCACCCAAGTCCCATCGCGTCTCCAGGAATCAAATTTAGGGTGGGCACAGAAGGGGCCACAGGCACATGTAGGGGGGCCGCATACAGAAGGGCCATTGGTATGCTTTCCAAAACTGACACTGGCTCCACTCCTGGCATCCTGCCTCCCAACCACCAGAACCCAAGCCCCATACTTGGCATCCTTCTTCATTACCACCAGCACCAATACCCCTTCTCTGGCATTCTTCTACCACCACCACACAGAGCCCAGGCCTCTGACATCCTGCCTCTCCAGAGCCCAGGCCCCATACCTGGCACCCTTTTACCCCCATCACCCAGAACCCTTTCCCCATACTTGGTATTCTTTGTCCCCACCACCAGAGCCCTGTACCCATACCTGGTCTATTTGCCCCTTCCCCACTGCCCAGGGCCCAGGCACCATACCTGTCATTGTGCCTCGCCACCGCCATAGCCCAGGCCTCATACCTAGCATCCTGCCTCCTCAACAGCCAGAACCCAGAACGCAAGCCCCATACCTGGCATTCTTCCCCAAACACGAAGAACACAGGCAACATACCAGGCATCCTTCCTCCCCACCACGACACGAGAACCCAAGCCCCATACCAGGCATGCTTCCTCCCCACCACCACACCAGAACCCAAGCCCCATACCGGGTATCCTTCCTCCCCACCACCACACCAGAACCCAAGCCCCATACCAGGCATCCTTCCTCCCCACCACCACACCAGAACCCAAGCCCCATACCTGGCATCCTTCCTCCCCACCACCACACCAGAACCCAAGCCCCATACCGGGCATCCTTCCTCCCTACCACCACACCAGAACCCAAGCCCCATACCGGGCATCCTTCCACCCCACCACCACACCAGAACCCAAGCCCCATACCGGGCATCCTTCCTCCCCACCACCACACCAGAACCCAAGCCCCATACCTGGCATCCTTCCTCCCCACCACCACACCAGAACCCAAGCCCCATACCGGGCATCCTTCCTCCCCACCACCACACCAGAACCCAAGCCCCATACCAGGCATCCTTCCTCCCCACCACCACACCAGAACCAAAGTCCCATACCTGGCATCCTTCCTCCACACCACCACACTAGAACCCAAGCCCCATACCAGGCATCCTTCCTCCCCACCACCACACCAGAACCCAAGCCCCATACCGGGCATCCTGCCTACTCAACAGCCAGAGACCAGAACCAAAGCCCCAAACCTGTCATCCTTTCTCCCTCAACACCAGAACCCAAGCCCCATAATAATGTTTTCTATTGATATAAGCAAATAAATGACTTAACTGTGATTTTTCTGAAGTGAAAAAGGTTTGCTCCCAGTTCTTTTCAGGTTGCCTGTTGAGCAAAGTATGGTGCAACAACAAACAGGGTAAGCTAATGTAGGTACAAAAAACAAAAGTCACGGGCAAGCCGTTGACATCCTTTTAACCGTTAACAGGATGAACGTGGTATCACAAAAACAACGGTTTTGTAGGGTAAAAAGTGAATCAAATGTACTATAGATGAAAGAGCAGATTTCTGGATCACTCGAAACAGAATGGAGGGTTGGAAGGGGAAGAGCTCCTGGAGACGCAGATGGGTGCTCCTGCATACTCCATTCATCAGCATTGACTGCCATTACCGGAGCTGACCTCCTCCAGCGCCCCACGAGGCCCAGAGGTGACGTTTGATCCAGTTCAGTCACTCTGAACTCCCGGATTTTGTCCGTTCATGCATTCACGGTCCTGAAGAATATGGCTGCAATCATACTGGCCATTGAAACCGGTCGACCACAGAGGTCATGAGGGCTCTCATGACCCAATACAAATATCCCCAATACAAGGAAATGGATATTGTTCCACATAATTGCTCTTACGCGCACTTATGGTGAATTTACTTTCACCTGTTCCAAGGCTTTCCCAATTATCGAACTGCTAGATGCTCCTTCCTATGTGACCTATGGGCAAGAATAAATTATTGAACACAGAAGAAGGAAGACACACAGTTGACCAGCTCTCAGGTCTTTTCAATTACACCCAGCCAGCCACAGAATCCAATACAAGTTCTGGACTTTGCTGAAATAACGAAATTGGATCTGCCCACAGTATCAAAGACTGTCTACAAGATTGAAGATGCAATAAAAATCTTAGCTTTTCGTGCGTTGAGTGGTCCTTCAAATTCAATACGTGGGTCACCAGTAGAATAGTCCAGGGGCAGTCCTCCTTTCTATTCTCTGCTAGATAGGCGCCACCACACACGCTACTTAGGGACAGGCACTCCAGTTAAGGACAGCGTGTTTTTCCCTTCAGACAGGCACGCCAAGTTGGGCAACCATCCCCGGCCCAACCCTCCCTCTTCCCCTTCCAACCCTCCATTCTGTTTCGAGTGATCCAGTAATCTGCTCTTTCATCTATAGTACGTTTGATTCACTTTTTACCCTACAAAACCGTTGTTTTTGAGCAAAGTATGGTGACAGTAACTACCGGAAAAATCATTGTACACCCCCCTAACAAACAACACATCTTCAGATACAACTCCCCACTGATTCAATACAGATTACACAAAAGAATGCACACCACCCGAAGAGACTCCCGAAATAACACACTAACCTACCATAGATACACCAATACAGCCTCCTAAATAACACACTAACCTACCATAGATACACCAATATAGCCTCCTAAATAACACACTAATCTACCATAGATACACCAATACAGCTCCCCACATGCCTTAAACAGCACAATGACAGACACCTTAATCACAAACAATTTACGTTACAGATCTGGAGTGTGCATTAACCGCTGCTCCAGACAACGTACAGAATAAAATAAACTTGCACCCCAAAGAGAACCCTACCTTTTCAGATCATGCACACATCAACATTAGGACAAAGCACCTTGCCCTGCTTCTGCATTAGTCTCCTCCCGCCCCCTCCTGAGGTTCCTGAAAATGCAAGAATGTATGCTGTACAAAGCTCAATAACATGGCATAACCGGGCGTAGCTAAATATTTCACTCATTCTCCTGTGGGGCCATGCTATGGATGGACAATGCCATTTGGGTGAATGTCAGGAATAGAGGAGGAAACATTGGTTGGCTCTGCTGAGGTCAATCTACTATACATGAAGAGATTACATCATTTGCCCAGGATCACACACTTTGCTTAAACAGTAAAACTGGGATTTAACCCAAACTACAGTTTAGGAATACATAACTGTCAAGCACAACTTGTTACAAATATGTTCATTTTGGATTTCAAAGCCCACAATAATACTGCCTGATAGAGCAGAGTGCTCAGGTGTTTCCCATGACCATGCGTGAGAAGGCGACCCAGTCCTAGTTATGCTTGTAATTGTGAGACATGCAGTTTTCCTAAATTTCGAATGGGATAGAAAACAATACAAGTCCCAAAATCCAGAGGGGCAAAAACAGGTCTGGGTGGCCTTCTCATGCCTGGGCACTGGAAACTTGAGAGTTCTGATAGTTTACTTGCAAAATACACATATCTCAAATTAAAATAACCTTACAATATGGAAATCCTTAGTGAACCAAGTTAAGCCAAAACAACACTGTTGTAGTTTTATTTTCCACAATCTGAAAGGAAAAATGGAAGTCGCAGAATACAAAATAATGCAACCCTGAAAAAAGCCTTCCTTTTACACAACAGAACTTTTTGCACTTTAAGAGTCACTAAAAAACGTGTTGTAGTAAATCCACTAGGATGATTATATTTGCCACAAACCTCCAGCTTCTTGTGCAAGAACACTTAACTATCCTTATGAAGCAATCCAATTTCTCCATGTAAAAGTAGTAGAATTAATTACTAAAGAGTAAGCTTTCTTGTGTAACTTTAAATATCTTGTACGTGTACACCCACTTACTAAGCAAGCCAGCTGTTAGGAGTCTCTCAGATGGAATACAGAACCCATCAGATAAGACATAAGGCAAAGGAGTCATTGCAGGCCCTTAAGGCCACGATAACAGGCAGGGCTGCGTGCAGGCCATTCAAGGAGCCCTGTTCAGCTGCAAAATGTAATGGGCTTTGCTGCAAAAACATCAAGGCCTTTTTAAGCAGACTTGGCAACACTCCCAGGGCAGTTCTTCGCCTGTCACCTGTCCCTGAGGACGCCCTACCCTAGCAAAGCCACAGCCCAGGTCTGCACCGGAATGTGGAGCAAAACGAGCACATGGTAAAGTGGGTTTTCTTCTGAAAACAAAGATGTTCCCATACCTGCCTAACCTCCAGGTTTTAGTCCAGAGAATCCGGGTTCTCTGCTCTTCTCCGGGTCTCCGGGGAAGAGCGTGCAATCTCCAGGTTTTACATGGGGGAGATGCTGCCCGCCACCTGGAGCCAGCTGCCAACCTAACATCCTGGCTAGCACCACCATCCTGCTGCCAACTCGCTGAGTGAGTCTCTTGCTGTGGCGCTGGCTCCACCTGTGTGTGTCTGTTGTGGCGTGGTTCTGATCCTGGACCTGCCCTGCCTGCTGATGCTGAGGCACAGCGCAGAGGCACTCCACTGGAGACGATCCATCCATCCATCCATCCATCCATCATCCGCCCCCTACCCACCGGAGTCGGCCCTTGCCGTGGCTGATGATGTGCCGCGCGTGCGTGAATGCGTGCGTGTGTGTGCGTGTATGTGCGCGCGCCAGCCCCAGGAGCCTCTAATTAAGCCTTCATTGAAGGTAACAGCAAAATAACACTATGCTCTGCTTGTCTGCCCAATCTCTTGAAGCACCTGAAAGCCATGCTTAGTTAAAAGCTTTTATAATAATCCAATTGTTTTGCTATTGCCGCTGCTACATACAGTGAAATGTGTACCCATACTTGCTGTTAGCTTTCATCCACTGCCCTCGGTGGCCCATTTAAACGCCAATTCATGTCAGCAAAGTTTCATGCCCTGAACTCTTCTCACAACTCCTGAATTTTTCCAGTAAGCCAATCTCCAAAAACCTCAAAATAATCTTTATACATTTTTTTTTATCAACTGCATTCATTTAAATATTTTTATATTTGAATACTGGTTACATATAATGCAGTTGTTTTACTTTCTGTTGATATTCTAATGGCAGCTACAACAACTGAATTGACCTTTTTGTCATGTGAGCGGGGCATGAGGGCGGAGCTTATGTCGATGTGGGCTGGGCATACATCTCAGGGATTTTGATTTTCAAAAGTAGACAAGTATGGATGCTCCCCTTGAAGAATGGGCAGGCCTTGCTGTGCTCATTCCTCAAACGCAACAGCATCCCAACTTAAGATGGCCGCCATTGAAAAGCAAGCAGGGTTTGCAGCATCCGAGCAAAATAGGTGAGGCCACAAGGAGGGGCCTGGGGCCCCGGGCCAGAAGGTAAGTGAAGAGAGAGAGGGAGAAGTGCGTATGGGCCGGACAGGAACTGCAGAAAGGGAATAGAGCATGCAAGAGCCCGGTAGGTATGGGGGCTGCAATGGCAAATCTGGCCCAGTGTTCCAGAATGCTGATTGCTGGCACCCATGTGCGGGTGCTACTTATGGTCAATGGATGCAATTAAAATCACTGGATTGCAGCAGACAAGGGATTTCAACAAAACCGTCTTGCCAGAGAGAGGAAAACATCCTTACCGCAACTTAGACTAATAGACTAGTGCAGGCCCACAGAGGATGTGGAAGACGCTGGAGGCCCGTGCTGAAGAATTATAATATTATAGTGTAGACTGCATAGCTCTCAACCATTTGTCTCGCAAAGGCAGGTGAAATCACCCGAATTTGTTTTTGGTGGGTGAGACACCCATTGGAATGAATGGGCGTGCAGGAGGCTTGGTGGGTGAGTCAGCCCTTTGCAAGGCGGGTGGCACCCTCCAAAAGCGGGTGAGTTGAGAGCTATGGTAGACTGGCAGTCTTATAGAGGAGACTACTTCTAACTTCTAATCTATGCAGCCTTTTTGGACTTAACAAAGGCTTTTGATTCTATTAATTGTGCTCTTCTGTGGATTAAATCTCAGAAACTGGGTGTTCCAGCTCCTCTGCTGCACCTGATTGTATGCCTATATTCGAATACAAGGGCCTTCGAAGGAGGCATTCCATAGCAGGGCCCGAAAACCAAGTTTATTTTTACGAATAAAGGAGTCTGTCAGGGCTGTCCCCTGGCTCCACTTTTCTTATTATTTCCTTATCAGACGTTATGCCTGTTTTACGGTATCCAGGCATTGTTTCGAAAAAATAGTTTAGAATGCAAAAGTTTCTAAAAATAATGCATCGAAAAAATGCATTTTTTTTGCAGGTAAAGGTTTTTTTTTTAACTAAAATGGGTGTTATGGGGTAAAAAAACAGGGGTTGGGGGACCCACCATTTTAAAATAAATGCATTTTTTCAACGCATTTTTTGTCGAAACTTTTGTAGTCGAAACTATCACTATAAACCCTGTTTTACATCTGCCAGGTTCAATTCCTCCATCTCTGAATGGGGTGATGTACCCCACTCTACTGTATGCAGATGATACAGTACTCTTAGATCTCACCCCCAAGAGGCTTGCTAGTAGCATTAACTCTGTATGTAATTATTTTAAAATCAATGGTTTAAAATTAAACGTAAAGAAAACCAAGATAGTTGTTTTTGGTTCCAAAAAGGAAAATGATTATTATTGATGCATAGATAATGTGAATCTAAGTGTGGATGGTGCATACTGCTATCTGGGTGCTATGTTTGCAAGCAATTGTCAGTGGTTTTCACACTTATCAATGGTAGAGAAACGCTTAAGGACTAGTTTGGGTGGGCTCAGGACTTTTTATCATACTTTTAGCGGTTTTCCCTTTGATAAGTGTATTCAAGCCCTTGAGGCTAAGATCTATTCTGTCGTCTGTATGTCAGTGAGCTGTGGGGAAGTGCGTATTGTTCCTCGTTGGATCGTATTTTATACATATGTCCGAGAGAGCTGTTAGGTCTGTTGCCTACCACCCCGGGTAATTCTCTTGCGCTAGAGTGTTAAATATTGGTGTACAGACCGTCCTTAGGTTTTTAGTATTTTTCGACAAGCTGCTTTCCACCCCTCTGAGGAACGTCAACATTGTGAACGTGAGGGAGGAAATAGCAAAGGCGGACCTGTCTGCCGTTTCCCCTTGGTATAAGAACTGTTCCAGTATGTGTAAAAAATTGGGAATTTCTTTTGATGAACTGAGGGATGGTTTGATGACAAAGCATCAACTTTGGACGAAAGCTAGAAAGGTAAATTGTGAATTTGCAATTAATAGTATGGAAAAATTGTTGAGGAATGCACGTCGCACCTACAATGAGAATTTCTCTTTGAGCATTATTCGCGCATCAGTGCAAAGGCGCAGAATTTCAATGGTGCAATTGAACATTTTGCCTCTGAATGCACCTATGATGTGGTTGTATAACACCAAGCTTTGTATAGTTGGCTGTGGAACTGTGGAGTATTTAAATAATTTTTGTATTTGCCCAAAGTTACTGGATTTGAGGCGTTGTTGGCTGAAAAGTCATTTTTTATGCCAACCATATCAGGCATGTCTCTGATGCCATGAATTTCGTTCTGTCATGTGTGAAGCCGTGTTTTATAAATGATCTGTGTGAGATTATTGCTGCAGCTTTTAAACGTATGGCAAGAAAATGTTAAGCCTTTTCATTTCGCAGTTTTTGATATGATTGTTTTTTTTGGATACATTTTTAAATGTGCTTCTCTACCTTTAGGTCCAACGATGAAACTGAAGCGCTTCACCATCTTAAGTCTGTATGAGAAGGTCATCGATGAGCTCTATAAGATGTGACACCTTTCCAGGGGAAGCGGGAAGAGTGCATTCTCAAAGAAAAGAAGAGTCTTTGAGCCCTGAGTTCAGGCTCAGATAGATAGATTTACCAATTATAGTCATCCAAAATCGTAGGTCTGTATTCCTGCCAAATAAGCTTGATTGCTGGGTGTGTTTAGTCCTGTAGGTGGAGCGTTTATTATGAGTCTGCTATGTACTCACAGTTACCCTGGACCACACCTCTACTGATTTGGGCCTTTTGTTGCTTGAGTGCAAATAATCTCCTCTTTATCGAGTAAGGTTATGATTTCCTCAATGATGTAGCCCATTTTTGGTCTGAATTCATGCCACTTTTTCTATGTTTTTGCATTTATTTTATAATTAGCATTTTATGAATCAAAAGAGTTGTGTGTTTTAATAACCATCATTATAGCACTATTTCAGTCTGTTTAAACGAGTTGGTGCAGACCTGTGAAGGCACGCCCCTCTACGCTCATGCCAGAAAAAATACAACCTGCTAGGGAAAAACGGCCAAGAGATTTCTTGCAAGGATAACAAGTTTTAATCGTACAAAAAGTAAGGGTACAAGCAAAGAACTCTGCTGCTCGAGAACGTTCTGGCTCTCATCTGCATGCACAACACATTATAAAGGTAAACGCGTCATCAATGACATCATCCCATAATACATGCTTATGTACCCCTCAAGGTTCAAAGTGATTTACAAAGGCCGAGCTGTATTTCTGGAAACCCCAGTGGCAGCCACCATGTGGCTAGAACACAATAACCTTGACACAGGTGAGGACGACGCCCATAGCCTACACCCCAACGCACGATGCGTGAAAACAGCTACTGAGATTAACAACGGTATTGAAAAGGAGAGGTTTATGCTATGTGACCAGAAAACATTACTGCCAAGACTTAGTTTTGAAATAGACAGGAGCACAGACGGGCCACTTGGCCTGAGCGCATATACACACCCTGCGAGGGACCTGGTGTTGACCTGTGCTTGACAACTAAAGGACCGTACATGCACGAAGACCCGGATGGGCCACAAAGGCACAGTGGCGCCTGAGCGCTGCTTACAAGAAGCGGCTGCTGGGCGCAGTTGGTTAATTTTGTTCTGTTGCTATTGTTGTTGGTTGAAAGATTCTATAGTTCTCAAATTAGCGGATGAATTGAGTCTGTGGGTGCTCGAAGGGGGGACTAAGAGGGACCGGGGAAAACACGAAGCCTATGGGTTCGGGAGCCTGATTACCAGGTAAATTGATGAAGCGCTATGTGGATGATTGGGGAGTAAATAATCAGTGGAAAATGGTGGAGGTCAACCGGGGGGCTGAAGAGGGGGAAAGCTGAGGGGAAGGGATCCAGGTAAGGATGGCAGCTGATATACAAATCTTAACATGGAATGTCTGGGGCATGGGTACCCACATGTGCAGGAACAGAATCAAATCTTTCCTGCTCAGAAAGAAAGTCTCCATTGCACTGCTACAGGAATCCCACCTCACGGTAGACGATAATGCAAAAATGGAGAAGCACTGGGGCGGTCAGGACTTTAGGGCAGGATAGAGACTCTGGACTTGTCAGAAGTGTGGAGGGAATTACACCCGGGGAGGAGGGAATACACATACTACTCATCACCACATGGGCTGTACACGAGAATAGATTACCTATTAGTGGACAGGGCACATTACCCCCAAATTCAATCCGCAGCCTACTTGGGCAGACCGATATCGGACCACTTGCCCTTATTAGCGATCTGGGCAATGAAGGGTCCTAGGCCCCCCATACCGATGTGGCGGATGCCGACCGACGCTCTCACAGACGAGGCGTTTCGTGAAGAACTTTGCACTAAATTGACCGAGTACATAGACACGAATGTGGGGAGTGTTGATAGATGGAGCACCATCTGGGAAGCACTAAAAATAGTGGTGAGAGGGGAAACCATTGCGGGTGTGGGTGGAATTAGGCGAACATTAAAAAAGGAACTAGGGGTAATTGAGGAAAGGATAATACAGCTGGAAATCACTGTCCAGAAGACTTGTGAAGGGGAAAAGGAACTGATGGAGCCCAGGAAAAGCAATAAAGAGGCCTGGAATAGATTGTCTAAATTCAACTACATAGAGAAAACCATTAGAGCACACTCTGAGGTGGACAAGCCGAGCAGGCTTTTGTCATGGCTGTGCAGGAGGGAGCACCCGAGACACCCAACCACGACACTTAAGAATGAGGTGAGAGAGGTGCACATGACACAGCTGTCTATAAATGACACCTTCCAAAAATGTTACTCCCAATTGTACCGCCATGACAAACAAGTGCCACAACTGGAAATATTGGATACACTGGAGGGGATAGGACTACCCAAACTAGATGAGGCACAAAAAGAAATGCTTAACGGCGAAGTGACCGCTGAAGACATAAGTGAAGCGATCAAGTCATTGGCCACTAGCAAAACTCCCTGGAGCGATGGTCTGCCTCCTGAATTTTACAAAACGTACTCATCGGAGCTGACTCTGATTCTACATGAAGTATTTCAGGAAGCATTCGAAATCAAAATGCTACCGAGCACCATAAAAGGGACCCTGGTGGTCCCGATCCCTAAGCCTGGTAATCCCACAGATGAGTGCGACTCCTATAGGCCCCTAGCAATGTTAAATTATTATGTTAAAATTCTGACAACTATACTGGCGAAACACCCATCCAAGGTGATAGGAACCTTAATACATGAGGATCAGAATGGATTTATTCTGAACCGCAACACAGCGGTAAACCGGCGACAGCTACAACACATAGTGTAACAAACATCTAGCCGGAAGAACACCTTTCAGTAGTTTCACTAGATGCCATAAAGGCATTTGACTCCATATATTGGGAGAGGTTGATTGCGGTGTTGAGGGAGTTTGGGCTGGGTGAGCACTTTATTAGATGGGTGGAACTGCTCTATGCAGCACCAGTGGCCAGGGATAAAACAGGTATGATAGTTTCAGCCCCCTGGGACATACAGAGAGGGGCCAGACAGGGCTGCCCGCTGTCGCCCATGCTCTACACATTGGGCCTGGAGCCGATAGCAATATACATTAGAAAACAGTTTTTTGACGCAGGAATCACAGTGCGGGGAGGGCATCACGTGGTGTCCCTGTACGCGGACGATGTGCTCCTATATGTACGGGACCCACACCTGAATGTCCCCGTGATGCTAGATGTGCTGGAAAGATTCGCAGAGTACTCAGAGATATCCTTCAGCAGGAAGAAATCCTGCATATTCCCACTGGCAGGACTAGCTGGGAAACCAGCGACTGAACTTCCGGAAGTAGGGCTTAACTGGCAGACTAAATCATTTAGGTACCTGGGAGTGAACATTTGGCATACCCCCAGTTTAATGCACGAGGACAACACCAAACTGGCATTGCAGGGGCTCAGAAAATCCATTGGGTTCTGGTCTAAGCTTCCTTTATCAGTGATGGGTAGAGTTGCCATAACAAAAATGATAATTCTGCCCAGATTCTTGTATTTTTTCCACAATGTGCACCACTAAATTCCAGCCGCCTTTTTCCGTACGGTTGAGAAACTGTTGAGGGAACTTCTATGGGGCAAAGCCAGACACAAACTGTCCCTATCCACGCTTACGCTGGCATATAAGGAAGGTGGGGTCTAACTACCAGACCTTGAGAGGTACTATTTAGCGGCACAACTCAGTCACATGGCCAAATGGCTTGATGATGAGTCCTCCTCAGAAACAAGACTGAGAAGATGACTAGTGGCCCCTGCGAATCTGAAGGAAATACTTTGGATTTCACCAGGGTGTTTGAACATAATCCCGATGATAGTGACACTTGGTAGGAAGGTTTTGAGTAGGACCCTAAAGCTGACAAAAAGAGACCGCCCATACTCCCCTGAAACCCCAATGGCAGCTGATGTCTGTGTAGTTAAGGAAGATCTAATAAACATGAGGCTATGGGAGGGGTTTGGTGTGTACACAGGGGGTGATATTTATGAAGAGGGGGCCTACAGGGAATTGGAGTCCATTGCGGAGGGGGAAGGGCTGCCCAGAGGCCAATTTCTGTGGTATCACAGGATTACGAAAGTTGCAAAAACATACTGGAAGAAATGGCCTGAAGAACCAGAGACAGATCCGGTGCTAGCAGTGTTACACAATCTTGGGGATGGATGGAGACCCGTGTCCAGAATCTATGCCCAACTGGTGGACAGACCTAACCCCAAAAGCACAGCACTAAAACAAAAATGGGAAACGGACATGGGTACAGATATAACAGACAGAGAGTGGGTCGAGGGCACTGACATATCCCTGAGAAGTCTCTAGGAACGCTAGATTCAGGCTGATTCAACTAAATGTTCTATACAGGACGTACATGACCCGAGGCAAAATTGCTAGGTTTAACACTAAGGTTACTTTACAGTGCCCCTGGTGCAACTCAGAGGGACCGGAACTGATCCACATGTTCTTGGAGTGCCCTAAAACTTGGTGCTTTTGGAACAAAATAGAACTGGCCTGTAGGAAAGCCGAAGTGGTGAGATTTGAGTGGACATCGAAGGAATGCCTCTTGGGGTCCTACCCGAGGGTTGGTAAATATATGCATGTGATCAAACTCATGGATATGGTATGCATACTACTAGCAAAGAGGTCCATTGCAATGGCATGGAAATCGCCGGGTGGACCACGATATGAAAAATGGCACAATGAACTGGAGCATTGGACGAGTGCTGAGACTAGAGTGTGGGGTGACGGGTTTCACAAAGCTGGGGGCGAAGCAGGCCCAGAATATGAATCCTGGAAAACACTAATTTGGGACATGTTCCACTCACCAGATGATAAACCCCTGTGAAAAACCAGTGTGCATATTCAGGCTTCTTAGAGGCCCACAGTGTAGTCGTAACTATGCAATTGCTGATTGGTGACCCATGCTGCCCCCCGCCCCAACGCAACAGGGCTGACACGCTGGTGACACCCTACTGAGGCATCTACAGGAATAACAAATTAGTAATATAATGTATGAAGACTTGTTGGTTAACGTTGTTTGGTTAAGTTTATAAATAACACTTGCTATGCAAAGAGGCGATTGGTGAATGTTGCTAATTGCTACAATGTTTGTTTATTATAAATGTCAATAAAAACATATTTTTTAAAAATCAATGACATCATCTCATATAGAAGAAACCCACGCGGCATGGGCCTGCTCCATAGGGGATGCCAGGCTATGATTGGCTAAAGTCTTGTCCATCTGTCTTCCCTCACGTGGTGTCAACTGGGCTCATCTCTCCAGAGACTGAAGGTCAGGCTCTTCACGTGGCACTGTTTTCAGAGTTACTATTGTACGCTAATACTACTACATCATTATGGCATGCACCTGGGAGGCTTTGGGACTGGCACAGGAGGAATACGATCATGCTGACCCACACATTCTTTGCTGAGCTCATATCGCACTCTCCGCACCCAAGGCTTACACCCTTGTTTTGAACTATAATGTATTCCTCCCTGTACCTCGTATTACAAAGAGTGTATTTTCTGGGATAAGGTGAAATGGTTGTGTTCGTTTTAGATCGTTTATGACCATTGGTTTTATGGTTGGGGGTCTGAGGTCACCTACTATTGTGGAATTCAAGGGTCTTTGGGTTCGGTCAGTGGAGGGTGCCATTACTCTTGGTGGACTGGGTGGGGGTTGGAGGTCTGCTGGTGGCCTGGCTGTGATGAATGCGCGCCACGAGGAGCCTGCTGCTGTCTCATGGCCTTGCAAGACGCATTCCTCTCTGGGATTACAAGTAATTGCAACAGTTAAGGAACAAGAGGAAGTTTCTGTTGGAATTAGCAGTGTGGGTTCATCTGTCCTCAGCGTTCAGGGTTTCAACCGCCGGGCCTACATTTACCGCGCAGCTATGCAGGACTGAATGTGTCTACCATACCTACAAAATGGCGTCTCTTTATAAGCGCACACTAAGTCTATGTATCTATAATTCATGCAATATTGTATTTGTGACAGGTTTTGTAGCACAGCCCTTTCCCCCCTGGTACATTGCACGTCTATCTATGAGAGTCGCCTCACTCTAAAGGACTCAGGGGAGTGACAAAGGCTAATTTCCTTCCCAACATTCCACCCTTTCATTACTTCTACAGTAAAAAATTCCTATGCATACTTGCGTTCATTCTCCCCTTCTCATTGCAGCTTCACCTGGTGGCGTTCCCTCTACCGGCATCCGTTCCCTACAGACATTCCGCAGGCTTTCTCCCACTTGCGCATACTCCTCAGGAGTGCATGTCATAGAAATACATCCCCAAACCCCTGCTAAATCTACCCAAGCTTCCTTGTAATTTTCAGGGGAAGGAACATTGATGGTGTGGTACAGTCTGTCTACTTCCTCGCCGTAGGGTATAGAGACCGTGCAAGGGAGAGGGTAGTTAGTTTGTGTTTCTATATCCTTTGTACTGTGAGGTACTTATGAGACGCCAACTGAAACCATCCTCGTTCCACTATTAGGCACTGCTTTTGCCCAGCATCGGAGTCCCAATTGGCACGTGCAGAAAAGAACAAGGATCAACACAATGACCGGTCTCAGTATCTTCACCAGTGCTCCCAGCCAGGATGGAGCCCAGCCAAATGTGTGAGAAATGCTGGTCAGATATGATCAAATATAGTGGTAAACCAGCAGCCTGCTTATACACAGGACATATTAACAGAGGGAAGAGCTGTTCCCTGGTTTAACATACTGATGCAACGTTCACAATGCAGTATGCCACTTTCGCCATTGCCTCAGTAAACGCATATTGCTGTGTCAGCTTTACCATTGCCCAAGCAAAGCACACATCATCTGTATTCATTTGAAGAACAGGGATGTCAATTTCGATCAGAAAAGGCATTCCGATGAAGCGTGCCTTTGCAATGGGACCAAGATGAGGACAAGTCGCAAGACAGTTTATGAAGGTGTGGACAAGTGGGATGTTAAGTTGCCCGAATGTAACCCTTTGAAATGTAGTGAAAATTGTTAAAGTGACGATATGGTTGCAGCGCAAAATAAAAAGAAAGAAATGTGCCAGGTATGGTAAACTATCCAACCACCTGGGTAGCACTGCATGTTCCATTCCAGATGCTACAGTCCACAGTGGATGCAGATGGGAGGATGGTGGCAATAAGGGGACTGGTGAAAAATAAAGAAATATGTATTATAAATACATATGCCCCGAACCAAGACACTGTGGCATACTTCAAGACTCTATACAACAAAAGGAGTATGTACCGAGGGGGGTTGGTGATTTGGGGTGGGGATTTCAACTGCACGCTAAACACGAAAATAGATCAGACGGCAAGATAGACAGCCCCACCCTCGCTGCTAGGGCGCTGCAGTCAGTATTGACAGATTTTGGGCTGGTGGATGTATGTAGGGTTCACCACCCACAGGATAGACAGTATTCGCATTACTCAGCTCCCCAAAATGTGCATTCTAGGCTTGGCTATATGTTTGCCACACAGGAGCTGATGGTGGAAATAGCACAGACAGAATATAAAGCGAGGGTATTATCAGACCACTCGCCATTGACCCTGATGTGGCAATATCGGCCCCCAAGAGCTAGGATTCCAACATGGCGACTCAGAGCCGAGGCACTAAAAGATATAATGTTTAGGGAGGATCTGAGAGAAGAGATTACAAATTATTTTGAGACCAACACGGGAAGCGTTGAGTCAGCCGGTATGCTCTGGTAAGCCTTTAAAGTGGTAGTAAGAGAGATAGCTATAGCCAAATCCAAAGGACTACAAGGAGGGATACTAAGAGAACTGCAAGAAACTGAGGCGGAGCTAGAAGGTGACCTGGGTAAAGGGGGCAGCACCAAGGACGAGGCTGAAACCATACTTAAACTGCAACAGAAATACATAGGACATTGGGAGAGTCTATGCAATCTGAATTATAAAAAATATGTACAGAGACAGCAGGCAGGAGGAGACAAACCGGGGAGGATGCTGGCATGGTTATTGTAAAGATACCGGTGGGGTGTGCCTGTACTTCCGCTCTCTATATGGTAGAGGAGAGGCACAGAGGACCCCAGCCAAGATTCTCTATAAGGTAGCAAGGGACAAGCAATCAAGGCCTAGCTTCTCAGGAGGTGATGCGGGCTGGTTCTTAAGTACAGTGTAGTCCCCCAACCCCCACAAAGGAATGTCCACAGGCTGTATTACTGAAAACGCAGTCTTTTTATACTTAATATTCAAAGGTATGTACACGATCACAATAACGCACTATGTACTTGGAAATCAACAATGATAAATATATACAATTCTAAAGTGGTACCACCAATGTTATCAAATCTCATTAAAGTGCATGAACTGTACGGATAAAATGTCACACAGACCAACAACAAGGAAACCAGCAATAGAGATAGGAAGGAACGCAAGATGGTTGAAACAATAGGCAGAATTCTGGCCCCTACCGATAGACACAGTTCTGTGTGGAGATCCCCCCACCTGGGCAACCTGGAAAATAAAGATATATAGCACAAGCCCAGTCCATATATTGTTCAATAGTCTTATTTCCAGGGCATTGAGTCGTTGAAGTCTTCGTGGCCTTTAGGTGGCGGGAAACCCACCGGCGGATTCTCCTCAGCGCGTTGGTCGTCCTCGACTTTCTCCAGCGGGACAAAGCGGTCGCCGTTGCGGACAAGGGAGTCCTTCAATTCAAATGTTCTTAGGCAAAGGAGCGGGTGGCTCCGGTCGTCGGTGGCACAGCATCAAGTGGTCCCCACGGCTGGGCAACACAACTTTGACGGGCCTCCAGCTGTTACACAAACCTGCGAACCCTGGTCGACGGCAATAGACTTCGACAGCGGCGAAGTCCGGGTCCTTTGCTTCGTTCTCCTCGGCAATCCCGTCTCGGGTCGGCAGCCTTTCGAGGGTCTGACTTCCAGGGAGCTTTGGCAAAGGTTAGCGGTACTCGATGGTCCCTCAGAACACGGGAAGAGGGCGCCTTACCAGGTCCTCTCTCAGATCAGTCTTCGACGAATTTGGCAGCTTTCAGATCAAGTCAAAGCAAATGCAACAGCAAGTCTTCTTCTTCCAGCTAGGCGTCGAGGATCAGCAGTTCCAGTTACTCTTCAAGTGTAGACACAGCTTCTGAACAATTTCCAGTGGTGAGAGGTCCCCAGATATACTATCCTGTCTCTCATCCACACTGCTGGGTCACTCTCAGCAGCCAATCATACAGAAGGGCATTCATGCAGTCAGTCAGCCAATCAGGCACTCAGTGCATTCAGGCCATCCTCCTCCCTCTCAGACACTCACAACAAGGAATGTGGATTGGGAGAAGTACCCAGCCATTCAACACTACACACTGCATCCAGGCCAGTTTCGGGCAGGGCTGTCTCAGTCTTTGTCTCTCATACCAGAAACCAGACAGCCACAACAAGAAGTGCATATTTGTCACAGACTCCATTCACCCAGGTCCCACCCACAGGGTGTACCCACAACATACAGTCACTGGGAAGGCTCCAGCCAGTCTGGACTGGACTTCTCAACAACACCATATATGGAACTTCCACCCAATAGCCAGTCAGGGGGAAGGGACAGAGGCAGGGCTTCCCGGGACTTTGGGAAAACAAGGTAACAGGCAATAGAAAGCAAGAGGCCACAGGGGCTATCTTGTTTTCCATCAGGAATCAACTGATTCCAATGGCAGGGCCGCGGTATCCCAAAATGGAGGATACTCAGAGCACCTGTCAAATTCAGCATGGAGCTGCCACCAGCCCATACCCTGCTCTGCGGGCCACCCACAGGTGCCCAAAAACATACACTAGGGGCACAGGGTTGTACCCCCACCCATGGGTGCCGTAAGGGTATCCCATGGGTCTGTTTACCAAACCAAAAGAGAGAGAGCTACACCGCCAGGACTCGCACATGAACTCCTGCGCGGAAAACACGACAGAACACACGATAAAAAGGCAGTAAAGGACAAGGATACAGAGGCCCTGTCCCTCCGATGCATTTCCAGCATTACAGTTATACAAAAGCGAGACCCCCAGAACCATAATCCGGGCAATAAGAAAGGAAGATGGGCAAATAGTGGACACCCAAGAGGGCGTGAATCGTGAGTTCCTGGAATATTATCAACAATTGTATGGGGACATAGAGAGAAACGACCGCAGGGAAATATGGGAAACTTTGGAAGACATAAGCATGCCACGAATTAGCATGGAGGAGCGAGAGGACTTGGATGCCCCTATTACCCTAGAGGAACTGGAAGAGGTGGTACGTCAGCTACCCACTAGCAAGACCCCGGGGGCCGATGGACTCCCTAGTGAATTTTATAAAACGTATGTTAATGAGGTACTTCCCCTGCTTTTAGCAATGCTGAATGAGTCATATGATACAGGAAGACTGCCAGAATCCCTAAGAGAGGCAATCATCATTCCTCTCCCCAAACCCAATAAGCTGGGCAAAGATTGCAGATCTTACAGACCGCTATCGATGCTTAACCAAGATAGTAAAATGCTCACGGCGGTGCTGGCAAATAGAATGAAACGGATCATTAATAAACTTATATACCCGGATCAGACCGGATATGTTCCACATAGGAACATATCTGATAACCTCAGGTGATTGCATCGAGTCATAGAACATACGAAAGGGGATTCGGGTGAGATAGCGATCATATCGCTGGATGCAATAAAAGCCTTCGACTCAGTCAAATGGCCTTGGCTGATTGCAGCTCTGACTAATTACGGGATAGGGCCGGGGTATCTCAAATGGGTCAAATTACTATATAGTGCACCGCTGGCCAGAGTTAAGACGGGAGCTATATTATCGGAGAGGTGGCAACTCAGCAGGGGCACTAGACAGGGGTGTCTGTGGTCCCCAATGTTATACATCCTAGCGCTGGATCCTCTGGCGATATATCTGAGGCAGCAATGTGACATTATAGGGATTGACATCAAAGGGGAGCCGCACTTAGTCTCATTGTACGCAGATGACATGCTGCTCTACTTACGATACCCTGAAGAGAACTCCAGTATGTCCTGGAGGTGATGGAGCGATTTGCTTCGCTGTCTGGCATAGTGGTGAACCCCAAAAAGTCATGTATATTTCCTCTGGGTGATTATGTGGGGATCCCACGAGATCAGCTACCAATTTTACAAATACCATGGGAAACAAACACTTTTAGATACCTTGGGATAGACATTTACCATACGGTAGAGGCAGAACACCAACACAATACTGAGAAGGCGGTAAAAAGCATAGCAAATAGCATGAGGTTCTGGGAGAAACTACCCTTGGCAATGATGGGAAGGAGGGAAATGTTGAAGATGGTGGTGCGGCCAAGATTATTACACTACTTTGGGAATGTACCATATCTGATACCAAAACGATTTTTTGTCAAACTACATAGCATATGCAGGGACTTTCTCTGGCACGGGACGTGGAACAAAATTGCCCTCTGGAAGCTACAAAACCCGTGTGAAAGAGGGGGCATAAAATTGCCAAAATATGAGATTTATTATCTAGCTAGCCAACTACAATATGTGGCTAAATGGCTATCAGAAGATCCGACCTCAGAATCTAGATTGTTGAGACTGGAATGTGCCTTGTTCTTCCTGAAAGAAGTGATATGGCTGCCCAAATCAGAGATGAAAGATCGTCCACATATGATGACACTGGGATGGAAAGTATGGCGTAAAGTGATGCAACTAAGACGGGACTGGGAAGAGGAGGTGGGTGCCCCAATGAGTGATGGGATGTGGGAACGGGCCCAAGGGTATCACAAGAAAGTGCCAAGAAAGTGCCAAGGAATGCGAGATTACAGCAAATACAGCTGTATATATGCCACAGGGCCACCCTAGTGGATAGCTAAATTTAAAAACGTGGAACAGCAAACTTTCCCCAAATGTGGTGAAGAAAAAGCTGGGATGACGCTCATGTTCTGGGTGTGTCCATAGATTGGTAAATTCTGGGAAGAAGTAACCCATAGATTAGACGAGAAAGGGATTAATATAAATATAAATGTTGAAACAGTGTGGGCATGTTGGATAGGAGGTTTCCCTAGAACACGCAAATTGAAACACGTAAGTAAATTAAAGGATTTGGCGTATATACTTGCAAAGCGTAGAATCGCTATGGGGTGGAAGGCATGCCATAGACCGAGGATAGAGGCCTGGTGGAAAGACCTCCAGAAATGGGCTGAAGCTGAGACAGCAGTGTGGCAAGAAGCAGAAATACGGGAGGGGATGAAGACGCGGAGACCCTGACGGCCTGAAAACACGTAGTGGCTACACTGTATGGGCCCACTCAGGACTGGCCAAGTGACCAAGACTCAGTTGAGAACATAGACGCGGAAACCCCTTTGCAAGATGGAGTTGCAGAGCGCGACGTAGAGTAAGCTCGAATGGGGGGAGGGAATGGGGAGACAGTAGACATTGATTGACCTGTGTACAATTTGAAATATTGTGATATGTACTGCAAGTTTGGTTGTATGTTGTTTGCTTGCAGAAAAATCAATAAAATTGGAAAAACTATCCAACCACAACTCGCCTCATACACTGCTGACTAACACACCGGATATCAAAGACAATATCTCAAATGGCTTCATAGCTGATAGCACTGATGATATCACACATGGCATCACTAATCTGTAACAATCCATACGGAAAGTCCTTACAAGGGTTTGTGTTTTAGGTATTGCACCTTACGTATTAAGGGTGATAAGTGGTCCTCACATGAACTAGTCCATGCATCACAAAATGTACATAATGAAACAGAAACTGTCGACTGATGCTCTGTAGCTAATATTGCTACCTTGGAATCGATTAACATAGCCAATGGCTGCAGCAAAGACCACAGAAGTAGAGTGTTTGTTAGATCCGCCTTGCGTCCCGCTACGCGGTGACGCAAGGTGCCCAAATAAAGGCCCCGCCTCCGCATCGCAGAGGCTGTTCCGGGGCAAGACAGCAACACAAAGGTGTCCGTGTCTCTTCATTGCTCCTGCCGGAGCCGTGCACCGAGGCCCAATCACGCGGGCCTAACTCTTCCTGCTTTCCGCCGATGCCTTGGCCGGATTGAGGGATCCAACACTGGCGACGAGGAAGCGAAGGTAACGGCACGCATGCCACCGCCACACAGCTTAGTTTGAAGCCGCGATCAACTGAAGAATTTTTGGAAACATGGTGGGGGGCACACGAAACCCCCCCACCCAAAAAAAAAAAGAAAATATATAATTTTTTTTCTGGGGAATCGTCATCATTCCTCCTACATCCTCCAACTGCAACGTCGGACTGTCTCCACAACACAGCAACACGGAGCCAGAGTCCACATGCACCACGCAGTGGGAATCAAAAGGGTGAAGAGGCACCCCACCAAGCCCACACCAAGGCGAGACAGCTATCCCCACAAGTGCGCAAGTGACTCTCAAAACATGGCGACAGGCACATCTACCCCCAGGCCCGGCACACCATCCAGAATGGCCGCAAACCTGTCATTGTCCATGCCACAAGCTCGCCTACAAGGTGGCTCATCGATGGCACTCCATCCGTTTGACCCCTACACTGACCCATCATCAGTTGGCCCTAGATGGCAATTGTGGCTACAAAAGTTTGAGATGGCAATGGAGTGTAAAGACATTACCACCGCGAGGAAAATGAGGTTGCACCGATTGATAAATGTGGGGGATGAAGTTTTACGCATCTTCAAGTCACTGACTATCGATGACGGCCTTGATGCCTACCAGCAAACGAAGGACGCCCTAACGGCCCACTTTCTGCCCCAGCTCAATCCAGATTACGAGACATTCATATTCTGCACAACCATCCAGCTGGAGAAAGAGATGTTGGACGCATATCACACCAGGCTCCGGAAGCTGGCAATCTCGTGTGAGTTCACGGACATAGAGAAGGAGATCAGACGACAACTCGTAAATGGAATCCAATCAGAAAAACTGAGGAGAATGGTGCTGAGCGAGAAGGGCATTTCCCTCACCCGAATCCTTGAACTGGGCCGCCAGAGAGAACTAGCACACACCAGGAAAGCACACATGGGTACGACCCGCCAGAAACTTCAGCCGGCCCTCACATTAGCAACCGTGGCCCAGATAAAAAATCGCCAACCCACGAGGGACGAGACCAGTGGGAACTACACGCACCCCAGTTGGCAGCTCCGAACCCCGGGACCCACGGAATGTGGGTGGTGTGGAGAGCCTCGCCATGGAAGACGCAACTGCCCAGCTCAAGGCACCACATGCGGCAGGAGAGACCACTATGCCAAGGTATGCAGGTCGTCAGGCATGCAACAGCAGACACCACAAGCACCCCAGGACAGGAGTTGGGGAAAGAAGAAGAAACAGGCCAACGCCCGGCGGATCGAAATGAGAAGTGGAAGAAAAGAAGGAAAGTCTACCTGGTGTCAGCCCTCAACCACGGAAACACCACGCCAAAGAGGAAGCTGAGACGGCGAAAATGCCAGGTGGCGGTCCAGGGCCAAAACATACTGATGACCATAGACACCGGAGGGTCTGTGAACGTGATGCCACTGACCACGTTCAAGACGCTACTGCCCTCGCCGGACATCAAGGCAACAGACATGCTACTATTTGCATACGGGTGCCAGACCCCACTGTCCATCGTAGGCAGGTTCCGAACCACCATCAGCCATCAGCCATGGAGAAAAGTCACTGCAATCGAAAATCTGCGTGGTAAATGCGGGCATCGAATGCCCCCTGAGTGGAGATACAGCTGAGGACTTAGGGCTGGTAAACTTCATCTGCGAAGTGAACGACTCACAAAAAGTCGAGAACGTGCTGGAAAAATACCCAAACCTACTCAAGGGCATAGGATGCCTGAAGGGAAAATCGATCAAATTACACATCGATGAGTCAGTCCAACCAAGAGCAGTGCAACACAGAAGGACGCTGTTCCACATCCGCAACCAAGTGGAAAAGAAGCTAAGGGCGCTGGAGAAAGCGGGCATCATCGAGGAAGTGACGAAAAAGCCAAAACAACCCGGGAAGGTCCGAATATGCGACTACCCAACACAGCTATCAAGCGGGAGCACCATATCACCCCGACCCTGGATGAGATAGTGGCAGACTTCACCGGGTCCAAGGTCTTTTCAAAAGTCAACCTGAACGCCGGCTATCATCAGCTGAAACTGCAACGGGACTCCCGGTACATAACAACATTTTCAACTCACATTGGCCTACGCAGGTACAAGCGCCTGAGTTTTGGAATCTCCTCAGCTGCCGAGGTCTTCCAGCAAACAATACAGGAGGTGATCCGAGACATACTGGGTGTCTTAAATGTCAGCGACGACATCTTGATTCATGCCAGCAACAAAGAGGAACACATGAGAAGGCTCCACAGGCTGCTCGGCAGGTTGGAAAGCGCAGGCCTGACTATACACAAGGAAAAATGTGAATTCCTGAAGGATGAAATCTCATTCTTTGGGTACACGTTCAATGTTACAGGCATCTCAGCGGACCCCCAAAAAGTGGCAGACATACAAGCTGCTACACCCTCCACCACGCCAACGGAAGTGCGCAGTTTCTTAGGAATGGCCACATACTGTGGGAGGTTTATCCCAAATCTGGCCACGCTCTCGGAACCTCTTCGGGATCTCACAAAAGCCAGCACGAAGTGGGCGTGGGGACCCGCTTGCCAAGAGGCGTTTGAGCACATCAAAACATCACTATCAGCTGACACCACCATGGTCTATTACGACCCAGCACTTCCAACTGAACTGTACGTGGACGCCAGCCCCGTGGGCCTAGGGGCCATTCTCATACAGGTGACAAACACGTGAGAACAAATGCCGATTGCCTATGCCTCCAGGGCATTAACACCAACGGAGCAGCGATACTCCCACATCGAAAAAAAGAGGCGATTGCCGTACTATGGGGTTGCCGCCACTTCCATCTGTATCTGTATGGCTGGAAATTTAAAACGTACACAGATCACAAACCCCTGATCCCCATCTTCACAGGCACATCATCTCACCCCCCAGCCCAGATTGCCAAGTGGTTGCTGCACCTCCAGCAATATGACTTTGAATTGGCGTACCAGCCAGGCAGCGGCAATCCGGCAGACCTCCTCTCAAGACATCCAAGAGTGACAACACCAAAGTAAATCCACGTAGCAGAAGAGATGGAAGAGCACATCTGCCAGGTGATACACACTATGATGTCTCGAGCGATCAGCCTAGAGGACATAGTAGAGGCCACGCAAAGAGACCCATGCTGCGACCAGATAAAGCACACAATTATATCAGGGGAATGGAGGTCGTTCCTACGGAACAGCCACAATAGACAGCAGAAGCTAAAGAATTTCTGACAGGGATCTTCGCGATCCGGCAGGACCTATCCGTCATGGAAGAAGGGCTCATCCTACGAGGAACCCGAATCATCATCCCGCTGAGCCTACAGGACAAAATCGTGGCGTTGGCACACGAGGGCCACCAGGGGATAATACGGACCAAGGCCCGGATAAGGCACCAGGTGTGGTTCCCACAGATTGACGGCAAAGTCGAGCGGCTGGTCAGCACTTGCCTCCCCTGCCAAATAACAGGGCCTCCGCACAGTCCGCAGCCCATCCAGTCGGCGGTGCAAGGGTCCGCTAGATGGGATGCCATAAGCCTAGACTTTTGCAAAAAACAGGAAGGCATACACCTACTGGTGGCAATTGACGACCACTCCAGGTACCCGGTGGTCGAGATTGTCAACTCCACGGCGGCAGAGGTCGTGATACTCGCGATCGAGAAAATGTTTGCGACGCATGGACTACCAAGAAGAATCAGGAGCGACAACGGCCCACCCTTCACAGGGGAAGAGTTAAAAAAATACCTTAAGGAACTCAACATCCGATACCACCACATAATGCCGCGATGGCTGCAGGCAAACGGCGACGTGGAACGCTTCATGCGGACAATAAAAAAGGTGCTACCCCTGTCGCACGTCAACGCCAGCCCATGGCAGGTGGACTTACACCGATTCCTACGGAATTACAGGGTCACACCACACAGCACGACAGGAATACCGCCGGCAGACCTGATGTATGGCACAATCATCAATTCATCCATACCACATCACCCGAGCAGGAGCCCAGACACATTCAACTACGAGCGCACTGAAACAAGGAGGACTGGAGCTAACGCCCACATGAGCAACAAGAGGCGGGCCAGGCCGTCCGACCACTTAGTCGGTGATCAAGTGGTTATGGTGAGGAACCCTTCCAAATCCTAACTGGACGATAAGTAGACGCCATGGCACCATGATAACTGCAAGAAGGGGGCAAAGAGAAGTGACAAGAAATGCGTCATGGTTCAAAGCTGTGCAGAGGAATTTGTGGACAGATGGCGAATCTCCCCCGGAAGAAGAGGATCCGCCGAGGGACGATGGACAGGAAATCCCACGTGATGAAGGAAGCTTTGCCGAAGGAGCCGATGATCTGTGGGGCAAACCCGAACCGGGTGAGCAGGACAATGAAGGTGAGCCACCCCAGGTGACACAGGGGGCCATACCAAGCGGTGGAAGATATGGGTTAAGAACCACTATGAGTGGTAAAGAAAAAAAAAAACACTAGTGACTAAATGAAAGGGGGCCAGCCCGTTGGCTGAGATGTGTGTATTTGTTTATTGTTCAGTTATAATAAAGGAGGAATGTGAGATCCGCCTTGCGTCCTGCTACGTGGTGACGCAAGGCACCCAAATAAAGGCCCCGCCACCGCGCCACGGAGGCAGTTCCGGGGCAAGACAGCAACACAGAGGTGTCTTGTGTCTCTTCATTGCTCCTGCCAGAGCCGCGCAGCGAGGCCCACCCACGCGGGCCTAACTCTCCCTGCTGAGAAAGAAAGCAGGTGGGCGAGGGAGTGACGGTGCTGCCGTCTCTATATGGACATACATGGCTAACCGTGACCCCTGCAAGGGCATCGGGCAGCCCCTGAGGGCATGATTTCTGTGGCTGGACAGAGCTGGCTACCAGTGGCCTTAAAGGCGCACCAATTGCTTTTGTCAAGGCCAGCCCCATTGTTATCGGGAGTCCACATTTGCTGATTATATTTACCCGATTTTTATCTGAACTCACAAAAATTGTATATTTGTGCGAATGGAAAAAATATACTTATATGAGATATGTATTTTTGTATTCATACGTCGTTTGTTTCTGTGCAATAGCATTGTTTTCATTCGCCAGCAGATGGCGCTGTGGCCCTATTCATTTCGCATTCCCTGTGCACAATCTATTTAACAATACTGTTTATATTTTAAGGTATTCAGCCCTTTTACTTGTGATTATAGTCGAATTGTAGGTATTATTTTCCGATGATCTTTTTTCCACAACAAAAAAACATTAAAGTAGTATTTTATATTGGTATTTTAAATAAGGGCAAATTAATTAAGTTGTGTCGTGAAAATGGGAGCGATATGCGTTGATGTTCTGGGTGGGAGACTGCCATGTTTTTTAGAGAAACACAGAAAGATAACAAGAAACAAGCATTGGAAAGGTCAATAGCTGTGGTGGCTCTTGTTTAGCCAAGGGGTATGTATTTGCCACGCCCTGCCATACAGAGACTACCTGGCCATACAATGGTGACAGCTAGAAAGCTGTGTGAGTATCTGGCCATATGATGGTCTGGAAAATGCATGTCTAAATCCGATAAAAGCACCAAAACTTTGGCTTTGTCAATCCTTGCATTTTAACAGGAATTCAATGCAAGGAACAGATGGGAGGATACACAAAATGCTTAAAAATGAAGTGGCTAAAGACACACTTGGTAAAGACTTATTTACTACACTAGGGACTGATTTACAACTGATATTAATTATTATTATGGGATGTATGGAGTGCCGACCTAGCTTCAAGAAGCATGGAGCACTTTAAAGGGGTATACAACAATACAGATACACAATGGAGCGCTTTATAGAGGTATACAACATAACAAATGCATAACAGAACACTTTTCAGAGGTCACAAGAGAACAGATATATAGCGTGGGTAGGATACAGAGGGGTACAGCTGTACAGTCGGGGAGCAGAGGGGCGGACGGCATCTAGCGAGTCATGTGGCGCGGGGGAGTGACGTGATAGCCTAGGTTTTGAGGAGCAGAGACTCCTTGAAGAGGTGGGTCTTGAGTTCTTTTCTGAATTGTTGGAGCATGGAGGCGAGTCTGATGTCTGATGGGGAAGGGGATTCCATAGTCCTGGGGTGTAGGCAGAGAAGGCTTATTTTCCATTCCTTTCCTCTTTGCAGCAGCAGATTTAAAGTCTGCATGTGTCCTGACTACTGGTGGTGCACTGTCCACCATAGATGCTGTGTTTCTCAGGTGACTGCCCCCAAGCAAGGTCACTTGGGTGGACTGCCTCGTAAATGATGCAGCAAGACTTGAAAGTGATTCTTGCATACAGTGGGAGCCAGTGAAGGTCGATGAGGGCCGGCGTGATGTGGTCATATCTGCGTAGACCCTTGATGAGGCGTGCAGCCGTGTGTACGACACTTTTCAGGGGCCCAAGGAAGGATGACAGGAGTCCTTTGTGGAGGTCATTGCCCCCATCCATGTGGGATTGGACCAGTGCTTGAACGGTGGATCTAAAGTTGTCTGGAGGGAGGAAGGGCTTGACCTTCCACAGGAGGGAGAGCTGATACCAAGCTGTCTGAGTTTTCTTAGCTATGTGTGTCTTGAAGGAGAGGCGTTTGTCGATTTGGAGCCCGAGGGATTTGGAGCAGGAGGTGAGCTCGGGTGTGAAGCCCTCTGAGTTCATGGTGGATAGCCAGGTCTGTATGTCTGGGTGTTTGGTGTTGTTGGTGAGGAGTAGGAATTCAGTCTTCGAGGGGTTGAGCTTCAAGTATGCACTGGAAATCCAAGATTTGAAAAACGAGAGGCAGGTTTTGCGCCTGTCGCTGCCTATGATGGAGTCAATCTTGAGTTATAGCTGTGTGTCATTGGCGTATTGATGGATGTGGATGTTGTGTGTGGCTAGAAGGGCTCCCAGCAGCTCCATGTATAGATTTAAGATCACAGGATAGAGGATGGAACCCTGCGGCACTGCACAGGTGACGTGTAGCATTGGCGATTTAGAGGAGTCCATCTGAACAAACTGCTGGTGGTTGTCGAGGTAGGACTTGAAGCAGCATAGGACAAGGTCGCTGATCCCCATGTGCCGCACCTAGCGTATCCTATTATGCCACTGCGGATGTATTCAGCGCTCATAGCTGGACATTCCTCATCTCTGTCGGAATGTCTGAATCCTCCACGCTGGTGGCACTTGATGCTATAGCACAGATCTGCCCTGGTTAGGTTTATCATTCCATGTTGGCCTGCTGCTATGTTTTTGGCCCAAACTCCATCTGATATGTGCTAATACTGTGGTCTGTGCTGTGTCTGCCTCTATGTGGATCGTTTTGACTTCGGTCCTGTTCATTCATGAGTTTCGACAACTTTAGTACACCTGGCTCCCAGTTCCATGGTGGGTGTTATATCAATGGCCTGCTCTAGTGTGGGGTCTTTGGCCTGCTGAGTGTTAGAATTGACCATTTATTTATTTATTTTATTTATTGTATATTTGTATTGCGCCTACGCAGCAGGAAGTGTTTCCAGGCGCCACAAGACCAAGGTGGGGGTGGGAGGGGGAATGGGAAGATAAACAATAAACAGTAAAGTAGCAAAAGACTGTCCTACTAGGCCATGTAACATTCAGAACGTGCAAGTGCAGTAAAGTGAATAAGTGTGTGCGGGGGGGGGGGTGTCCCAGGCAGGGTAAGTGCTAAAGGAGCCCACAGAGGGGCAAGTGTGCATGGAGACAGCGGAATGGGAAAAGTGCGAGGTCAGGGGAGGACCAGTCTCTGTAGGCTGGACAGGCAAGGAGCCCGAAGGCAAGTGCTGGTAATGGGGTACTACGGAACATTGGTGGTGGGATGGGCCTGGGCCTGAGGAGAAGAGTAAAGTATTGCTCAGCTTCCGGTACCTAAGGAGATCTGGCTCAAGTATGAGAGGGGCAGGGACACCATTCCAGAGTGATGCTCCTGCCGAAGAAAGAGATCTACCCCCACTCTCTGCTTGGAGAAGCTTTGACCTGCAGAGAGTTAGAACTAGAAACTTGGACATAGCGTGGCTCCAGGCCCCAGAAAGCCTCATGGAGATGCAGATGGTCTTCAATATGGTCCTTGCAGCCACTGGGAGCCAGTGGAGAGATTCTAGGGCTGGAGAGATGCAATCTCTGGGCTTGAGGCCAAAGAAAAGTCTTGTTGTCCTATTCCGGATTGGCTGAAGAGGGAGGAAAGAGGCAGATTGAGGAAGAGTCGATTGCAGTAGTCCAGCCTGGAGAGTACCAGAGCGCTGGAGACATTGAGTTTCTGGGGGAAGGTGAGAAAAGGGAGAATGCCTCTCAGGAGGTAAATCTGAAAGTGACCCTTCTTGGCAAGGTCCGCGATATGAGGTAAGAAGGAGAGAGTCCCATGTTTTTTGCCTCACAAGAGGGTGAGGGGAGGAGGCGCAAGGAGGGCAGCCAGAGATAAGGAGAGAAGGAAGGGGCCAATGAGAATGACCTTGGTCTTACTGACGTTAAGGCAGAGATCATTGGCAGCGCACCAGGCTTGAATAGCGAGGTCGGAATCGTACATTCTGTCCTCCGACGTATTCCTTATCTTCGATATTATCCATTCCAGCTTGCTGGCCTCGGAAATTTTTTCAGTAGAGGGCGCTGCGCGTCGACGTCCTTCGAGTTGGTGTCCCTCGACAGCCTCTGTATCGCCGCCAACGTCATTGTGCGTATAAATAGACTTGCACAGCGTCCGTTGCTCAGTTCCGTTTTTCCGCGCTTCGTGGGCCTCGGAAACATGTCACTCTGTTCCTTTCTTCATGAAGATTCTGCTTATTCTTCAAAGATATCATCTAAATTCGATGGCTTCTTCATCCGAACCATCGACCCCACGGTCCGGTTTCAAAAAGTGGCGTGACTGGGGGAAGAAAATATCATTGACGGATCCTCACAGGATCTGTTTGTGGTGCCTGGGATCAGAGCATCACTGTTCAGAATGCGAGGACTGTATGTCCATGACGGCGAAAGCCTTGAAGGAGGGTAAGGGGAAGCTAGAAAGAGGTAAGACTCTTAAAACTTCTACTCCCTCGAAAGTTTCTTTGGCAGAGTCGAGACATTCGTCTCCTCGTCGTCACAAGAAACATTCCCGTTCAAGGTCTCGAAGCGGTTCCCATCAGTCTTCGAGATCAAAACACTCTAAGAAGAGGCGTCGTATATCTCCCTCTTCTTCTTTTTCCTCTACCTCCTCAGAAAGGGTCACCTTCCCCACGAAACACACTCCAGCTAAGTGGGAGGAATTCCGTCAGAAAATGCTTAGTGTCTTCGAGAAAGCGGCCTCGACTCTCTCAAAGACGTCTAAAGGTGATACCCTGGGTGAAAAGCCTGAAAAATCAAAATGCTGAGAGTCGTTGAACCCGGCGAGTGAAACTGCCCAAGGGCGTCATCAACCCTCAAATAAAGGCAGTAATACTGCGTCATCGATGCCGTCGTCGAAGGTTTCTTCGACTCACATATCTGCGTCATCGACGCCTTTGTCGAAGGGTCCTTCGACGCATAAATCGGTTGCATCGACGCCGTCTTCGACGCCACTGTCGACGCCAATAAAAGTCAGACCTACAACTGTCACTACATCTCAGACAGTAGAGGTGTCGAGGACTTCGACCATTACATCGAGGATGCTGTCGACATTTTCGACGACACCGAGTAGGATCCCGATCCTCTCGAGTACATCGAGGTCTTTTCAAACTTTGTTGACGCCCTTTACGGGATTGTCGGAGCCTTTGACTTCCACATCGACAACCTCAATCTTTTCTCAGCAGTGACAACCAATTTGGCTCCTTCTGCTCTAAAAATGGGTTTTAAACCACATCCTATGTCTGACTATTTTAGAGCCTTGTCCTCTATATATGAAGAAGGTGAGGATTCCGACCATGAGAGACCCTTTAGTTTACAGAGGACTAAACCCATGCCAGAGGAATTAATCTCTGAAGAGAACAGGTTAAAAGACCTTCAAGACTCTCTACATGAGTCAAGTGGTTTAGATACTTCTCCAGAAGTAGAGTTTGCTAACCCAGACCCTGCGGAGCATGCTGAGACCCCTTATAGGGCTCTAATGGCCAGAATAGTTGAATTCATGGGGTGGTCTACACCTACACCTTTTTTTCAGCAAGATGACCTTACCGATATTTTAGATAAAGGTCCACAGGAGGATCCTGTTATTCCCATTCATACTGCTCTGCAGAGAAACATCTCTGAAAATTGGGAAACCCGTGAAGTCATCCCTGCAGTAAACAAGAAACTTTCTGCTAAGTACAGGGTATCTGCTTCAGATCCAGAATATTTGAGCAAGCATCCAACTCCAGAGAGTTTAGTTGTACAGGCAGCAACTTCATCAAATAGTAGGTCTGCATACCCTACTATTCCACAGGACAGGGATGATAAAAGATTTTATGCCATATCAAAGAAGGCCTTTTCGGCATGTAGCATTGCGCTTAAATCTATTAACGCCACTTGCACGCTAGCAACATTCAGCCATACACTTTGGGAGTGTGCTTCATCTCGGCTGACTGTCTCCCGGAAGGAGAAGAAAGGGAAGCATTCTTAAACATCATCAGGGATGGAAAGGATGCAATTTGTGAATCTCTTCAAACAGGCATTGATTCTGCTGACAGTCTCAGCAGGGCCATGGTGGCAAGTACCACAATCTGCAGATTTGCTTGGTTGCGGAAGTCTGCTTTTGCTGCAGATGTACAAGCCAGACTTTTGAACATGCCCTTTGACGGCACTTCTTTATTTGGTAAGAAGGCTGATGACGGCCTGGAGAGATTACAAACATCCAAGGCAGCAGCGAAATCTCTTGTGGCTGCAATCTGGCAGACTCCGAATCGCCCCTCAGGAGCCTCCTCGAGGGGTAGGTCCTTTCGCTTTTACTCCGCATTCGCAAAAGGCAGAGAACAGCCTGCTCAAAGGGGCCAGAAACGATTCACCCGTGGTGGACGGGTCAAAGGTACAAAAGTCGCAGCAGCAGACGCCACTTTAGCCTTGGCATCTGTGTCAGCCGCTTCTAAACCCCTCTCAGGTTTCCCCTCATAAGACACCTGTAGGGGGCAGGTTAACTCAACATCTGGCAGAATGGCAGGCTACTACGTCAGATGCTTGGGCATTGGAAACAGTTGGCCAAGGTTACTGCCTGCCCTTCCTACACACCCCTCAGAGTCATCCACCGGGGAACAACTCTTTGAAGTTTCCAGACCCGCTCCTCATGCAGGAGGTTGTAGACCTGCTAGAGAAGGGTGCCATAGAGCCGGGACCCATAGCGGAGGGGAACAAGGGTTGGTATTCCCCCTACTTCCTAGTCCCAAAGAAGGACGGACGACAGAGACCCATCTTGGACTTGCGAGAATTGAACAAATTCCTCAGGAAAGACAAGTTCAAGATGGTAACTCTTTCTCAGATCCTCCAGGACCTCCAGCTTCATGGTATCTCTAGACCTTCAGGATGCTTATTTCCATGTGCCAATCCATCTCAAACACAGAAAATACCTGAGGTTCGCAATTGGCAACTCTCACTATCAATTTCGAGTTCTGCCATTTGGGCTGACCTCCGCCCCGAGGGTCTTCACCAAGGCTGCAAGTCTAAGGAGGGAAGGGATCCACGTCTACCCCTACCTGGACGATTTGTTGATCAGAGCAGTATCTTCAGAACAAGCTCAGATCCAGCTAGATTATGTCTGCCACTTCCTTCACAAGCTGGGCTTCTCCCTCAACTTAAAGAAGTCACAGATGATACCATCACAGAGACTCCAGTTCATTGAGCAGTCCTGGATACTTCCCTGGGGAAAGCCTTGCCACCAGAGGTGAGGGCTCAAGATATTCTACAGATGGTCACCAAGTTTCAAAATGCCCAACGTCTAACAGCCTTCGACTTTTTGAGGTTGCTCGGTCTCATGTCATCCTGCATCTTCCTAGTGCCAGAGGCTCGCCTGAGAATGAGATCTCTCCAGTGGGCACTAAGAACCCAGTGGTCACAATTCTCAGGAAGAATGTCAGATCTCCTTCAAGTCCCAGACAGAGTGGCTCGAGACCTTCAGTGGTGGGCCTGTCGGGAGAACATTTTGAAAGGAGAGCAGTTTTGGCAATCATGGCCGGAGATAACAGTAGTCACAGATGCCTCACTCACGGGGTGGGAGCCCATGCCAACGACTTGACCATCAGCGTTCATTGGTCTCCATCGGAGTCCAGACTACATATCAACCTGTTGGAGCTAAGAGCAATCAGACTGGCGCTGAAAGCTTTTCTGCCATCAGTACAGGGAAAAATGTCCTGATAATGATGGACAACACAGTGGCCATGCACTACCTCAACAGAAGAGGAGGCGTAGGGTCACTGCCACTGTGCAGACAGGCAATGCAGCTCTGGTTTTGGGCAATTCAAGAAGGAATCTCTCTATCGGCAGTTCACCTAGCCGGAGAGAAGAACTTGACGGCGGACGCTCTGAGCAGGCAGAGCACAGTCTCCCATGAGTGGGAGCTAGCTCAGGAAGTCCTTCAAGAGATCTTCGCCCTTTGGGGAACCCCTCAAGTGGATCTGTTCGCCACCAGCACCAACAGGAAGTGCAATCAGTTCTGTTCAAGGGAATTTCCCGCGAGAGGAGCTCTAGGGGACGCATTCGTAGTAGACTGGAAGTTCCCACTTCTATACGCGATCCCTCCAGTCCCTTTCATTCCTCAAATGATCAGGAGGTTGAGAAGATTACGGAAAACTAGGATTCTGATTGCCCCGGATTGGGCCAGGAGAACATGGTACCCGGACCTTCTAGACATGTCCATCTGCCCTCCAATTCGTCTTCCGCAAAGGGAGGATCTTCTCTCACAGAAGGGAGGTCAGGTTCTCCATCCAGACATCAGAACCCTCAACCTTCACGCTTGGTTTCTGAAAGGTTGAGATACAAGGATTGGGATCTCCCGGATGGCGTCATGGAGGTGTTGCTTTCAGCTAGAAGGCCAGCAACAAAGACTTTATACCGCTGCCATTGGAACAAATTATGCAGCTGGTGTAGAGAAAAGAATATCAAACCCTTCTCATGCAGTACACCAATGGTGTTATCTTTCTTACTCTACTTAGCAAATTCAGGTCTTCAAGTTGATACGATCAAGGGTTACCTCGCAGCGCTGTCAATCTTTATGCGCACTGCGGAGGAGCCTTCATATTTAAAATTACCCCTGGTAATCCAATTCCTGAAAGGGTTAACTAATGTTTTTCCTCCAAAGCCTTTTCAAGTTCCATTGTGGGACCTAAATCTAGTCTTAAATTTTCTGATGGGTACTCCTTTTGAACAACTCCATTCTTGTTCATTAAGGTTTCTAGCTCTCAAAACAATATTCCTAGTGGCTCTAACATCTGCCAGAAGAGTTAGCGAATTACAAGCTCTATCTTGCAAACCTCCTCGTACAACCTTTCATAAAGCCAAGGTTGTTTTACAAGAGAAGCCTAATTTTCTCCCAAAGGTAGTTTCTGAATTTCACATTATGCAGAAAATAACTTTACCTTCATTCTATCCTCCTCCCCACCCGGGGAAAGAGGAAGAGAGGTTACATAGGCTGGATCCAAGGCGTGCCTTGAATTTTTATATCAGCAGACTTGCTAGGATAAGGCAAGCAGACCAATTGTTTGTAGGTTATGTAGGACTCAAATTAGGATTGCCAATCACGAAACAAACCATTTCAAGATGGATTGTTTTAACGATTTTAGAATGCTACAAATTGTCAGGGAAAGAACCCCCTCAACATCTTAAGGCTCATTCAACCAGAGGTATCGCAGCCTTTTCGGCTCTCCAAAGAGGGGTTCCGATTCGAGACATTTGTGCGGCTGCCACATGGTCGTCCGCACATACCTTTACAACATTTTACAGCCTGGATTCCTTCTATACCCAGGAGACAAGATTTGGGAAAGCTGTGTTACATTCTATACATTCTTAAAGGGATATATTCAATTTTACTCCCACCTCCTCTTTTACACCACTGCTATGGGAGTCTATCAAAGATAAGGAATACGTCGGAGGACACAATCCCTTCGAAGAACAAGTTACTTCTTACCTTGTAACGTTCTTTCGATGGGATGTTCCTCCGATGTATTCCTTATCGCCCCTCCCATCCATCCCCGCAGTAAAACTTCCCTTGTAGTTGCAGCTTACGCTCCTTCAAGGTCAATAACCAATTCATGCATACCTAATTTTAAGCTTCAAAACGGAACTGAGCAACGGACGCTGCGCGAGTCTATTTATAGGCACGATGATGTTGGCACCGATATGGAGGCTGTCGAGGGACACCAACTCAAAGGACGTCGACGCGCAGCGCCCTCTACTGAAAAAATTTCTGAGGCCAGCAAGCTGGAATGGATAACATCAAAGATAAGGAATACGTTGGAGGAACATCCCATCGAAAGAATGTTACAAGGTAAGAAGTAACTTGTTAAACCGTTGCACTTGGAGGCAGGCTTCATGCCGATCCTCATGGCAGGCGAAAAGATGTCAAGGGTGCTGGAGATAGAGAGGTGAAGGTTAGCATGGGCTGAGTCAGAGCGAGAATTAGCAGAAGAGGGTGGGGGGAATGAAAGAGGCGGCAAAGGCAGCTACTGACACTCGCTTCATCGATCGAACGACAGAGAAGGAGTTTGGCAGTGCGGGCAAAGGCTTTGCCGGGGAGACCTGGAACTCTAGATGAGAGGAGAGGAGAAAGTGATCAGACCAAGAAAGAGGTGTAGTGAGAGGGTTAGAGAGAGAGATGTCAGCTGAGACCAGCGCATCCAAGGTGTGCCCGGCTGAGTGTGTTGGACCAGAGGGAAGAATGATGAGGGTGAAAGAGTCACAGACATGCGGGAGAGTATGGTGGCAGAATTCACAGATCAATGTGGGCATGTAAATCTCCGAGGAGGAGAAACTTAGAGGTAGAAGTGAGGAGAAAAGAGGTGAGGTGGGTCCCCTCCAATAGGAAGATGGAGATCGCCCCATGGGGTCCATAAATGGTATTGATATTGAGAGAGAGGGTAGGAGAGATACTGAGCTTGCAGACAAGACATTCAAACGAGTAGTAGGATTGAATGGGTATGATAGAGGGACCCATTCAGCGAAGACAAGGGCCACTCCGCCCACAGGCCATTTAGACCTGGGCTTGGAGAGGATATTGCAGCCCTCAGGAAGAAGGGTGTCAAAAGCAGTGACAGAGCTGTCATTGAACCACGTCTCTGGGAGGGCGAGGGCGTAAAGCTCATAGTCTTCAAAGAGGTGACAGATGTCAGAAGAGTGACAGCAGAGAGGTTGGTAAGTGGAGCTGGTTGCCACCTTTAAAAGTTTTCTGAGGAGGGGTACAGGGACAAGGTACCGCCATCGGGGGTGCAGGGAGGACAGAGGGGTAGCAAATGAAGGAGTAGCAGGAGAAGGGAGGAAACTAATGAGAGAAGGAAGACACCTGTCAAGAAGGAGGAGGTTGGGCTGAGAGCCCTGCGCCATGACTGTGCCATTGAGGTAGCCATTGATGATGCACTTAGATGATGAGAAGTGGCCATCAGTACTTCTCATCGGGATCCACCATTAATAGGAGAGGAGGAGAAAGGGGAGAGGATAGAAAGCATATGGGGAGTCCATGAGTCAGGAGAGGGAAAGATAAAGAGAATTCCAGTAAGAGTCTACTTTGAAGTAGCATTGACATAGGTGTTGGCAATGGGCAGCCCTGGGTTGGAGACCAGGTTGCCGTTCTTCAGCTTTATCCTTCCAGGCTTCGAAAGAGAGGAAAGATATGTAGCAGTTAGAATAGATAGGAGGGATGGAGAGCACCATAGGGGTAGAAGGATACACAGGAGAGAGGGGGAGAAGGGGAGACAGAAGTGCACAGTGCTCAATGAATTCACCAAGCGGCCTAGCAGCCGGAGGTCACAGGCGGATCAGCGGCTCTGTGAGGGATGTGCACAGCTAGGAGGTTGGTAGGCCAAACCGTGCCGGTGCAGAGTGTAGGTGCAGGTGCATCGGGATATGCAAAGAACTCTGCACAGCTCGGAAGTTCGTAGGCCTACCCAGGGCTGGTGCGTTGCCTATGCGCAGACGTATCAGGATTTGCAAAGGACTCTGTTCAGATCTGAAGTTTGCAGACCCACCCGGGGGTGGAGCAGAGGCTTGGTGCAGGCGGATCGGGATCAGCGAAGGACTCTCCGCAGCATGGAGTTCGTAGGCCCGTCTTGAGCCAGTGCAGAAGCCAGGCGTAGGCGGATCGGGATCTCCAAAGGACCTGCTCAGCTAGGAACTTTGTAGGCACACCCGGGGCCGGAGAAGAGCCTCTGCACAGGCAGACCGGGCTCTGCAAGGAACTCTGCACAGCTCAGAGTTTGTAGGCCAACCCGGGGCCGGAACAGAGCCTCGGCGCTGGCAGATCGGGATCTGCAAGAGACTCTGCACAGTTCAGAGTTTGTAGGCAAACCTGGGGCCAGAACAGAGCCTCAGCACCGGCAGATCAGGATCTGCAGAGGACTCTATGCAGCTCAGAGTTCGTAGGCGCACCGGGGTGGAGCCTAGGCCCAGGTGGGTCGGGATCTGCGAAGGACTCTGCTTAGCTCTGAAGTTCATAGGCCTAACGGGCTGGAGTGGAGCCTCAGCGCCGGCGGATCAAGATCTGCGAAGGACTCTGCACAGCTTGGAGTTAGTAGGCCCACACAGGGCCAGTGCGGAGCCTCAGCGCAGGTGGAACAAGATCAGCTCAGAGTTGTTGTGTGCAAGGTCTTGATGCTGCATGCCGTTGCGCCTAACACCTGGGGCGCACAACACTGCGCCCTTGGCCTACATGGCCATGTAGAGCTTTGGTCCATCCAGTATTCGTCCAAGTTGCATGTGAATTTGCAAGAGGCGATTAAGCCTCTAAGAGCTGCGATATACCTGTGTACTGACTCGGTTTTACATTACCTCTGGATGAAGAAATATCTTTCTAGGAAGACACTCCCCTTATTTCCAAAACGCCTTTTTTAATTTGGCAATTGCTGATTTGTGTTGGTTAGTGGTGCACTGGCAGGCGTATTGTTATGTCTGGTGCTAGGGGCTGTACCTTGATAGATTGCAGCCAAGAATCAAGGAGGAGACCAGATGTAGGTTGTGGTAGTTTATTCTCCTCAGGTACAGACTAGGACATGAGTAAGGTGCCAATTATAGATGCTGGTTATATGCCAGAAACATACCAGAGAATATACCAGTAGATATATCAGCATATAGTACAGGGATACCGGTGCTCACCACCCAGCCTGCTCTCAGACCCAGCTTATTCCAGTAACTGTCACAGCTGGAACCCAAACTCACAGGATGCACTGTATCATTCCAACAGTGACATCAGCATTGCATCACTGCTCAATCCCAGCCACTACAGGTCTCCTACTCATTCTGGAGTCTGGCTAGCTGGTAGGGTGCAGACTAGCAACACTCTTTCTGCATCTAGGCTATTCATTCAATGCTGCACCTATCACCCTTAGGTGGACTTGGAAAATGTCAACCCATTGTTCCCACATAATAGAAGGTTGTCCTGGTGTGGGAGGAAATGGTCACGGAGCAGGTGTATTCTGCATGATATCAATACTGTGGCTTGAAGACTTGTGGGTATACACTTAGAAAGCGCTGGTAGATATACCCAATTGTCCTAAGATGTGTTGTGGTATTCTTGGCTATTTATACTTTTTTAATGGATTTCCCAACTTGAACCAATGAGGTCCTGTCTGTGTTGAGGCTTCGAGGCTACAGGCATACTGTTCAGGATAGATGCCTTGCGGTATAATACATTTTTTGATGTGGCGTTACTTTGAGGTATTATGAGGGCACAATGCCTGTTGCAGAACTGCTGAGGTGAATGCTTGTATTGCCGTTGTATTAGGGTGACCAGATGTCCTGGTTTTGCCGGGACTGTCCCGGTATTTGGTGCTCTGTCCCCTTTCTCAAGATTATGTTCCCATTGGAAACTGCAGTGGTCCCAGTTTTTTGAAGTTGGTCCTCATCACTATGAGGCTTATCTGGTTACTTGGTGTCCATTTAATCGTTCTGTGGGTGTAGGCTGGGCCTTCTCCAACACCGCCCAGATGCTGTAGGGTTCTCTAGTGTGGGGCTTTGTTTAGGGCACTGTAGTGGTCAGCACGGTGTCTGTGCGTGGGGGGCGGCCACCTGCGTGTTAGAGAGGTTGCGTGTCTGCTCTCGCTGTCTTGTCATAGTTGGAAAGTGAAGAGTTGAGTGTTTATGCTCCAGGAGTGACCCTTGGCGGATGATCTGAGAGAGCTTGGCCTGCGTGATGGAAGCTGGCTTAAGCATGTTATGTTATGTTATTTAATTTGTAAAGTGCACCAGGTACCCTAGGACTTAAGGGCGCTGAAACAAAAGACAGAGACAAAAAACATTCACGGGTAGGACCGGAAGAATGGTGGCATAGATCAGGAGGAGGCAGGATTCCGCAAAGACAGAGGAAGGTGGCAATGAAACTTAAGACACCCTGCGAGGTACGCTGTACATCGAAGCAGAATAAAGGAGACGTCTGGAAGTGTACCCCGTGTCTGCTCCTACAGAACCCCTCTTCACTGCGTCTGGCGTGCATCCGAGTTATGGCACGCTCCCTCGTCATCCTAGAGATGTCCTGCTTCTGTCTTGAGCCGTCTTGCCCCTGATCATGCTGGACATGATTCTACAGAGTTAGGTTGCAGGGGCGACTGGATTTAATGAAATCCTTGCGCCGCATTCCGACTGTGTGGCAGCCGCTGAAGGCAACCCAGCTTGACGGAGTCACGGGCCGACATGGTCCTGTTGGTGGATTGGAATTTGCCTCCCCTCATTGCCAAATTTTCCTTTCCTGTTTGTTGTGGTGGACCTGTGTGTTTTATCTAGTGCCCTGGTAAGTGCTGCAACACAGTCCACCTGCGGAGCCTCTGATAGATTGCCAGGATAGCTTTATTTCACATATGTACAACTATATGCAAAGACCTGTTACTCTTGGGTAATTACTTTAAGACAAGACTGGGCAGGGGAAGAGACATGACATGACTAGGACAAGATCATGACAGGGAGCACCTACTGGTCATCCTCACTACTCTAAGCCTGCATCCGAGTGACTGGCATAGGACACGCATAGACAAACATGCGTCAACATTCTGACAAGCTGTCACTCACTCACTCTGACATTCCAAAGAAGGCTACATAATACAAAGACCTAGCATAACACCTCCCCCATACACACTAATGAACATACACAAGCTTACATCATACATCCAATCTAGTAATCCAAACAACACAACACCCAGACACGACTGGGGTCACCTCCTCCCGCCTGGAGCTACCACCTCCAGACACAAGGCCTGCCACACCCTGACACACTCCTTACATGCAGCTAGCAGCCCCCCCCCCCCGATACACACACAGGGAGCGCAACTAGGGAGATAGGAAAAAGCAGCAGCCACAACACATGCATGCTTATCTACACATGTGGGTGCCATGTAAACCTAGCACAGCAACACTGAGGACCTCATTATAACAGTGGCGGCCACGGTATGAACGGTGCCAATAAGGCACCAGCCCCGTTCATACCAGGGCGCCGCATTATGAGTTCTGCTTGCGAGTTCCTGACACCTGGAGGGCTGAGCGGCACCCGCGAGCATAACTCGTGATTGCACCAGCACCGTTATCAATGGTGCCGGTGCAACCATGCTCCCCACCCTCATTCTGTCCTATGGGGCAGAATGGGGAACGGGAGCCCGGCAATACCGCCACCCGCGAATTGGCAATTAGCGGCCCACTCATCTCGTAATGGGCCGGTTATTGCCCAATCGCCGGAGGCGGTGCCATACAGGCACGGCTGCCGCCATGCTCGTAATGAGGTCCAGAATGTGGAACATATCCATGCATCCTCCACCCACGCCATACTCACCAACACAGTCGCTCACACAACCTCATGCTGGTTAAATCAAATATTCATACCAATCAGACATCAAGAAACAGCAGTGGTGCTGTGCTACCCAAACACAATAACACAGGATGGGCACGTGACTGACATCCTTCCACCACCAACAACACTACGGGCTATGAATGTAGACTCACTCAGACTCACTGCATTTCTCTCTCTCTCCCTCTACAATTACTCTGCCTACTCAAACATAGGAGAAGCACAACATACCTATGGAACAAAACCATGGAGAAAACACATGGTAGGGTACTCCTGGCAGTACCCAAAAGAAAACACAGTATAAGCACTTACAGAACCTAAATGTATTAATGTAATGAGGAAACTATGAACAGTCCGGACAAAAAGAGGAACATTATCTACGGGCAATCGAATAATCAAATTTAAAAAAGAAAAAACTATTCCAGCTAGACTTGGCCTTTTGAGCCTGAGACCACATGTTACACGTGTGTGCAGTCAAAGAAGCAGCACTGATCATCTCTTAGAAAGCCGAGCCAAAAACACCTGGAAACAAGGAAATCTAAAATTGCATGCATAGACTTCAAAACACACTTGGACATGTCCAAAAGAATAATATTGTATCTGCAAACGACTTCTCTGCATATGCAAATAACCTCCTATACTTTTACAAAATAGATAAACCTTATGCACTACTAGTGCAACTAACTGCATGCCATGTGCATGGCTATGGACAGCAGACTCTGGACACTTTTGTGTGTGCACTTAACCCTGTGCATGAGGTTTTAACCTTATGCAAATGGGTACAATGCACTACTCCTGAGCATGACCAACACACTTTAGTTTATGCATTTAGCTTCAGTGTGTGCACTTGTGAACTCGCCTCTAACCTGGTGTACTAACTACAATACTAACCCATATACATATTCTATATTGTATACGCTGCTAACCTGGCATACATTGGCCCTCATTACGACCCTGGCGGAAATCGAAAAACGATGGCGGAAATGCAATACCGCCATCGAATACCGCTCGGTGCGATTATGACCCGTCACCGTAAAGTACGATGCCATTAGCGACACCGTAGTGAACGCCAACGCTAACTGCACCAAGTACGCGCACGCGCGCCATGCAAAACCGTAATTACCACCATGGCGCAACGGTACGCGAATTCTGACCCTAGCGGACATTTACTTAACGCCATCAAGCATGGCGGAAAGTACCATTCCGCCATGGTGAGAATTACGGCATCGTGAACCAACCGTAAATGGCCCTACTGAGTGCCTGTACACCACTCCCTGCCCACATTGCACAACTCCTCGTAGGTGCAATGAAGTTACACAATGCAACCAGTGAAATGTACAAGTCACCCATGCATGCCAACGAACAAATGAATGTAGGGGCTCCAAGTGCCTTGTGAGTGGCCATCCATATTTGGCATGTCACCATTGCCGTACTGATGCAGCACAGGCATGTGAATGTTCAAGTACAGCAATATGAACTGAAATATGAGACAAAACAACAACAGGCCCCCATCGCTTGACACCAGTGTAAGGCAACATTCAAAGCAGTATCCTGAGGGAGACTGCACCAGCCCTGTACTCTTGCCAGTAAACAAACCAACCATCAGCATAAGCATGTACCACACAAGTTGGCAGAGTGACTGAGCAGCCAGGCTCATCTCAAGAGGGGCCAAAGGGAGCTGCAGGGCACAGATGGCACGAATACAGAAGCTATTCCAATGGACATGACCTCAGTCTCCCTCCAAGAAACGCACGCAAACACAGGCACCTGTGACCAGCCATTTTCTGATAATCACATCATTCCACCAATCCACCTGGCTGACCGGCATCTGTTACACAAAAGCTAATCCCCCGCCCCTGGCATGACATCATTAAAACAGTCATAATGGCAGCCCCTATCCCTGACCTTACTGGGCTTCGTAGGCAAACGCGGCCAGTACAGTACCACGCAACTATACTCAGAAGCCGGAACCCAATGCAGATCTTCTCACAATACATCGCTCCACAAATAGGAATATGCTACATTACTTGCAAAGAATAACGCTACACGGTTAATATCAGAATAAAATTTTAATGCACATCAAATTCACCAAGCCCATACAGCTATTAGGTCATAAACTCCAAAATATTTTTCATTAATGTGGGCTGCATCCGCAATAAATGACCAGCTTCTTCTTGTGTGACGCCCTGTTCCTTCATGGTACACAGGGGCTACATTCACGTTCAAAAAGGCAACATGGAAGCGCCTAGAACCGCAGGGCCGTCCCATTAGGTAGGCACTAGTCCAGCTGAAAGGTCGATATGTTGCTCCTAGCCACTAGTACTGCGTAAGGGCATGTGGCCCATTGACGATCGTCCCATAAGATCGTAATGGTGCTCCACTGATTAACTCGAAGCAGCAGGTGTCGGGAGTAAAAGCCATCTGCAGGAGTGGCATACAGATGGCAGCGGCAAAAGGGGAGGAGATACCTGTCACCCAAATGAAATGAAAAAGAATAGTATGGGCATCAGAACTTCATTTGAATTACTCACTTCAATGATCACACTAAATCTACAGCCATATGCATGCTAGCCCACTCAAAAGGATTATTTCCACCCAAAAATCACTTGCGAATCATAACTATATAAATCGAGGTGAAAACACTATTACAAACGAGTGTTTGTGTGCATGCGTCTGTTAAAACAGAATCCATTAGATGGGATTAGTAACGTGCATAGACACAAGTGTTTGAAGGCGCGTCGAGACAGGGAGGGTTCAACAAGGGCAGATAGACGATGGTCCCACTATGGCAGCTCTGCATCACATAGCGCAGAGGAAGTGGATAGATTCCAAAAAGCCATGTACATGGCAAACTCTCAATTAAATCATCTGTCCATGCATCCATACATCATTCCCTCATCCCGGTATAAAAACACCTGATTATTTACTCACATAACATTTGAAATTTCCATTGAGTCTGTGCGTAATGCAGTCTGCAAAATCCACTGTGCTCCAGCCCGGAATTCTAGTGTTGTGAAGTAACATGTATTTGGGAAACGTCCTGCCTTATCGTCCACTACGCTATTGCGCATCCCATACTATTCATATCAATCATTGCATTCTCGCCATGGCCCCTGTCCGAAGGACATTAAACAATAGAACGTTATATTTGCAGTCAGACCTGTGGGCGTCTCCTCGCCGCTAGCTGAAAACCGAAAGCGCTGTCCTTCGAATTCCTCATTTGCAACATCACGTCGAAAAGGCATCTGTGACCGCTTGAAATCACAAATTCATCCATGTAGTGCGGCAGTGTGTGAAAATGGCAACTGGCTTCACTCACAAATGGGACGCCCCGCCCGTCGGTGAACCTCGGTACAGTGCTGCATGAGGGTCCACCGTTAATCGAGTACTACATTCCACTGACCCTTCACAAGTTTGTTCGCGACTGCAAAGATAGTATGTGAAACAATGGGAGCATAGAGGAATGAACATATAATCCAATATTTCACTGCCATCGGGATTAAATACATGATTGTAATAGCAAGATGCCATGCGTCAAATTGCAGCGTTGTGTGCGGGACGTGCTCGCCCAAAGGGGATTGCAGCTGGCACAGGTGGAATGAATCACCACAGGTGGAGGCTATACAGCCTGAAAACACATAAATTGCACACCCAACCCCCTCCCACAACCACACCCACTCCAAAATGCTACCGGCAGGACTAGAGATGTTGGCCCTGGGGGACCTGATAGCACTGCAAGTACTCCAACTTCAAGAAGAAGACGAACACCAACTACTACAACAACCGGCCGCACAGAGGAGACGCAGGAGGAGGAGGAGGGCAAGGCAGGGCCAGCAAGGCCCACCAGCACAGCCACTACCACCACGCAGGCAGCCCGCAATCCCACGCCTCCGAGCTCATCCGTTCAACCTCACTGATGAGCAGATCCACACCCTCTACCGTTTGGACCGGGACACCATAACCGCCATTGTGGACATGACACACGCTGACCTTGTCAGCATGATAGATAGCCCAACCGCCATCCCACCCCTACTGAAGGTGGTGTCTGTACTCCACTTCCTGGCCACAGGCACCTACCAGCACACAGTCGGACAGTTGCATGGCATTTCACAGCCACTGTTGTCACGGACACTATTGCAAGTGCTCGATGCCCTCCTGAAGCACGCAGACGACTACATCTCTTTACCACGCTCGGAGCAGGAGATTACAAACACAAAAGTGGGATTCCATGCACTTGCCGGCATACCGGGTTGCATTGGTGCCATCGACTGCACCCATGTGGAATTGGTTGTCCCACATGCCATGGAGGTCCAGTACCGCAACCGGAAACAATATCATTCTCTTAATGTACAAATGGTGTGTGACTCCAACAGGATCATTACACATTGTTGTGCCCGATTTCCTGGATCAACCCATGATTCTATGGTCTTGAGGAACTCTACAATACCACGCTACATGGAGCGACACGCAGGGAACAGATCCTGGCTACTCGGTGAGTCTCATTTCATGCATGATAATGTGGGGTATGTGATGCGGCAATGACCTGGCAGGAAGGGGGGGGGATGCGTACGTAGCAATGTCATTCCACAAACATCCTTTATTGTCCACATACAGGTGATGCCGGGTATCCACTGAAGAGATGGCTCCTTACACCACTCCGGAACCCACAGAACCAGCATGAGGAGGACTACAACCATGCCCACTCACGTACCCGTGTAGTCATAGAACAGGCATTTGGCCTACTGAAGGCTCGTTTCCGCTGCCTCAGCAGGTCTGGCGGGGCACTCCTGTACCGCCATGAGAAGGTTGCAAAGATGGTCATGGCATGTGTCATGCTACACAACATGTGCGTACGTAGAAATGTGCCCATGCCCCCTGACGCAGAACTGCAAGCACCTGAAGATGGTCATGATGAGGGTGGGGATGTGGCAGCACCTCAAGGAGTCCGCGAGGCACAGGAGGCCCGTGAAATTCGTCAGAATATCATAGATTCATGCTTCTAGCACTCACGCCTGGTGGCTGATACATGGACACGGGACTTGTGGCACTGTGTGTGTCTAGAACATGCACAATATGGACTGTACGCCTATAAAGGCCTCGTACACAAAGATCAATGTCCACACATCTCATTGGATGATTGTGAAATGTTTATAGCATATGTGAAATTATGTTACACACCCCATCGACCCGCCACCCAAGAAAGCCCAACACACCCCCTCCACCCTCCTACCTCCCCCCCGAACACCAGTGTCCAAAGATGCTCATTGTCAGTGGGCAGACGCTATTGCAAGCCCCCTCTCCGGGTATCAGGGGCACCCCTGCCTGTGGAGCGCAGGTTCCTCCCAGATCTACGTTGGGGGCTGCCCTGGACGGAACTTGCAACGGATGATGTCTCTGCCTGCTCACGTCCATGCATGTCCCTAAGGGTTTGTGAGAGCTCAGTGAGCACACAGCGCACAGCGGCAAGTTCAGCACATACGTCTTTGGACGTCGCATGCAGTTCCCCCCTCAGGCTCTCGGTGCTTCTCTCCATTTGTACCCTCAGGCTCTCGGTGCTTCTCTCCATTTGTGCCCTTAGTGTCTCTGTACTTCTCTCCATTTCTGCCCTAAGTGTCTCAGTAGATGTTTCTATGGCTGCCTTAGTACCCCCACATTCATCAGCATGCTCCTGGAGGAGCGTGGCCAGTTGCTGCTGTTGCACGATCACCTGGTCGAGGGACTGTTGCCTCTGCTGGGCCATGCCCATTTGCGGTGGTGTCACAGAGGGGCTGATCACCTCATGTTGCCTTGCCACAGGGCTTGTGGGGGATGGCCAGTCGTCGTCTTGTGGGTGCCCCTGCGTGGTATCCTCATGGTGTACGGGATGAAACAAACAGGGGGATTGAGACAGGTCATGGATGGATCCTACATCGACAGCACCGTTTTCTGTGTCGGAGCATACTGCCATTAATGCAGTGTCACCTATGGTGCTGCTGCCACCAGAAGCAGTGCCTTCTGTGGCATCCATTGGGGGGACCTGTGGTGCTGCTGTTGTGGGCATGCTGGCTGCTGGGGTGCCTGTTGAAGTCCCCTCCTGTGTGCTGCCACTTGATTTGTGCTGCTGCCGTGTCTTGATCCGTGCAGCTGAGGTGGAGGGTCTTTGGCCGTTGGTCTTGGCCCTCTTTGCAGGTGTGCTGGTAGGGGTGTCCTGAAGCTCGTCGTTTGAATCGGACCCTGTGGTGGAGTAAAGGAGGGCGAGCGTTATTTATGGGTCTGTGGAAATTGGAATGGCAATGTATCACATGCATTGGGGTGGTACCTGAGGGTGATTTGGGTCAGGGCCTTGGAGGTGGTTTCATTTTTGTGTGGATTGAGGATGCAGTTGTTTTGCAGCCTGCAGTTAGGGTGGGCATGCTGCACGTGTAGAGGGTGTTTTTAGGATTTTTAATTATTTATGTATTTAATGTGACTTTTAAAGTGCGCTATCAGGCCAATGTATGTGGACGTTCTCCTGGACATGTGTTTCTGTTGCACTATGTGGACACATGGTACTTCACATGATTGGACATTGTGGATTTAGCATTGTTTTATTTGGCCCACCTACCTGATTCTTCGGATGTCTGCACTCCTTTCTCCATCCCTCCGACTCCCTCTATACTCTCCATTCCAATGGTGGAGGCACAGATTTCTTCCCAGGGGGTCAACTTGATGGGTGATTCCGATCCTCCCCCGGTAGCTGTGGCAATGTTACGGTTGGCTGATAGTATGCTCCGTACGCGTATCCGCAAGTCGTCCCATCGCTTTCTGCATTGCTGTGGGTTGCGGGGTGCGGTCCCCACCGCACTTACCCGCTGTGCCACCAGGGCCCATATGGCCTTCTTGTTCGCAAGTGCCGTGCTGGTCATTTGCGTCGAGAAGACGACGGCAGCATTCTCCTGGAGGGTCTCTGTGAGCACGGTGAGTTCCTCATGGGAGAAGTGGACCTGCCGCTTGCGGTCGCACGCTTTTTTCGCAACTTTTCCCATTTTGATTGTTTTCACTAGGGTGGCTAACGGGTTGGGATGTGTCTCAGGGTAGGATTTTTAATGGTTGTGTTGGGATTCTGATTTTATAGGTGTACGGCGTGCTGTTTCCCGTTCCGGCCCCATGTTTTTACTTCCGTTTCCGTATATTTACGGTCACCGTATTTTGCGATTACCGCTCATTACGGTGACCGCTATGATGGGTGGCGGAATTGCACCTAGGGCGCCGTACGACGGCGGTGAGGGGCGTTTTGGGGACATTTCCGCCATCGCGGACTTTGCACTTCCGCCATGGCGTAATGCTCGTGCCCGATGGGTCAGAATTAGCCGCACTTTACTCCATCGTGCAATGGCGGAAACGCTATTTACGCTATGGCGGTCAGGTCAGTTACTTTCCGCCAGGGTCGTAATGAGGGCCATAGTGTTAGGGAGAATTCTCAAAAATGTGCTAATTCCCTCCACCTTAGAGAGCCCCAGCTACTTTGCTGGATTTTGAGGACTTGATTTTTGTACCTGGTGGGAGTGAGACCCTTTTTTCCCACTCTCTCATGTATTTTAATGTGATTTTATAAACTGTTTCTTTTGGTTATGGAATCTAACCAACTCCATAGGCATCATCTTTTACAAAGCACCTTTGGTGCAGTGCCACAGGGAGGTGTTCCAGATTTCCCAAGGTTTAAATACCTTCTCTGGGATAAACTACTGTTTCCCAGAGCAGTGCAGTGAAACTGACTTTACTTAGCATTGTTCTTGCTAGACCCAGCACACACTATCGTACAATAGAGTGTTGGAGGGGTTACTTAGTATCCCCTGTGTCTAAATGCTCATGTAACATTGTTTATGTTACCCCTTCCTCAATGGACTGGCTGGTGGCAGTGGTTTTGTTTTGAACTACCTAAGTTTGCTTTCACCGCAACCGTCCACGGCTCTGGTAATGTATCCGCGGGAGCCATCTTTTTCAAAATGGCGTCTAGCCATCTTTGCCAAAACGGTGCCCAGTCTTCTTTTTTAGCCAGGTCTTTGTTGGAAGGTCCTTCTAGAGAGTTTCTCTGCGCGCCAAACCAGGTTTGGTCTCTTTGTTCAATCTGCCTTTGACAGGGATTCTGAGAGAAACCGTCCTCTGGCGCCCGAGTGTCTGGGGTAGGCAGGAAGTGAGGGAGGTGCCCGATTCTCCTGGTGCTTAGTCTCCTAGGAGACCCAAATGCACTCTGTGGCGATTGGATGGCTGACTGTCCGGCAAGGACAGCCACCCTGCTGGGTGAGTGACAGCTAGGCTGGGATGAATGGGAGAGAACTGAATAAAAGGAGAGTCTTTTGGCTTGGAAGGCAGAGTCGACCACTGGACGAAGGAACCAAAGAAGAGCTTGAAGAGGACGGCTGCTGCAACTCCTGGACCGTTGGTTTGCCCGGTGAAGCCCTGCTGCAGGTCTTAATCGCCAAGCTCGCATCAACAGAGAAGCCCTGCAAGGACGACTTCTCCCTTTGAGTTGGTGGGACCAATCAACTGCCAAGTAAACCACCTGGACACCCATCTCGGAGCTAGTTGAATTTCCTCAGAGTTGCTGCAGGAAACCGTAGAGCCAAGGAGAGGGACACCAGTTGTGTGCGTTGCTTGTAAACTGGCCTAAAGCTTTTGGAAGATCCTCCGGACTCCTACGAAGCAGGATTGACCAAGCCTGACCCCCCTCAGTTGAGTGAGGGACCTCAGATGTGAAGAAAGTCCACCTTGGCAGCCAGGAACTGCGCTTATTCCTATTTGCTTTACTGCAAGGAGCTGAAACGCGAAACAGCCACTGAAATTAAAGTTTGCCAGTTGCCAGTTTTGACAGTCCCAGTGCAGTGCAGGAGTCCCCAGATGTCCTCCCTCTTGTCCCCACGACTGAGGCCCAGGAACAGTGAGATCTGCAGAGCTGCACAGGAACAGAAGTCTACAGCTGCATCTTTTCCTCTTTACTAAGGTACTGTGAAATAAGTCTAAGAGAACTTACCTCATACTGTAGAAGTGCTTGTAACTTCCACAACTCACAAGTCTAATCAGCTTGCGGCGCTACAATTGATTCTTCATTTTATTCAAGACTCCTAAGAACTTGTGCAAAGACTTTTCCATTTACTTACCTGACGTGCTGCATCATATACAAAGACTTTTGCCTATTGACTTTGGCTTAGCCTATTGAATTGAATGACTCTTCTCCAACTATCTGAAAGTATTTGCCCTGCTTAAGAAATTGATGATGTCTTGTGTTCTAATAACCTTTGCCTTTTACCAACTTTTTAAGAGTGTTCCAAATGCCAACAGTAAGATATTTATGTCCCCAGCACCCTTGTTACTGAAGTCACCTGTGGGTGTAGGCTGTGTCTGTGGGCCATCCCAAAAGGGTCTTGTCTAATTCAGAAAGTCAGAGGGCCTCATTACGACCCAGGCGGTAAGGGGTTTACGGCAGCGTAAACAGCGCCGACCCTTACCGCCTGAGTACGAGGTCCCTTAGCGCCATGGAGCTTTTAACACCTGCTTTTAGCAGGTGTTAAAATCCATGGCGCTAAGGGACCATGGAGTTAATTACGCCACCGTAATTTACGGTGGCGTAATTAACGCCTTCCCCACTCCCATTATGCCCTATGGGGCAAAAATGGGAATGGGGAAGGGTAAATGGGGATTGGGGACTTACCGCCCCGCCAAGGTCGGAATGGGGCGGTAAGTCCGCCAACCACCATGGCGTAAACGTAGTTTACGCCATGGTGGTAAAGTCACGGCCCAGGCGGTAACTTACCGCCTGGGTCGTAATGAGGCCCAGAGTGTATAGTATTAAGTGTATTTTGATTGTTACTATAATATTGCTCCCTCCTAAAGAAGGCTTTATAACTGACTGATAAATAAATAAATAATTGTTTATGCAAGGAACCTTGAGTGTAAGAATTTATTAGAATACCTGTAACTGTGAATCTTTGTGCAACTCCACTACTGCTCGCATTTCCCCTCTTGAGATAAGCCTGGCTGCTCATCACGCTACCAAAACTGTGTAGTACAAGCTTATACCAAAGGTTGGGTTGCTTATCCCTGTAGTCATAGTTGCTCGCAGTGTTCCCAGAAGCTACTACATTCAAACTTTGCCTAACACTGGTGGCAGGCACTGAGGATGTTGTTATATTGAGAGTATGCTTTACTTTTGTTCAAATAGTAAACTTCACAAGGCTAAGCACCACTAGAAAAGCAATTGTAACATGCCAGATATGGATAACTTCAGACAGAAAGCCCAGATCATTTTAACAGTAGAGCAACTGAAAGAAATGTGTAAGGTCAGGTCTCTCCCTGTTAAAGGAAAGAAAAATGAACTAATTGCAAGACTGTTAGAGAATCAAAGTCTGGGGAGTGGGCCTGTCACACCTGCTATCCCAGAAAATGTGGAAACGGATGAGGATGATAATGATTCTGAGTCTAACTCTAATGTTATTGAAGAGTCAGAAGAGTTAGAGCAGTCTCATGAAGAGAGCCCCTCTGCACCTCAACCAGCTCTTAGGCTTCAAGCTTTAGCCACAGGGACCCTACCAGGTCCAGTACTGAGTCATGAACGTGTCTCTCTTGAGAAATTGAGACTTCAGTTAGAGTTCAAAAGATTGCAAGTTCAAGCTGAAGCCAAACATCAGGACATCAAACTAAGGGAAATGGAAATGCAATATGCACTTGAAATGAAGAAATTGTCTCTTGGAAATGTTTCTAACCCAGAGTCCTCTATGACTTTCAGTCCTAAGAGGCCTCTCATGCCCAAAGAAGCTGTGAGTATGTATGAGGTGAGACTTGATATTTTGGATTGGTTGGCTGCTTTTGAGTATAACTATGGGATTCAGGGTTTCACAAGGAATCAGTTGATTCCTTGGCTTTTGTCTAGGCTCCCCCAGGTTGCAACTGATGCTGTAATGGAGTGGGGAGGGGGGGGGTAACTTGAAAGATTGGAGTATAAAAATGTGAAGCTAACTTTAATAGCTAGATATGGGAAAACTCCTTCCCAGTACCTTAAGAGATTTAGGACCCTCAAAAAGACTGATGGTACCCCTTGGGCTACCTGGGTATGTGAATGTTTGAAAAACTTAAATGGTTGAGTTAAGGGTTACAGGGTAACTGCTTTCGAAGGAATGAGAAATATTTTTTTGTTGAAATGCATTTTTGATGCCTGCTCCCCTGAGCTGAGACAGCACTTGGCTGACTCTAAAGAGATTGAACCCAAGAAACTAGCAAAAGGTGCTGTCTTGTGGGTTGCCAACAGGGATGCTCACAAGGATTCTGGGGTCACTCATAAAAAGGGTGAGGGGAAGCAGCACAAGAAAGATGACAAAGAGAATTCTAAAAACTCCAATCCAAAAGAGGGCCACAAACATAAGAAGGGTAAGTCCCATGGGAATCCAGGTCAGTCTAGTGAAACCTCTGGTGCTAAACCAGAGGGAAGTCAGCAGAAGCCCCCATTTGTCAAAACATTTGGAAAATGTTATGCTTGTGGGTCAAATGACCATGTGAAAGGGGATCCCAGATGCAAAGGTATACCTTCAAGGGTCCACACTGCCTCCTTAGCTTTTATCCATGAGGGAGAAGTACATATGGCAAGTGGAAACTTTCAACTATTGGCTGAAGACCCCATTGGAGTCTCTGCCAGTGTTTCTTTAGTGTCCCTTGGTCTGTGGGAACAACGGAATATAGAGGTGTATAACTCTAGACCAGATAACACAAAAAGAATACTACAAGGACAGTGTACTTGTAAATGGTCAGGAGACCCCTGCCATTAGAGACACTGGGGCCAGCATCACTGTAGTGGATGAACACTTCTTCAAACCTGAGGATGTTGCTAAGGCACCCAAGGGTCCCACTAACCTTGCTGGAGGCCCTATCCAGATGGTTCCAATACTACCAGCTCTCATCCCGTGCAACAATATGACTATAAGAATACCTCTCAGTGTACAAAGTGAGGTGCCTGGGAGAGCCCTGTTGGGGAATGACTTAAAGACTCTTGGATTTGTATCAAACACCCCCAGGCCTCCCAGTAAAAGGAAGCAGGAGCATACTAGGAAGGCCAGAGAGCTCACCTTAAATGACTCTCATTGGGTTGTTACAGAAGAACCTATAACACCCAGTCCACAAGAGAAGCCAACTTCTATTTCCAAGAAGAAAGAGACAAGGGGGAAAACCAAAGTCTCCGGAAACAAGAAATATAGCACTCCTGTGCATGTAACCAGGACATCCCTGAGAGGACAGTCCCAAGTCACACCTGTGACTCCTACACAAGCTGAGGCTGAATGTGAGAAACAACCAGGAAAGGTTGAATCAGCTGCTGAAGATTCAGCGCTGGAAGAAGACCTTCCCCCTGTTGGACATCTGGATCCTAAAGACCATCCTGAACTGCAGACTTTGCTTTCAAAAGGTGGCCCCTGTAGGGCAGACTTCAGCAGAGGTCAAAGAGAATGTCCTACTCTTGAAGGACTTTGCCAACAGGCAGCTTCCCAGCTGGACGGGAAAGAGCTAGGGAAGTACAGGTTATTCTGGGAGGATCGCCTTCTCTACAGTGAACCTACTGAGTCTAACCCAGGAGACTACAGGAGACTTGTAGCGCCCCTCAATTCCTACAGTTAGTTCATGAGATTCCTTTGGCTGGTCACTTAAGTTTTAAGAAGACTGAGGAAAGGATTTCTCTATATTTCTACTGGCCTAAATTGGGGTCTGGTGTAGATAGATTCTGTAGGAGCTGTCACACTTGTCAGACATCTGGCAAGGGTGGAGCCAAGAATGTGGCACCTTTGGTGCCCCCCAGTGGTGGAAGTCCCTTTTGAGAGGGTAGATATCAACATTGTTGGTCCCTTAGACCCTCCAACATCTTAAGGCAACCGATTTATATTGGTTGTGGTAGACCATGCTACCAGGTATCCCAAAGCTATACCTATGAGGAATGTTACTGCTCAGGCAGTTGCTAAGGCCCTACTTGGTATTTATACCAGAGTAGGTTTTCCTAAGGAGGTTATCTCTGACAGGGGATCTAACTTTATGTCCCACTACATGCAGTCCATGAGGAAAAACTGTGGAGTGACCTACAAGTTCTCAACAGCCTACCGTCCCTAAACAAATGGGTTGGTAGAGAGATTAAATAGAACCATGAAGAGCATGATAGGTGCTTTAGAAGAACTCTTTAAAAGAAAGTGGGACCTTCTACTGCCATGCCTTCTCTTTGCTTATAGAGAAGTCCCTCAGGAAGGGGTTGGATTCAGTCCCTTTGAGCTTCTCTATGGTCATCCAGTTAGAGGTCCATTGGCCCTAATCAAAGAAGGGTTGGAGAGTGATCCTTCGTACAAGCCAGTGAGAATCACTGACTATGTGTTAGGTCTCCGAAGGAGAATGACACAAATGATGACAGAAGCTTTAGAAAACTTGAAAGCAGGCCTGGCTCTGGTGAAGCATTGGCATGACCAGAAAGCCAACATGGTTGAGTTTACTCAAGACCAGCTAGTTCTAATTATGGTGCCTACAAGGCAGAGGGCCTTGCAGGACAAATGGATAGGACCCTTCAAGGTTGTGGGAAAACCTGGAGAGGTCAATTATCTTGTGGACTTAGGCAATCCTAAGGAGGCCCACAGAGCTTTTCACACCAACCGACTAAAGGCCTATGTCTCTAGACCAGACCTGGGAGCTTTGCTTCTAGCCTCTGATCAGGAGGAGGAGGAGAGTGAGCTTCTACCTGACCTCCTCAGGGGACAACATTTAGATTGAAAGATAGAAGTAGTTAATCTCTCTTCTAATCTGACACTGGAACAACAGGAGGAGTGCAAAGCTCTATTAAGTCAGTTTGTCCCTCTGTTTTTACTCTCACCAGGCTTGACCCCATTGGGGCCAGCATGAGATCCTCACTGGTGACTGTTCACATGTTAAAAGCAAAGGTTAAAGGATGTCAGATCATGTAAGAACCCACATAAAGGAAGAGGTCAACAAGATGCTTGATCTCGGGGTAATAGAGCCATCTACAAGTCCTTGGTCTAGTCCAGTTGTGCTAGTACCAAAGGCAGGATCCAAGGAGTTGAGATTCTGTGTGCACTATAGAGCTCTAAATGCAGTCACTAAGACTGATGCCCATCCTTTACCTAGGACAGATGAGCTGGTGGACAAGCTTGGTTCAGCCAAGTTCCTCAGTACATTTGACCTAACGTCAGGCTATTGGCAAATAGCCCTGACAGACCATGCCAAGGAGATAACTACATTCTCCACCCCAGCAGGCCTCTACCAGTTTAAGGTAATGCCTTTTGGATTAAAGAATGCGCCTATTAAGTTCCAAAGGATGGTCAATCATGTTCTGAATGGGATGGAGGACTTCTGCATGGCAGACTTGGATGGCATTGCAATGTTCAGCTCCACTTGGAAAGAGCATATGGATGACAGGCTCTTGAGCAGGCCAATCTTACCATCAAGGCAAATAAATGTCGAATTGGGCAGAGTAAAGTGGTCTACCTTGGACATGAGGTAGGAGGAGGTGAAATAAGGCCAATGCCTAGCAAAGTACAACCTGTACAAGACTGGGCCACCCCTACTACTCAAATCCAAGTGTGAGCCTTTCTAGGCCTCATTAGTTATTATAGGAACTTCATTGAGAACTATGGGACCATAGCTTCTCCCTTAAATGTGATCTCCTCACCAAATCCCTCAAGAAGGTCAGGTGGAATGAGAAGTTCACATTTGATATGATATGGCATTTATAACGCGCCTAGACACAAGTGTTTCAAGGCGCGACGAGGCAGGGGGGGACAAGGGGAGACAGACAACGATCCTACTAGGCCAGGTGTCATTCAGATCGCACAAGTGCAGGGTGGAGGGGAAGGGAAAAGTGCAAGGGTGAAAGGGAGAGGAGAAGTGCAGTACAGGTTTAGTAGAACAAGATAGAAAAATAAGGGCCAGCTTGTGGCAAGTGCAGGATAAGAGCAGACAAGTGCTGGGAGGAGGGGCTGTAGGGATACAGAGACAGTCCCACAGTGCAGGGGTTGCCAGGGAGGCATTGCAGGGGAGAGTGGCAGGGGCGCGGACTGGGATAGGTAAGTGGCCCCATTGCAGATTCAGTGCAGTTTCAGTAATATTAACAGGGGAGAGGGGTAGAGAAAGCGGAGGCAAAGAGGAAGGTTTTGAGGGGCTTCCGGAACCAGAGATGGTTCTCCTCAAGTTTCAGGGAGGCAGGAAGGCTGTTCCAGAGGGAGGCCCCTGCTGCGGAGAGAGATCTACCCCCAACTCGTTGCTTGGAGAAGTGGCTGACCCTGAGGGAGTTGGAGGTGGATGAGCGAAGAGCTCGAGAAGGAAGATATTTAGGAAGAGAGTGTTGAAGGTATTTTGGCCCGAGGCCCCAGAAGGCCTTGTGGACAATGCAGAGGGTTTTGAACTTGATCCTCGCAGTCACTGGAAGCCAGTGTAGTGATTTCAGTCCTGGAGAGATACGGTCCCTGGGCTTGAGGCCAAGGACAAGTCTTGCAGTCCTGTTCTATTAAGCAAGCCCTTTGCCAAGCACCAGTCTTAAGAGATCCTGACTACAGCCAATCCTTTATTGTACAAACGGATGCTTCCAATACAAGAATAGGTGCAGTTCTGAGTCAGCTGGATGAGAAAGGCAGAGAACACCCCATCTGCTTCATCAGTAGGAAGCTGTATGAACCAGAAACAAGGTGGGCAACCATTGAAAGAGAATGTTTTGCTATTGTGTGGTCATTGAAGAAGTTTAGACCATACTTGTATGGATCTACTTTTGTGATTCAAACAGACCACCAAGCCTTGAGATGGTTAATGCAGATGAAGGGGGAAAATCCTAAATTGTTAAGATGGTCACTCAGCCTCCAGGGGTTTGATTTTACTATAAAACATAGGATCAGGGTGTAATCACCAATATGCTGATTGTCTCTCCAGAAAGTATGACCGACTCGAGTAAGGAGATTCATCCAGTGGTGGATTAAATCCTCCTGTCCCTTAGTCTGGGGGGGACGAGTGTTAGGGAGAATTCTCAAAAATGTGCTAATTCCCTCAACCTTAGGGAACCCCAGCAACTTTGCTGGATTTTGAGGACTTGATTTACTTACCTGTAGAGAGTGTGACCCTTTTTTCCCACTCTCTCATGTATTTTAATGTGCTTTTATACACTGTGTTTCTTTTGGTTATGGAGTCTAACCAACTCCATAGACATCTTCTTTTACAGTTGTGACACAAAACACCTTCAGTGCAGTGCCATAGGGAAGTCTTCCAGACTTCCCAGGGTTTAAATACCTTCTCTGGGATCAACAACTGTTTCCCAGAGCAGTGAAGTGAAATTGACTTTACTTAGCATTGTACTTGCTAGACCCAGCACACACTATCTTACAATAGAGTGCTGGAGGGGTTACTTAGTATCCCCTGTGTCTAAATGCTCATGTAACATTTTTTATGTTACCCCTTACTCAATGGACTGGCTGGTGGCAGTGGTTTTGTCTTGAACTACCTAGGTTTACTTTTACCGTGACAGTCTACGGCTCGGGTAAAGTAGCCGCGGGAGCCATCTTTTTCAAAATGGCATCTTGCCATCTTTGCCAAAATGGTGCCCGGTCTTCTTTTTCAACAGGTTTTTGTTGGAAGGTCCTTCTAGAGAGTTTCTCTGCACGCCAAACCAGGTTTGGTCTCTGTTCATTCTGCCTTTGACAGGGTTTCTGAGAGAAACCGGCCTCTGGCACCTGAGTGTCTGGGGTAGGCAGGAAGTGAGAGAGGTGCCCGAAACTCCTGGTGCTTAGTCTCCTATGACACCCAAATGCGCTCTGTGGTGATTGGCTGGCTGACTGGCCAGCAAGGACACCCACCCTGCTGGGTGAGTGACAGCTAGGCTGGAATGAATGGGAGAGAACTGAATAAAAGGCAAGTCTTTTGGCTTGGAAGGCAGAGTTGACCACTGGACGAAGGAACCGAAGAAGAGCTTGAAGAGGACGGCTGCTGCAACTCCTGGGCCGTTGGTTTGCCCGGTGAAGCCCTGCTGCAGGTCTGAATCGCCAAGTTCGCATCGAAAGAGAAGCCCTGCAAGGACGACTTCTCCCTTTGAGTTGGTGGGACCAATCACCTCCCAAGCAAGCCACCTGGACACCCATCTCAGAGCTAGTTGAATTTCCTCAGAGTTGCTGCAGGAAACCGTAGAGCCAGGGAGAGGGACACCAGATTGTGTGTGTTGCTTGTAAGCTGGCCTAAAGCTTTTGGAAGATCCTCCGGACTCCCACGAAGCAGGACTGACCAAGCCTGACCCCCCTCAGTTGAGTGCGGACCTCCGAAGTGAATTAAACCCACCTTGACAGCCAAGAACCGCGCTTATTGCTATTTGCTGTAGCACAAGGAGCTGAAATGCGAAACAACCACTGAAAGTAGAAGTTTGCCAGTTGCCAGTTTTGACAGTCCCAGTGCAGTGCAGGAGTCCCCAGATGTCCTCCCTCTTGTCCCCATGACTGAGGCCCAGGAACAGTGAGACCTGCAGAGCTGCACAGGAAGAGAAGTCTTCAGCTGCATCTTTTCTTCTTTACTAAGGTACTGTAAACAGTCTGAGAGAACTTACCTCTTACTGTAGAGTGCTTGCCACTTCTGCAACTCACATGTCTAATCAGCTTGTGGCCCTACAATTGATTCTTCTTTTTATTTAAGACTCCTAAGAACTTGTGCAAATACCTTTCCATTTACTTACCTGAAGTGCTGCATCCTATACAAAGACTTTTGCCTATTGACTTTGGCTTAACCTATTGAATTGAATGACTCTTCTCTAACTATCTGAAAGTATTTGCCCTGCTTAAGAAATTCATGATGTCTTGTGTTCTAATAACCTTTGCCTTTTACCAACTTTTTAAGAGTGTTCTGAATGCCAACAGTAAGATATTAATGTCTCCAGCACTCTTGTTAATGAAGTCACCTGTGGATGTAGGTTGTGTCTGTGGGCCATCCCAAAAGGGTCTTGTCTGATTCAGAAACTCAGAGTGTACAGTAGTGAGGTGTATTTTGATTGTTACTATAATATTGCTCCCTCCTAAAGAAGGCTTTATAACTGACTGATAAATAAATTAATATTTGTTAATGCAAGAAACCTTGAGAATACGAGTTTATTTGAATACTTGTAACTGTGAACCTCTGTGTAACTTCACTACTGCTCACATTTCCCCTCTTGAGATAAGCCTGGCTGCTCAACACGCTACCAAAACTGTGTACTACAAGCTTATAGCAAAGGTTGTGTTGCCTATACCTGTAGTCATAGTTTTTTGTAGTGTTCCCAGAGGGTACTGCATTCAAACTTTGCCTAACACATTGCACTTTTGAGCTCGTCGCTAACCTGGCGTACTAACTTCAATACTAACCTATTTACATCTTCTATAGCCACCTATTGTTCACGCAGATAACCTGGCGTACATTTATTAAACAATTATTGAACAATATTAACCCATTTATGGCAGTGCATAGCTCAAAGTATTGATGGCCACAACACAAAACCAGGGAGGGCAAACGCACACAAAGACCAGATAACAACATTACTCCAGGCATAATAGAAAGCAAATGACCAGCGTTAGAGTGAACAGAATCAATTGATACACCGCTTTCCACACTAACGAATCCCAGCGAAACTCTGAACCTTTCTTATATAACTTTAAAACGTGGCATGAACAGTACCAGAAAAACAGCTAGGGGGCCATGTTGCACCCAACTCTCATGCATGCCATATCTGAAAACCATGAAAGCTGTGTGGTTAGTACCAACATCTGCACGTGGTGTTACCATGGAGAAGAGACACTCGCAGTGAGAAAACAAACAGCCGAAACTGAAACAGGGGAGTGGCCGAATGAGTGCATGGGCACCAGTAAACCAAAGAAACAATCACCGCTCAAGATCTGCCAACTGGGTAATTAATGGCTTGCAGCATGATGGATGGATGCGCCAGCACAGATTTCCTGCCAACAGCATTTTTCCTCTTTTCCTTGGTGCCAGAACAGTACCCTATAGATCAGCGTCAGTCATTAGTTCATTGCGACCACACAGGCATGACGTGCAGCAGAGTTTCCTCAACATACTTAACCACTGCATTTGTCCATTTAGTTTTTCTTGCCAATTATTCCTTTCTGCATGCCCCCAGCTGCGCTTTATTACTTCTCACAATCAATTGGCATGACACATTGTTTTCATATGGCAAACTTGGCCGCAGTTTTATTTCCATAACAACAGAATTATTGTACACATTTTGTGAACTTCAGTCTGCAAGTGTGGCGCTTGCTCCGTTCCGGATTTCCCTTGCTTCCCCCTATACTTTTGTATAGTAGGCCCCCAACTCCCCCAACCCTTTGTACCTGAGCCTATCCTGCCCGTGCAGGTGTCGTGGGTGGGGAGGGCGCCGTTTTTTGGGGAAAGCTGAGCCTTATTCGTTACCACCAGACGCCCCCACTGTTTAGGCCCCCAAGAGGCGCTGGTCCGGAAGAGCGAAGACCCATTCCGGTTTCCTTCTGGCTCATCCGGAGTCTATCATTTGTGCTTGGTTGCCCAAACACCGCCGCACATCATCCTGACCATCCTGCGACAGCGACGTCCAGGTGTCACCCTCCTTCCCTGCCCTTTCGTGGGTGGGTGGGTGGAAAACGAAATCCTTCTGCCCCAGCGAGTCAGCAGGGTCCCACTGCAGGAGCGAGATGTTTCTGCCGTCGGACCCTGCTGCTTATAAGGCGGCTCGCCCCGCCTCCTTCCTTTGTTTAGCCCTTTGCGGGTTTTTGGGTTGTTTTGACGCCCTGGCGCCGTTCCGCCCCCTGCCCTCCCCTTTCCCAGGGGGAGGGTACCAGGTTCTAGGAGCCATGACCCTGCAGCGGTTAAAATGCTGCCTCCTCCATTTTGCTTGAGGTCTTTTCCGTCGGCAGCGACAAAAGAATGCTCACTCCACGTCGCTCCGTTGCTGGAGGTGGGCATATAATGATGTAATCATACCTCTGGAAACGTCCAGAAGGACAGAGCTCCGTGACAAGGCACCGTTGGCGTGATGGCGCGTAACCCCTGCGCCCAGTTGCTGGAAAGAACCGTTGGCTTCTCAGCTAAAGGAGCTGGGCACTGATAAACAGGGCAGTTTCTAGCCAACTTGGTGCCCAGGGCGAAACACCAGAATGCACCGCTTCCCCACGACTGGCACACGTCACTCCCAAACTGCACCTATGTGTCGTGTGACAAAACCCCTCCTCAATATGAATAAATCATTGCTATAGAAATGAAGCTGGTTTCATTACATTGTAATGCAAGTATTTCACAGCCGAAATCTAATGTGAAAACACAGCTGTTGCTGCCCAAGTAAATGGTTCTTCTGTCACCTGCCCTTAGGGAAGGCCTTGCCTGAATGCAGTTTCAAACTGCCCGTACTGACACACTGCGTCAGTACAACTTCTTTGTGTGACCAGTCTACCGGGGTCCTGGCTCTGTGTTGCAGGTGTTCTGTTTGTACCACCTCACATATATTTCACAAGGGGCTCTACTAGACTAACCATATGATTAATTTTGTGATGGAAGGTTATCATTCCAAGATGGACAGTCTGGTAGACTCTTATTGTACTCGTTCAAAATAGCTCTGAGAGTGGGAAAGGGGACAAATAGCACCAATGATGGTTCCTGTATGCTTTGCAATAAATCAAAGAGCATTTCAGGACTAGTGATCAGAGGTCTCTGTATTGGATAAAAGTATGTGATAAAAGGATTGTATGTGTGAATCTCTAAATTCATAACAGATGCATGGCTTGGTGCTCGCATCACTTTTCACAACACTCACCCGGACATTAAAAAGTTCGATGCAAGTATATAATGGCTGCAACATCTGACACTCGAATGGGGCACAAGGGCTCTTTTGCTTCTTGTTTCTGAAGAAATTTCGATGAGGAAGGGCAGGGTCTCAGTGTGAGCACGCCCTGCCCCCAATACAGAAACATCTTTAGGGAATTATATCTACAAACAGGACAGGATACCGCACAAGAGCGAACCAATAAACAATGCACAGAAGGCTACACAGAAAGGATTGTACCTCTCACAACGTTATCCTTACCATTAATGAGATGTTGAAGCGTTTTAAACAAAAGGGGCTTCTAATGGATGGTAAAGGGTTCACAGATCCTCATTCACTACCTCCTCAATATTACGCAGGCCTCTGGGGTTATTTCTGCAAAAACTAGCAAGCCCATGCTTATCTAACTGAGCTGGCATTAGCATCTCTTATCAGTGCTGGCCTGCAGCTAGTGAACATCATGGCGTGGCAGTGTACAAAGGGTGTTTCGCCTAGTGGATGTACAATTTGAGGCAACTTCTTTGACTGCTTCCTGCGTTTAGTGTGGGCACAGTATGGCATGCTCGTCAGAGCAACAAAACGTTCCAGTATGCTATTGTATGGACATTGCACACATCAGACAAAAACCGACATATGTGCTGTAACATACGGGAGCGCAACATAAACGCCATTAACCAACAGGGTGGTGGCATGTGCAGGGCACAAAACATTGCTGCACACATATCACTGCATTGATGTGTCATGGACTCATGTCTGCATGGAAACACACAATGAACTATACTTTCCTAATCAAGGTGCCAAGTGACATTGAGTTGCCATCTAGTGTGCACGCTAGGCAGTGGCTGGCTTGTTTTGAAAATGAAGACCTTTGATGATAAGTGCATTCTTTTTGTCCGTGTCCCAAAGCAGCCACTAGAATACTTAAGCAAGAAAATGACAGTTAACCTTCCAGCGATGTGCCTTGTGTAACTAAAAAGTATTATACAAAAAAAATGTTTTGGTGTGTCAAAAAGAGACATGAAAATAAAGAAAACAGTTTACACGTTTTTCTGTGTGGCATTGTAATTCTCTTGGAAGAATGCATAGGTTTGGTCAGCTAATTGATGCTTGTGCTAGCCTGGTGAATAAAAATGCCCCATGTTCAGTTCTTAACACTGAAATGTTAAGCACATTCTGTGTAAAAACAATGGCTCGTTCAGTGAGCCATCACTTATAAATTATCCCACTTGAAAGGCTGTCAGCACAAAGAATGACGGGCACAGGGTGTGTGACTCCAGAGCATCTCACACGGCTGCGTTTGGAATATGCATTCCTTTTTTTGCATATTTCGAACGCATGCAGTCATCCAAAAGTTGGCAGAGAGCAGCCAGCCGCACACCAGGGAGGAGCACTCACTGGCAAAATCAGACTGAGCTTTCGGGGTGGGCCGTGGGCCCCCCCCGATCTTTTTAGCTCCACGCCCCGGCCCGTCACCCTCTCTGCCCGGGCCATGAAACGGGGCTGCTGACAAACTTCATAGCTGGCGTGTAGCCCCTGCCCCCAGCTGCTGGAGGTGTTCACTTCTTTGATAGTGCTTCCCTGGGGCCCGTATTTCAGTAGGAAATCCTTGGATGAATGATCCGGCACTCTCCGTGTCATGCGCTGCTTCTCTGGGCCTCTGCATGCTCCCAGGAAGCCCACACCAGAGAGACACCAGAGCGGGGGTCAAATATGAGTGATAACCATGGCTTCATCCCGTTAACGTTCGGTGGCTTCCCTAACGGATGGAACGGTGGTAGGTGTCGCTTCTACCTTGCCTTTCTGTGATAGTCGCCCATGGACCATTGCTCCTGTTTTTAAAGTTCAGTGTAATAACTTGGTACCTGTTAAAAGGTTGTAACTCATACACTCCAATACATAAATTGAGTAGAAGGTTTTATTTGTGCAGTAGGTTCAATCCAGGAGAAACGGCCCCCAGCACGGACACACACAGATGTCCGCCTCTCTCCTTCCTCCTTCAACTCCCCCCTCAGAATGTGGAACCCCTTCTGGAAGATGGCAATGGGTTCCACGGTAGCTAGGATACATGATGCTGATGCATGATATCAACAACACAAGAAAGATGATGACAACATGTGACACCTAGCTCCTCCTAACACCTCCCTTCCTTTTCCATAAAATGAAGAAAGAAAAAGAAAAAAAAATAAATTAACAAATTCGAAAAGTTGCAAGAATCCCTCAGAGTCATTACATTAAACCACATTGGTGTCCTTAACATTCCTGCAAAGTGCTATCCTCTCTTTGTTCCAGATACCTCCTCCTTTGACCAGAACAGAAGAACCAAGATCTTTTACAACCTATTTGGGCTGGGAAAATAGTGATGCCCCTTTGCGCACCTTGGTAGGAAGTTTAATCTTAATCCAATCACCTTCTTCACATTTGAAATCTCTGCAAGCATATTTCTGATCGTAGCTCTCTTTAGATTTGACTCCAGACACAAAAATCCTCCCTCTCACTCTTTCCAAATCCACTCCTACTAATTTGGATTTACCCATCCAACCAGGACATATATGTGAGTTAGGTTTCCTTCCCCTCAGTACCTCAAAAGGAGACACACCTGTAACACTGTGTGGAGCTAATCTATATTGAAATGTTCTTTCCATCACTGTTCTTATCTAGTCAACCCCAGTAGCTACAGCAATCCTAATTGCATCCATGAGAGTGCGGTTGAAGCGTTCTACACTCCCATTGGTCTGGGGATGATACAGAGAGGTGTTTACCTGTTCTATACCATGACTACTAAGAAACTCTCTAAATTCTAAATTCCCTGGACACCAATTGGGAGCCATTATCAGACAAACATTTTCTGGGGAATCCTTCTCTCCAAAACAATTGTTCCATAAATTTTATAATACTGCTGCTAGAAATATCTTTTAGTATAAATACTTCGGGCCATTTTGACAGTAAATCTATAACAACTAACACATAACCTTCTCTTCCACCTCTAATATTAAACGGACCCAACAAATCCAGAGCAATCTCATCCCACGGATCTCTAGGGGAACTCCTCACAGTCATGGGTACTTTCTGCACTCTGAGTCCCTAATTTCCTTCAATACAGTCACTGCAATCATTAACTTGTTCTTCAGTGTCTCTGTCAACACCAGGCCACCAGAACTCTGACCTAAGCAAACCTTTGGTTCTAGCCAGCCCCAAGTGCCCAACATGGGCTAGATCTATTATTAAATTTCTCATCTTGAAAGGTACCACCATTTGATGACCTCTATGCAAGTACCCGTTCTCGATCCACAGTTATTCCTTGACTTTGGCGAATCCACCTAGGTCACACTTATAATTCCTTATTTTACCATCCATCACTAAATTGAACAACTTCTGGTACGTGCCATCCTCAGAACAAGCAGTGTCCCAATCATTTTTCTTTAACGACTCATGGAAATGAAATATCTCAACATCCTTCTCATAACCCAAATGACAATCTCCAGTTAAGCTTTCTCTCTGCACTGATCTGGATAAAGCATTGGTGATTACATTGGTCTCACCACTGACATGAAGCATAATATACTGTAAACCCTGCAATGAAGTCACCCACTTCATAATGCGCCTGTAAACTCCTTCCAGACGAACTTTAGTGAATATCCCAATTGAAGGCTTATGGTCAGTACAGATGGTGAATTCCCTGCCCCACAGAAATCTTTTAAAATGTTCCACTCCCCAGACACATGCTAACGCTCCTTTTTCTACCACTGAATATCTGTTCTCAGGTCCTTTGAGAGACCTAGATGCAAACGCAATTGTGTGCAGACCCAATTGATCCTCCTGCATTAAGACCGCACCAATACCATAGTCACTGGCATTCACAAACAGCAAAGTGCGTTTATCTTCTTCAAAAGTTCTCAAAATAGGGGCATTGACAATGGAATCCTTGATCCTTTCAAATTCTTCCTTGCATTAGTCATTCCACCTAAAGGTAACTCCCTCACGAGTCAGCATTCTCATATTTCTTGACATGTTTGACAGACCTCTAATAAACTTGCCATAAAATTCAACTAAACCAAGAAAAGACAACACATCCCCTTTCGATTTGGGTGCCTCCATGTTACAAATGGCTTCTATAGCTTGCTCTTTGGGTTTGACTTCCTCCCCTGTGATTTCATGGCCAAGATACACTACTTTGTCGGCCTTGAATATACATTTCTCCAAAGACACTGTGAGACCGCTTCTTTAAGTATCCCTAAGACCCTCTCTAGTCGCTTATCATGTTCCATTTCATTCTTCCCACACACAAGCACATCGTCTTGGTAGCACATGACACCTCTCTCACCTCCAAGCAACTTGTACATTATGCTTTGAAAAACACTCGCTGCAGAAACCAATCCAAACGGCATACGCACACATCTGAAAAGACCAATTGGAGTAATGAATGCTGTAGGGTCCCTGGAGTCGGGATGTAATTCTACCTGATGGCAGGCAGATTTTAAGTCAAGAATGGAAAAGACCTTAGAACCAGACACACCCACCAAAAGGTCATCTATCCTGGGTAAGGGAAACCTATCAGCCAACACCATACTATTTAAATGTCTGAGGTTGATACATATTCTTAAAGATCCATTACTTTTTTTAACAACCACTATGGGACTAACCCACTCTGAAGAATCAATCTTCTCTATCACTCCTTCACTTTCCATCCTATTCAATTCTTTTTCTACCCCTTCTCTGAGAGCTAGAGGAATTGTACGCAACTTAGCAATTTTTGGAGTGGCATCCCTTCTTAATCGAATTGTATGCACAAACCCGTTCAAACATCCTAATTTATCAGATGTGGAATTGGTTTGTACCCCTGTGGCATCCACAGTGGTGCTAGTGGTGGTGCCCTCACTCTTCACCGCCAACACTTGATCGGGGTGACTTGCCTCAAGCCGTATTCTCAGTTCTGCTTGATCACTCCAAGAAAGAAGTTCTCCACCTCTTTTGGCCACATGGACAGTGCCTGTTGACTTCCTGTCTTTAAACTGCATCTCAGCCTCAAATCATCCAATGATTTCTTTGGGGACATCACAGTAAACATTCGTTCTCATGATATTCTCCCACAATGTACAACATTCAAACTTTTCTCTCCACACTTGCATACTTATCAAGGTGTAATCTACTCCACTATCCATGAGCATTGACACTGGTACCCCTCCAATCATCACAGTGGCATAAGGTTTCTTTTTCTTTACCTTACCATCAATGGCATTGACTGAAAACACTACCTCTCTCTCAGTTTCACTGTATGGGTCATTTTCATTCTCTACACTAACTTCATGTATTTGACCTGTATTTGCATTGAAATTCCTACAACACCTGGCAATGTGTCCTCTCACCCCACAGTCATTGCATATAATGTGAATCGCATAGCAATCTTTATCAGATGCCAAATGTGATAGGCTCCCACACCTGAAACACCTCCTTCCTGGAGGACCCCTAGAATAACCAGAGTCTCTAACACTCCTAAAAACATTAGTCTCACTGGGTAGTCCTTTGGCCACCCTCATCGAGGACCATTGCTGGCCCAACACTCTAGCAGTAGGACCTTGACGACTTTCTGGCCTCTTGCTCATTTGTGCAGAGCGTCTTGAAGGTCCAGCATTGTATCTCTGCGGCACTTTGGACACTTTCTGTATTGCTCCTTCATTATCATCTGATTTGGGCTTGTCAAGAGATGGATTGTCAACTTGAAGTAGTCTTATGCATTTATTTGTATGCTCTACTGTCTTTGCAATCTCAATTGCTCTGTCTAAGGAAGGATTTCTTTCCTTCCACAATTCTTTCCTGATATTGTCGTTTGAGCACTTAATCATCAACTGATCCCTTACAAGCTCATCCTGACAATGGTCAAATCTACACTTAACTGCTAAGCCCCTCAAAGCAGTAACAAAATCCTCAATGCTCTCTTCACTCTTCTGGCTTCTTGTAGCAAACTTGTATCGTTCTAGTATTATATTCTCCTCAATGCAATAATGTTTATCCAACTTTGCTAATGTTTTCTCATAGGGTCCTCCTTCGGGTGTATCTGGGGGTTCCGGAAGTTTCTTTAATACCTCCTGCCCTGCAGCCCCCAAACAGTGAAAAAGCAGAGCTTCTTTGCGCTCATTGGAGAAGTTAGGCCCAAAGACTGCCAACACATACTTATGAAATACCTTCTTCCAGTCCAACCAGCACACCCTACGTTCGCCTGGTGCTGGGAGAAAGAACATTGGAGCAGGTACGTTAGCCATATCCCAACATGGATAATATCACTTCCAAAGTACAAGCAAACGCTCTGTTCAAAGATAAACTTCCTCAAAGTTATAAAGTATTAGAGATGTATATGCATGCCCTCAATGTCACAAAAAATCTGAAGCTCTCACACATGCACCCACCAGTGTCGTCACTCTTATATGTCCACAGCTGCAAAATTTCACCCCGTAAAGCACAAAGTGCCCTCCAAAGTAAATAAACAGTTGCATCGCTCAGAGAAACTGGAAATCAATGAAGGCCAAAGATGGCCGCCACGTCCTGGGGTCCTTTATTCTACTAACGTGCTGACGTGCGGCTCAAAACAACAATAAAGGCAGCTCAAAATGGCCACCACGTTCTAGGGTCCCTTCCTCGGACACGCAGTGACGTGGTGACTTGAGAAGAGAAGGGATAATGTCAAGCTTTGTCTGACTTCGAAAGTAAACACTGGACGATGCAGAGAGCACGATTCGCGCGCTCCCGCTGGATCAGGGTGCAAAATCAGGTACATGTACCATATAGTCATCCAAGAAGTTGAAAAGCCCTGTATACGTCCAACGTGATACGTTGAAAATCCTGTTCAGACCGTAGTTCCTGATACAGTCCCTGCAATCCTCGTAGCTTCGCCTTCTGGCTCTTGAGAAGTGGTGTCTCTCCGGCACTAGCGCTCTGCTCAATGTTAAACACGTGACCCACCAAGCTCTCCTCACTGGTATGCGAAATTCAAACGCCCATAATAAACTTCTTTTGTTCTGTTATTCATCGGGCGAAATCCAAACGTCGGTAACAAGCTTCTCCTGTTCGCCGGGGGCCGTAACTCATGCACTCCAATACATAAATTGAGTAGAAGGATTTATTTGTGCAGTAGGTTCAATCCAGTAGAAACGGCCCCCAGCAGGGACCCACACAGATGTCCGCCTCTCTCCTTCCTCCTTCAACTCCCCCCTCAGAATGTGGAACTCCTTCTGAAAATGGCAATGTGTTCCACGGTAGCTAGGATACATGATGCTGAGTGCATGATATCAACAACACATGAAAGATGATGACAACATCTGACACCTAGCTCCTCCTAACAGTACCTGAAGTAACACCCGGACCAGCAGGTAAGTTATCAGTAGGTTTATTGTTAAGTAATTGCCAGGGAGACACTGGCACGTCCCTTCATGCCAGCTTAGATCTCCAACTGTAAATCATAGAACCTGTATTCAGAACATAACATCCCAACACTCCACACATACTGGCATCACCACATTCCAACACCAGTGATGTCACACACACTCAGCGACACATTACAACATCCCGCTGGTTGGTTATACTTCATGTGAGGGGCTGGCTATAAGCTTTGCTAGTGAGGTGAGGACCATGGGGTGGCTTAGTGAGGATGGATGGAAGTCTTTGGGGAACAGTGGCTGATTGCTCTAATGCTGTCCCCCCAGCCCCCACAGGCTGTCCTTCTTACTTGGTGTTTGTATTAACTGTCACCAGTCCCTTTTGTCCTCTCCTTACGCTTGGTTCCAGTTACTCGGTTTTCCTCTCGGGGCCAAATGTTGTCTTGGACGTGTGTGTTTTATCTAGTGCCCTGTCAAGTGCTACAACACAGGCCACCAGCAGAGCCTCTTATAGATTTCCAGGATAGCTTCATTTATTATTCTTGGGTAATTACCTTAAGACAAGACTGGGCAGGGAAAGAGACAAAACATGACTAGGACAAGATCATGCCAGGGAGCACCCACTGGCCACCCTAACTACTTTAAGCCTGCACCCGAGTGACCCGCATCGGACACTCATAGACAAACATGCGTCAACATTCTAACAAGCTGTCACTGTTGTAATGTGAGTCAGTCTTGTTATGTACCAGTGGCCATGAGTGCACGCTGTTGGAATGTTGATTTATACATGATAGAGAGCTCAGGAGAATGTCGAGTGAGTGTTGTGTGTGAGTGTTCGACAGTGTCTGGCAATCCGTGAACCCCCTTTTGTTTCTCCACCTTTTGGTGCACAGTTGTTTTCTTGTGGTTACCCTTGGGTGTTTGTGCCAGAGTGTGGCAGACTCTGTATTCCGGGAGTGGCAGATCCGGATGCAAGGTTGTTGATTGTGGTGAGGGATGCTGTCTGTGTTTTTCTGTATGGAAAGGAGATGGTGTGGTGTGTGACTATTGATGGGAAGGGAGATGTTGTAATGTGAGTTAGTCTTGGTATGTATCACTGGCCACGAGTGCATGCTGTTGGAATGTTGATGTTTGCATGATAGACAGCTCAGGAGAATGTTGAGTGAGTGTTGTGTGTGAGTGTTCTATGAATGTCAGTTGGGGGTCTGGCTGGGAGTGAGAGGATGGCTGGTGGATCTGTCCCTTTAATGTCTACCTGTGTCTACCTGATCCTGCTAAGTACATACCTGCAAGTAGCTGAAGTTTGCACATATGTGACTATGTAAAATAAAGCATCCTGGTGTAACCTAGTGGCTCCACAACTGGCCTGTGTACTTAAGGTTAGAGCCTACCCAACCTTTTAACAGTCACTCACTCACTGTGACATTCCATGGAAGACTAGATGACCAAAAAACATAAACAGCAAAGACCTACCATGACGCTGTTGTGTTTTTTTCTGAAAAATATCCTAATTTTCAAATGTTTACCTGGCTTTTTTCAATGCCATTCCTGAACCATCATTTTTCTATGTTTAGTTTTTGGGCTCAGTAACAGGGATTATAAACTCCCATCTCAGAGAAGGCAACTGTAGTTTTAGGTTTGAATGCTTCTTCCACCAACAAAAATGCCCGAGAGATGCTGGCAGTAGCAGGAGGCCTGAGGGGAGTCCCGTCCAGCAGGAGGACTCTAGCAAGTCACCCCCTCTTTCCTGGGCACTGTTTCCAGTGCTTTCCATTCCTCTTCTCCAGGGCTGTCCGGCTGCCATCGCCATGCCAACGGAACGCTTTGGCTGAACAGCCATTGTGACATCACAGCTACACACTCCCCCACCTACGTCACGGCCCAGAGCTGGCTGCTTCCATGTCAATCACCTCAGTGCAGCTCCCTGATACTCTCCCACCTCACTAGCAATATCTTTAATCAGTGCAGTGCTCACATGGTACTTGGCCTGTTTCTGTGCAAATTAAGAGCACCTAGAGCTGAAACTGTCAAACAATTTCTCAGTTTCGTCAAATGTTGTAGCTACAGCACCACATCTGTCAAGTGCAAAAAAACTTAGAGGCAGTTTACCAAAATCCCTAGTTTAGTTTAACCACCTCATTGGTAAATATGCATGGCCACATTACACACACATGAATGCGTAACCAGCAGTCGACAGGCCTGAGATATATTTTGCATGAAGGGAAGCATCACTCACGATGCCCTGCAGCAGAGCTTGGGCGGCCGCGGTGTGAAAGGTGTGGCGCATCATGGCGGATCACGCTAGCAGGCAGAACCAGCCCAGCTGGAAAGCGGCAGCAGCACATGATTGACAGGCTACAGACGCTCACAGCACAAACCAAGCCTCCAACAAAAACCACATGCAGAATCCTCATTGCTTTCTATGACATTGGCCCTCATTACAAGTCAGGCGTTAACGGGTTAACGGCACCGTAAAGAGCGTCGGCGCCATTAAACCCTTAACGCCTGATTCACACTTTAATGCCTGCTTTTTGCAGGCATTAAAGTCCAAGGCGCTAAGCGACCTTGGTGCTAATTACGGCACCGTAATTTACGGTGCCGTAATTAGCGCCTTCCCCATCCCCATTATGCCCTATGGGGCAAAAATGGGAATGGGGAAGGGCAAATTGTGAATGGGGAATTACCGCCCCACTCACCTTGGAATGGGGCAGTAATTCCGCCAACCACCATGGCGGAATCCAGCATGGACCATGGTGCTAATAGCACCATGGTCCACCGCCTGACTTGTAATGAGGGCCATTGTATTTGTATTTATATTTATTGGTTTATATAGCGCTTTACACCAAAGCGCTGTACAAATGAACAGCTTAATACATAAAACATAAACAATATAATGGTAGAAGCAAATTACAATATGAATCAGTCAAAAAAACAGTAAGAAGAGCAATTAACTGAAGGGAATAGGGAGAGTAGTGGAGTAGGACTGGGTGGGAGGGGGGAGGGGTGATGAGGAGTAGGAGGTGGGAAGGGGAAAAGGTGAGAGTGGTGTCGGGGTGATTATCCCAGGGTCGGTTGGGCCGTCCGCGGACCTCTGGGCTAGGAGGCCCCAACTCCTCCCGTGTTCCCCAAAAATGAGTATGAGACACACGCAAGGAGCAAGGTGGTTCTGCTGTTTATTAAACAACGGCAGGGATGGGTCTAGGATCGTACGCGTCCGTCCAGACTCTCAAAATTTGTGGGGCTCGCAGGCCCTTTTTGCCTCAGTATGACGCGCTACTTGCGTCACCTGGGAAAGTTAGCGAAAAAACCTATCGCCACTCTGGATTGGTTCCTTGAGTGGTAGGGTTAGTATAGCATACACATAGAGAGCAATATTAGTGGTTGAGGGTGATTCAGGTGGTATACTTGGGTTGTCCCTTCTATTAGATACATGAAAATTGTAACACGAAGACCCCTAATGATTGGCTAATGTTAGTGGCGTCAGTGATTACTGCCCCCATGTTTTGATTGGTCCACCCGCGAGCCCCCCAGCCTGGGACCATCGTTGTTCCCAGCTCGCGGCGTACCTGTCACTAGCAACAATGTGTAACTATGTGTTCATGCAGACAATGTGCGGATTTGCTCATAAGCTTGAGAGCAGACCATTCCCACCGCTGTAGGTGTCCATTGGGTCATTTCATTGTTGCAGCCTTTGTCCCAGACGTGGGACCCAGGCGACTTCTCCCTCGTGGGTCTGGCACCTTGTCAGGTTGGCTTGGTCACGTGTGGAGAGACCGTGGCTGAGGCAGAATTCTGCACATTTAAAGTTGTATTTTGCTTCTGTGTGCTTGGCTTTGCTTACAGGTGTGACCTTGGCGCCGGCTGGTAGCATACGAGTTGCAACATTGCCCCCTTGGCTGTGAGCTCTCGCTGAGCTCGTACTGCGGGATCAGCACTCGCTCATTCAATGTTCATGGCGGCTCTTGCTTGCGGCCTACTTGGGCCTGGTTCATAAGTGGGGATGTGTAATGCACGGCACATGTATTGCGGTGTGACATGGCTTCATTGGCAATACTACGTCTTCGTTATATTCTCATCACGATGCAAGGGGTGGGAGAAGCGTCAGCAAGCGTATACGCGAGTGCTTTATGCGTCTTGCGTTTCTGCATTACGGAAAACCTATGTGAAAAAAATAATAAAGATGCGCATCAGTGGATGTATCCGTCACCTACGTCATAGCACTGAATATATTCTTTGTGTTGGTTGGTGTGTGAGTGTCCATTGTGCATGGTGGCACGTGTGTTCTTGACAGTTGGCTAGGTCATCATGGCATCTCTAACGATGTGGGTGCTTATTGTTGAGGTCTTAGTCGAGTTCATCCATGCTGCAGGTGTCGGCTTGAGTAGGGCAGGCTGGTGGGCAGGCTGGTGGGCATATCCTTATGTTCTTGAACCAGGGTATTTGGTCGTCTGGTAGATAGACGAATTCATCTCGCGGTGGGTGTCGGGGCCGCGATCCTCTGGGCCATGGTTGCGAGGAGATTGGGGGGAGCTTTTTCTCCCATTCTCCCACTTCAGTCCCCCCTCTGTCGACTTGTCGACCATAAACATATCTTTTCCTTTATCTCCTCTTACTCTCCATATTTTTGTCACTCCTCCCAGGTGTCCATAGTGGTTGACATGGTCTTCAAATGACCAGTACATGTATACACAGCTCCCTCCCGGTTTGCAGTATACCCATCTTCCGATATAGCTCCTTGGGTTTCTTGGGTTCTCAAGCTTTACGGATGGTGGGTCTAAGTGATTGGTGATGATCTGTTTGCGCAGTTTCTCTCTTTCCTTTATTATCACGTCTGTGTGCTGGTCATCGTCAGTTGGCATCAAGGGGTGCATGCCGACCATTTCGATCATTTTGTCTGTAGTGCGTGCCTTCCTTGCTTTCCAAAACCTTATTACAATCAATACAGCTGCAGCCAGTATTATGCATCCAACTATTATCTTCAGCCCGTCCGACAGCCATGATGGCATCCATGACTATAACAATGCAAACCAGCTATCATCCTTCTTTACTCCTTTACTTTCTTCCATCATCTTGGAGTGCATCTGGGCCAGTTGTGATACTGCTTTGGTAAGTGTACCATTATCTGCATCGTTAGCAGGAACAAATGTGCAGCATGATTGTCCTATTTTTGCACAAACTCCTCCCTCCATCGCTGTGAGAAGATCCAGTACATATCTGTTCTGTAGTGCTACCATTCTTACTGCTCGCAGTTCCTCTTTTATTGCATTGAATCCGTTTACTGTTGAATTAATCGTCATCATTAGTTCCCATCGGATGATCTGGAGCCATTTAGCGTTTGCATAAGCTTATAGTCCAGGGTGTATGATTGACGAGAAGAACATAGCAGCCCTGCTAAATAGTCTATGTTCTGGTGGAATAGAAGTGAGTGCCGTTTCCGACCTTCCCCACAGGTAGTTTCCTGTCAGGGGTTCTCCTTGTCTCTTTATCCTTTTTAGGACATTATTATTGTTGTTGTTGTTCGCTCCCTCCTGTGATTGTACGGATCTCTTCTACCTATTGTTCCCTTCATCCATTTTGGGGAAATTGGCCATGTTGACATGTTTTTGGGGCACCACTAGTGAAGGTACGTTGATGTGTACCATTGTGCATATACCATTCCACAATGGGGGCAGGGTGTGATATGCCTTATTTCCGCAGGCCCAATAGTGATCCATTATCACTGCCGTTCCAGCACCCCCCTCTGGTAGTTCTAACACACTTCCACAGTTGGTGTTGTATCCCACCTCCACATCTCATCTGTGTTGGTAGCATAACTTGGGCGCGGTCAGCGGTAGTATGCTTATTGAGTCTTCATCCTTCTCCATCCATGTCAGCATGGGTACGTATTTGCCCCATGTCGTCCAGCATCTGTCGTTGTGTTCCTGTATGGTGATAATATTCTCTCTTGTTATCATGTTGCTGCCGACCACTCCTATTTCCCATTCATTGTTCATGTATACCTTCCCTGTTATTGTTATCAGTGGCCTTTCCCAACAGCCTTGTATACCAGGAACTTCAGTGGCGTACCAATCACATGGTAGGTATTGTAGGGTCACCTTCTTCGTTTCTCCCTTTTCAGGGCCACTCGCCATGTATCTGAACGCTTCAGCGTGTAAACTGCTCTTATGGTAACTCAAATATGACTTGAGGAATTTGTTTTCGTATGGGTATGTGTCTCTTGTTTCCCACTGCATCCTCACCACCGTTCCTTAAAATCGTCCTCTTGTTTGAAATAGTGCCAGATATACCATACATCGCCCCGTCTTTTCTTGTATCTCTGTGGCGACGAATGTTCGTGAGGCGCTCATGGCGTATGGGATTAATGAGCACACATAACAGCTATCTTCTGTTGTCTGCTTACCAATTTGGGTCATGTGCTGGTACCACATGTTGTTTGAGACGTGTGCTGAATCTGTTATGTAATTATCAATACCCTTGTTCTCTGTATATGTGCTGCTTTTTACTCTACTTCCCTTTTGCGTAGGGTTGCTAGTACCACCTGACGTCATACCTGTTGCAGCCGTGGGAGGGGGCATGTTAGTTTTGGGTGCAGCCATAATATTGATAGCATAACTTTTCTGCCATACAGAGGCAGCCAATAGACCAGTGATGACCAATACTCCTATCATTTTTATTACAAAAGCTAGTCTCACCGGCATTTTGCTCTTACCTTGCTGCAGTCCGGCAACTTATTCTTGCGACGTTAAAGGTGCCCGCCTGAAAATCCTCAATACACTTGTTATTTATTGTTAGTCGTTGTTATTAAGCTCTCCCTATCAAGTAATCGTTCAGTGCCCAGGCGAAGAGCTGTTCCCACGCTAACCTTAGGGATCTATCTCTTAGAGCAGGTAAGTGCTGGTGAAGATGGGGAAATGTTTGTTCTATGGCCAAAAAAAAAGCGGTGTAATATACGCGTACCCTCCTTCTTTTTAGGTACTTTGGCCTTCTTATATGATATACAAATTGGTGTGATAGGGCTTCAGGGGTGTTATCATCCGTGGGTAGCATCTACTCCTGGGCAATGTACACTGTTAGTTACTTATTTTCTTAACAATACAATTATACATGGTACCTGCATGTGCAAGAGAAAAAAGAGAAAACATACAAGTGTTTTACATGTGTGTATGTGCAATGCCCAAGTTGGTTATACAACGTCCTTCAATCGGGGGTGACCTTAGAGGGGAGGGGCTGGGGCTCAAGTGGCGGAAGTTTGTTTACTTTGTGATCTCGTGACCATGGGATGGGCTGTGGGCAAGCGTCCAATGTCTATTTCAGTAGTTGCCTCTGGGGAATCTGGGGGGTGATCAGGTGTAGTGACACTAATGTCATCAGCTGTGGTCGACGTCTCCTTCTCTGTAGCCGATGCTGTCGCTGTCGTTGCTTTTCCAATGACCTTGTCGTTAACGCCAGGGCGGGTCTGGAGTTTGTAGATCTTCACGTCGTGTAGGTGATTCCAGGCACGGTTATCCTGCAATTTCACCGCTCTGGTAGCTACCTCCTCTACCAAATGAGGACCAGTAAAGCGTGGGCCGTTCCACTTTCTATTGAAGTTGCGGAGTAGCACATGGGGCCTCATTACGACCCTGGCGGAGTGGGATACCGCCAGCGGTAATCGCGGCGGACCCGTCCGCCCTACTACGAGTTCCGTTAGCGCCATGGAGGTTTTCTCCGCCTGGTTTTACCGGGCGGAGAAAACCATGGCGCTAAGGGACCTCGTTGTTAATTATGCCGCCGTACTTTACGGCGGCGTAATTAACTCCTTCCCCACTCCCATTATACCCTATGGGGCAAGAATGGGAATGGGGATGGGTAAAATGGGGATTGGGGATTTACCGCTCCGCCAAGGTCGGCATGGGGTGGTAAATCCGCCAACCCCCATGGCGCTATCGGCGGCTTTCCGCCATGCTCCGCGGTGCATTTTGCACCGCGAATTCCGCCAGGGTCGTAATGAGGGCCATGGTCACCTTTAGCTAGTTTGCATAGTCCTTCCTTTTCCAGTTCCTTGTTGGTGTCTTCTTGTTGAGAACTCTTCGACCCGCCCCGCGTGCGCTCGAGCTGTTGAGATACAAACGCTACACTAGTAATCAAAGAAGACACATATTGATACATTTCGTCACCAAGAACAGTTGCAGTGTTTTCATAGTCTGTGAATGCTCTTGATGTAGGCGTTAGAGGAAGGCGCATTTGACGTCCTGTCACCACCTCGTGAGGAGTGAGGTGCTGATCAGACCCTGGCCTATTCCTTAGCTCAAATAGAGCTAGCGGAAGACAGTACAACCAGCTCTTCTTGGTTGTTTGCTGTATCTTTGCTATTCCTTCTTTCAGTAGGCCATTCAGGCGTTCACATATACCGTTGGCCTGCGGGTGATATGCACATGCAAATTTATGCTTAATACCCAGCAAGGACGTGATGTGCTGAAACATCTCATTAGCAAAGTGTGGGCTGTTATCTGACCGCAGCACTTCGCACACACCCCACCTGGGGAAAACCTCCCTCACTAAGAATTTAGTTGCTCTGAACGCATCCGCGTGTGAGCAGGGTCCGGCCTCGATCCACCTGGAGAATGGGCACACTACTACAATCATATACCTATTTCCTTGACATACATTGATCATATCAACGTAGTCAATATGAATGTGCAGGAAGGGTCCCTCTGGCCGGGGTATAGTACCTTTTATCATTTGCAGCGTGTGACCGGCCGTGAACTGTTGGCAAGTGAGGCAATTGCTGATGAAATTGGTTACATGAGAATTTAACTCAGGGCAGAACCAGTCTTCCCTAATTCGTGCTGCAATTACTTCTTTTCCTGTATGAGCTGGGTGATGGAGCTGGGCCAGGGCGGTGTTCAGCAGTGCCAACGGCATGACCACCTTTCCAGTGTTATTTTGACGCCACAGTGCGTCAGTTGGGGACATTGTACATCCTCTTTTTACCCATAGTTCCTTTTCTGCCATTGGTGCGGTGGCCTGTAATTCCATTATCTGTGTGGCGGGGAGATGGGTGTACCCTTCTTTCATTAACATCTGTTTTGCCATCCCCCTCCCTCTCCCTCTCTCTGACTCTGGGGGGTTCCATATCTCACCAAAGTACGCCACATGTTTGGCATGTGCGTCTGCTGTTTCATTCCCTTTCGAGATATGGTCGTCTCCATTAGTGTGCGCCGGGCATTTGACCAAAGCTATCTCTTGGGGATCATTAATTACTTCAATTAATTCTGTTAACAAGAGCGCATGTTGCACTGGGGTGCCATCTGCTCTCCTAAACCCTCTTCTCTGCCATTTTATCAGCCCCGAGTGGACAGTTGACGTGACATATGCGCTATCAGAATATATAGTAACTCTTTTGTCAACGCTTTCCTTCAACGCCAAGATCAGTGCAACCAATTCCGCTGCTTGAGCTGAATAATGCTGTGGTAACTGTATGCATTTCACCGGGACATACATCAAATCTTCTGTCATTTTTACTACCGCTGCCCCTGTTCTCCTTATCCCATCACTTTGGTCTATTGTTGATGACCCATCAATGTACAAAATCTCTCCACCGTTAAGTGCATCCTCTTCAACTTTTCTAGTCCATGAGTACGTTTCGATAGTCTGTGTACAGTCGTGAGCATAATCACCTTCCTCAATAACTTCCGCTATAAATCTGGCTGGGTTAACTGTACTGCACCTGACAATTGACAGTTCGGGTCTAGACAAGATGATCTCATAACCTGACGCCCTTTGTGTGGTCAGTGTGGACTTAGGCTTATTCAATATTGCAAACAGCGCATGTTCCACAAATAGTTTGGTTGGGCACCCCATTGTAATCGATGATGATTTCTCTACCGCAAATGCAGCCGCGGCGAGACTCTGTTCGCAAGGGAAATGTCCTAACATAACAGGGTCCAAATGACCGCTGTAGAACGCTATTGGCTTGTGTCCCATGCTGGTTTTCTGAGCCAATACTGCTTTCATTACTGCTGAGTAGCAATGTGAAAAGATAAAGAACTGCCGTTCATAATCTGGGGTGGCTAGTACCGGAGCAGTGGATATGGCATGCTTCAACTCGTCAAATGCCTCCTTCATTTCCCTTGTCCACCCCAATGTTTTGTCCCCCTTGTGTGCTTCTCTCAATGCTTCAAGTAGGGGTCCTATGTATGAGCTGTAGTCAAACACCCATGCTCTACAGTAGTTGCATAATCCCAGGAACTGCTGCAGCTCACTCACCGTTTGTGGTAGTGGCGTTTTGGATATAGCTTGTGCTCGTTGTGGTGCAATCTTTCTTCCGTGTTGGGATATTAGTTGACCGATGTATAGTACCTGTTCCTGACAGTACTGTAACTTTTCTTTGTCTACCTTGTAACCCTTTTCAGCCAACACTGTCAGCATTTTCAATGAGTCCTCCCTGCACCTTTTCACGCGTGTGCTGCAAATTATTATGTCATCAACATATTGCAGCACCGTACTTTCCAATTCAATGTTTCCCAAGTCCATCTGTATTACTCTGTTGAAAATTGAGGGTGACTCACAGTACCCTTGTGGTAACCTGGTGTGTTTCCATTTTGTGTTTCTGTATGTGAAGCTTGTCAAGTCTTGTGAATCTGGGTGCAAGGGTATTGAGAAAAAGGCATTTTTGAGGTCAATTACTGTGAATCGTGAGGCCTCTGCCGGAATTCCACATAATATTGTGGCCGGGTTTGCTGCTATGGGGTATTCTGCTTCTACAATGTTGTTCAAGGGTCTGAGGTCCTGGATAAAACGCCAAGACCCTCCTTTAGCTTTGCGCACTGGTTACACAGCCGTGCTACATGGTGATTCTGATGGTACCAATATGCCATTATTTATTAGGGCCGTTATTATTTCGTATATGCCCTCATCTGCCTCTTTTGATAGTGGGTATTGTTACACTCTAAGTAGTATTGCACCCTTTTTCAGCTTTATCCTTACTCCCCCGATACTCTTTATGCAGCCTACGTCATAGGGACTGGTAGTCCACAGCGATGCTGGAACTTTTGTCATATCTTCTTCGTAGAATGGGACTGGGGTAGATGCGGGTGCCTCGAGTGCCATGGCCATTTTCTGTGCAACTTGCTTATATGTCACTCTTAGCCATATATCTACACTCATCAGGAACACCATCTCACCTTCTTCCTTGTCTTCTGAAAAGAGCTCTTCATCGGACACCTGGGTAACCCTGCACCCCTCAGCCAGGGCTATCACTGCCCTCCATGCTCTCCCTTCCTGGCCTTGGGTATGTACTGCGATATAATCAGCAGTTGCTATAATACTCTCGATGCTCACCGAAATCACCTTCCCTTCTGGTTCATTGGCTGTTGTCCCAGGCCTGAACAAATATGCTGCTGGCCTCCTCCAGATCTTTCCTTCTATTCCTGGCATCCAGGCGAATGCCATGTCTGTTCCATACTGGAACAGTTCGCCATCCACTGACTCAGCCCGAGCTACTGTCTGGCCACAGTACGTTTGCAGTATTTGTCGTGCAGTAAGCATGTTTATTCCTGGTGTCGAACAAATTATGCCATCCTCCGTGAAGGAGATTGTCATATTTAGCCTGCTCATTATGTCCCTCCCAAGTATGTTCACTGGTGACTCCCTTGAATACAGGAGTGGGACAGACATGTCATAATCTCCAATAGATAAGGAGATGTTGTCAATAAAGGGAACCAACCCCCTAGCCCCAGAGAATCCTTGGGTGTTCATGGCCTCACCTGACATTTTAAATCTACCCTCCCTTATGCAAGACCGGGTCGCCCCGGTGTCAACAAGGAATGATCATTTTTTGTCACCTAACGTTATCTCAATGCGTGGTTCCTCCGCACTATTAGGTGTTATCGACAGGATGGGACACACCAAGGACGTCTGTGGGCTGTCCTATTGGGGGTATAATGACTGACCACTTCCTGTGTAAGCGTTGTGTCCCAGGACAGTCACCCTTCCCAATTGTGTTTGTTGTAGCTGTGTATCGGTGGAGGTCACCTTATGGTCCTGTATTTGAGTGGGCTGCTGCACTGGCTGCACGTGGTGTTGTTGTGTTATTGCTACCTGTTGTTGCGGTAGTGAATATGTCTGAGGCTGTTGTTGTGTTGCTAATTGTTGCTGTGTGTTGCTCTGTGGTAGCCCCTGTAGTTGTTGGTAACCCTGCTGCTCACTCATAGGCCCTTGTTGTCCTTGTTCCCCCCATGCTGGTGTTGATGGTCCCATTCTACGCGTACGTGACATGTGTCCTAACATTCCACAAACCCAACATACAGGTGGTTCCCTGGTCTGCCATGGGAAACTTCCTGCATTATCTTGGTACACTGGTTGCCCAGTGGGGTAGAAACTTCGGAATCCTCCCCCTTGCTGTTCTGCGGGTTGGCCATATCCTCTCCCCCTCATCATTCCTCCCCTTCCCCTGATGTTATTATAATATCCATTTCCTGGTGCCATGTACCCTCCTCCCATGTTAGCCGTGTATGGTGGGGGTGGTGGCAGTTGTTGTGTTATAAGTCGTGGTGATTGTTGTAGTGGTGGTATTTGTAGTTGTGAGGGATCCTGTGCGGCCACTACTTGCGTGGGGTTTGGTGTCATTGTTGGTGGTGGAGTTATTAGTGCACCTTCCATGGTGTATTTAGTCAGTTTTTTCTGCACTAATTTAGCCTCTTCCGCTTTTCTATCTTCTTCCTTTTGTTTCATCTTTTCTTGCCACGTCCTACAATGGTGTACTATTGTCAATTGTATTTCCGGCCAAGCCTTTGCTTCCATCCCCACTACTTTCTTCAATTGTTTTTGTACTGCCTCCGGGAGCCCTTGCATTAGTATGTGATAAAATATTGCCGGTGTTTTGTCCCATTGTTCTCTAGTTTCCATACGCCACTTCTCCTGAATCTCCTGGATTTAATCAACAGGATCTTCGTTCTCACGCATCTTGCGTGATGTAATTGTTCCTATATCCGATGTGTCTGGGTATTGTACCCTCAGAGCTTGCCATAATGCATGCCTGCAATTCGCATATGGCTCCCCGTCATGTGATGAGTTCGTTATTGTAACCCCGGGAAAACCCGCTCTCTTCCAGATGTCATCCGCCGCATTCCCTAATATTGATATTAGTAGGCCCTTCACGTCTCCTACTGCTAGTTTCTGTCCTGCAGTGTGTTTTTCCATCTCGTATATCCATTTTCCCGCTCCTCCACTTATTGATGGGAGCCTACATTTTATATTTTCTTTATCGGCATGCTTCCAAGGGACGTATTGTGGTCTAACCCCCCCTCTCTCCAATAGCGGCATTAGATTGTGTCCCATCTGTCCCCCCAGTTGTCGCGGTGTGGAGTCCGCATAATCCTCCTCTTCTTCTGTGTCGTCTAGATCATCTGTCATGTCCGTATTACCGCAGCTCGTTGTAGCTTCCCCTTCATCTCTTCCCCTTCTCTTATTATTTTCTTTATTTGATGTGGGCGTGTGTGTCCGTTCTTCCTGCCTACGTCCGGGAAGATCTCTAAGCCTGCCGGCGTAGGGGGTGTGTTCAGGAGCGGGTGTGGGCGGACATGTTGGATGGGATGATGCGGGTGTAGCTGCACGTGTTTGCCTTCCCGCCACTCCTTGTTCTTTCTCCTCACTTCCCCCCAGTTCTTCCTTCCTTCTGCATGCCCATGGTGATTCCCGGTTGGTGCGGGTGATGTACAATTTGTCTAAGCTTTCCCTATCCCCTCTTCTTCCCCCATTCCTTCTTCGCTGCAAAAATCATCCAGGAGCGACAACCCCCAATCTGTCTTTTTCCCCCTAATCGTCACTGTTTGTAAGTCTATTAAATCCATTCCTTCCACTTCTTCTTTACCAACTACTCCCCTTTGTGCTGATGTTGTCGCTACTTCTGCATCCCTGCGTACATATTTCCTTACCCCACTCTCCCCTTTCCTATCTCTTCTTTCCCCTTCCCTCTTCTCCACTATCTCACCACCTATTTCCTCTCTTTTCTTTTTCAATTCCTCCATCACCTCACTACTCACCTTCTCTAATATCCTTTCTTCCTCTCTCCTTCTTTCCCATTTCTCTCTCTCCCTTTCTAATATGCTTTCTATTACTTTGCCTTCCTCGTATTTCTTGGTGGTTTCTGATAGTATTTTCCTCTTCCATATTTCCATTTCCTTTTCTTTCTCTTCTTCCTCTCTTTTCCTGTCACGCTGTGCTGCTCGAGATACCCTTTCTGCTATTGCCTTCATCCTTTCAGCTTCCCGCTTCCGTTCTTCAGCTCGTTCCCTCATTTTTTCTAACTCATCCTTACTTTCCTTCCTTTCCCTCCTTCTCTCTCGTTCCTCCTTCTCAAGCTGTTTGATCAGGGCGTTTTGCTCATTCCTTAATTCTGCCAATCGTTCCTCCAACATCTTCTCCTCTGCTCGCAACAGCTCCCCTTCTTTCCTCTTATCTTCCTCCCCTTTTATGTGACTGCTACCCTCATCGTCCTCATTCATTTTCCGTACTACCTCCTTTTCTTCTCCCGTTAGTGTCCCTCGCAATTTTAGCAGCACCTGCGCGGCTACCCACTCGTCGTGTCCTATGGTTGGGATTGGTTCTTCACTAGTCTTCCCTTCCCTTGCGTGCATCTTCGTATAGGTTGACCTACCGTACTTGTCACCTCCCCCCTGTAGCTGTATATGGTGGTGGGCTGTAGGCTGGGTTCGAATACCCCTCAGCCGCCGTTAGTTGTTGCCTTACCGCTTCTCGTAGTTCCGTTACAGGATATAACCCACCTTTTTCACTACTTTCGCTAAAGGCATGTCGTCGGTCCCTTCCTTTTTTATTTCTATTTCATTTGCGATGCTAAGCTTTTCTTCCCACCCTCTGTCTTTTCCCGTGCACTGTGCGTTGTCAACCTCCTTTTCCCCATTTACCTCTTCCTCCTTAATCTTCTTCCCTTCCTTTGTTTCCCCCACAGTGAACATTCCGGTTGGTCCTGGTCGGGACCCCTGGAACATCCTCCATAAGTTAAACACCTCCACGTGGTGCGCCAACTTCTTCCCCTTGTATGTGTTATGTATATGTGTCAGTAGTGAGTGTTGGACGTACGGGTCGAAACTGCCGTTAGGCGGCCAGGGTGTCGTCATTTTGTTATCAGTCCCTTGTGTCCACTCTATGCTGTATTTGATCAGTTTTTCCCTATGGGGTGATAGTGTTTTACATATATGCTGTAGTGGAGTAGTGAGGGTATTCCCCCACCCCCCGATCCTAACCCGTATGACATGGTTACACTGTGTTGTTAGCTCCCTTCAGTATAGTTGTCGTTACCTGGCCCCATAGTTTGGTCACTTGAGACCTTCCGCTAGAAGAAAACCAGTCAAATATGACAATTGCAGATGTGTTACCTGGCCCCGTAGTTTGGGGACTTGCGACCGTCCGCTAAAAGGAAAACAGTCAAATATAACAATTGCAAATGTGCTGTCTTTTCCTGTATTTGTTTTTCTTCCTTAATACCGTTACGGCCCCCTGCGGTCACAGCGCATGAAGCCCCCTACGGCTGTGTGCCCTGTGTGACGTGCTTATACAGCCGTCCCACTTTTCTCCTCCCCTCCTCCTCCTACCTCACTCGGCCGGCATTCTCCGTGCACGGTCACTTCCCCCTCTCCACCTGTCCCGTATTTGGGGTGGCCGACAACCTCTGTGCGCACCCCCTGTCCCCTATTCTCTTCCCCACCACCCTTCAACAATGCTGTGTGGTCGAGGTATCCTGTGAAAGCCCTACGGGTGACGTCACCGACCTCTTCCAAAACTACTGGTAAGATCTTTTACACTTCATAAAGCTCAAAATAAGTTTTGCTGTTTGTCCCCGTTAACCCCACAACTGTCCTCTTGTTACGCCTGGAAAAAGGTAACCAACAATATAATCGGACTGCGCACACTGCGTCGCCTCGCGTGTGATACGCCCCTCAACAGGAGGGCTTAACCAGCCAATTATCTTCCGTACTAGGCAACAAGTTAGCTACCATCTACAGGAAAACGTCATCTATCTATCGAGTTTTACTGCTCGATCAATAGGGATCCTCACCTACTCATTGATCAATAACTACCAATTCGTAGGAAGTCACACACACACCCCCCTTTACAGGTGGCCACGACCTGGGCCAATCAGTGTCTACGAGCAACCGCACATGATGTTTTCTTGCTCCGCCCACCCTTCTCCGTGACGTGGTAGCGGACGGCTCTCGCGCCTGTCCTGCTACCATTCACTTCACCGTCAACACTAATTGATCAAATCTTTGCCGCACACCTTAGTAACACCTCCCACCGCCCTTATTTCACTCCTCCCCCCTCCCGCACAATCTCACATTGCTCGTTGGGTGTGGCATACTCACCAAGTTCTCTTGATGCGGGGCCGCTCGACTGCATGCACCCCTCCAAGTGGCTCGCCACCTCCCCTCGTCTGGACCACGTCTGGACACTCGCCAACCGCGGGCGGGATAGTTCTCAACCGGCTCCCGAGGGCCAATATCCGGATTGCGCTGTCCGGTCTTCTCGCAGTTCCGCAATGGTCCTGTAGTCCTCAAAAAGGGGGCAGCGGCAGAGGGGGCTGCGCCGCCGGGCCTCCTCGCAACGAGAGGCCTTGGAAAAAATAAAAAGGTAGATCGTAAACAGATCTCAGCGGTGCCTCCAACTTGTCGGGGTGATTATCCCAGGGTCGGCTGGGCCGTCCGCGGACCTCCAGGCTGGGAGGCCCCAACTCCTCCCGTGTTCCCCAAAAATGAGTATGAGACACACGCAAGGAGCAAGGTGGTTCTGCTGTTTATTAAACAACGGCAGGGATGGGTCTAGGATCGTACGCGTCCGTCCAGACTCTCAAAATTTGTGGGGCTCGCAGGCCCTTTTTGCCTCAGTATGACACGCTACTTGCGTCACCTGGAAAAGTTAGCGAAAAACCTATCGCCACTCTGGATTGGTTCCTCGAGTGGTAGGGTTAGTATAGCATACATATAGAGAGCAATATTAGTGGTTGAGGGTGAGTCAGGTGGTATACTTGGGTTGTCCCTTCTATTAGATACATGACAATTGTAACACGAAGACCCCTAATGATTGGCTAATATTAGTGGCGTCAGTGATTACTGTTACTGCCCCCATGTTTTGATTGGTCCACCCGCGAGCCCCCCAGCCTGGGACCATCGTTGTTCCCAGCTCGCGGCGGGACTGTCACTAGCAACAATGTGTAACTATGTGTTCATGCAGACAATGTGCAGATTTGCTCATAAGCTTGAGAGCAGACCATTCCCACCGCTGTAGGTGTCCATTGGGTCATTTCATTGTTGCAGCCTGTGTCCCAGACGTGGGACCCAGGCGACTTCTCCCTCGTGGGTCTGGCACCTTGTCAGGTTGGCTTGGTCACGTGTGGAGAGACCGTGGCTGAGGCAGAATTCTGCACATTTAAAGTTGTATTTTGCTTCTGTGTGCTTGGCTTTGCTTACAGGTGTGACCTTGGCGCCGACTGGTAGCATACGAGTTGCAACATTACCCCCTTGGCTGTGAGCTCTCGCTGGGCTCGTACTGCGGGATCAGCACTCGCTCATTCAATGTTCATGGCGGCTCTTGCTTGCGGCCTACTTGGGCCTGGTTCATAAGTGGGGATGTGTAATGCACGGCACCTGTATTACGGTGTGACATGGCTTCATAGGCAATACTACGTCTTCGTTATATTCTCATCACGATGCAAGGGGTGGGAGAAGCGTCAGCAAGCGTATACGCGAGTGCTTTATGCGTCTTGCGTTTCTGCATTACAGAAAACCTATGTGAAAAAAATAATAAAGATGCGTGTCAGTGGGTGTATCCGTCACCTACGTCATAGCACTGAATATATTCTTCGTGTTGGTTGGTGCGTGAGTGTCCAGTGTGCATGGTGGCACGTGTGTTCTTGACAGTTGGCTAGGTCATCATGGCATCTCTAACGATGTGGGTGCTGATTGTTGAGGTCTTAGTCAAGTTCATCCATGCCGCAGGTGACGGCTTGAGTAGGCCAGGCTGGTGGGCAGGCTGGTGGGCATATCCTTATGTTCTTGAACCAGGGTATTTGGTCGTCTGGCAGATAGACGAATTCATCTCGCGGTGGGTGTCGGGCCGCGATCCTCTGGGCCATGGTCGCGAGGAGATTGGGGGGAACTTTTTCTCCCGTTCTCCCACTTCAGTGAGGAGGTAGGGGAGGTGAGGGAGATAGTCAAGGGGAAAGATAAAGGAGGGAGGGGAGGCAGAAGGGGAAGGGGTTCAAGGAGAAGAATGGAGAAGGAGAGATTTAAGGGAGGTACGGAATGAGGAGAAGGTGGGGGTAGAGCGGATTGCAAGAGGTAGGGAGTTCCATTGCAGGGGGGCTAGGAGTGGAAGGAGCGGAAACGGGAGGGGGCACAAGGGGATGGAGGTACAGTGAGAGGAAAATGTTCAGCAGACCGAAGGGAACGGGAGGGAGAGTGGAAAGAGAGGAGGGAGGAGAGATAAGGGGGAGCAAGACCATGGAGAGATTTGAAGACAAGGCAGAGAAAGTGAAATTTAAGTTGGGAGTGAAATGGAAGCCAGCCAAGGGAAGAGAGTGAAGTAGAGATGGAGTCACATTGTACAAGCATGTGGGCATGGGTAACCACAGTCATACCCCTTCTCTAGGAGGATGCTGCACACTTGCACCAGGATCATTCACCATTCCTGGGGTGGTATGGTACAATGATGCACCCCATTACTAAAGGCCTACCTCTGCGGGGGTCTGTGAGAGGAGGGTAAGGCATCACTGATTAGGAATGTTACAGGATGTGGGCAAGTATCCTTGCAAGCCACACTGTAGCCCTGATTTGCCTTGCGATTGGGACATTCTGTGTCTCATCCTTGTACGTCATTGTGACCTTTCCCAGGTGGATCACCAATGGCCACCTATCTGGCTGTTTATTTATTTATTTTATTTATTGCATTTGCTTACACGCCCAAACCCTTAGGTATCACGGCGTACATACATCTGGCTCATACATCTTAGGTTACATAGTCATACATCTTGGGTTACGTACAGCATGGTTATTTTACATAGTACAGTCAAGCAGTTACATGAAACTTAGGTCATTACCCGTATTGTGAGATTCTTTAAGCAGGAAGCATACTTAATCTTCCTTGATCTAGGTCAGTTACGACAGTTTTGAGAGTTTTGGGCAGTAGCAGTGTTAGGAAGAGGGCGGATGGGTTCCTTTACCAAAAAGAACTGCCAGTGAGGTAGTGGTATATGGCGTGACAGGGCAAGCTGTATTGGCGTTAGCTACTGTGGCTAGTATTTGTTAAACAACCAGATTTTAAGTTGTTTCTTGAACTTCAGGAAGGATGTCTCGGTGGTGAGGTGGGTGGGGAGCGAGTTCCAGATGCGCGGAGCTGCTACGGGGAAGCTGGTATTGCCTGCTCTGGAAGTGGTGGAGTGTGGGATGTGGAGGTGTATATTGTCGCTGGATCTGAGGGATCTAGTCGTGATTTTGCGAGAAATGCTTCGACTGAGATAGATTGGGGCTGTGTCAGAGATGCATTTATGGGTAATGGTGAGTGTTTTGTGGAGAATTCTCGCTTGTACTGGTAGCCAATGAGAATCTCTTCTTTGTTGGGAGACGTGTTCTCTTCTACTAATACCTGAAGCTGCTCTAAGGGCTTTGTTTTGGGGGAGTTGTAATTTGGTTAGGTTTATTTTGAGGTGCCTACCAATAGAACATTACAATAGTCTAGCTTTGTGAGGATTCGGGTTCTGGCGAGAGTCAGGCAGTTTTCGGTGGAAAGGAGGGGTCTGCTTAAGGTAATGAGTTTGGCTGTGTATGCCGTGGAGGAGGCAAGAGCTGTTGTCCCACTTGTCCACCAAGTGGCTGGACCACCTTCTAATCTGTATTGTGAGCAAACAGGTGTCTCCGCTCTTCTTTCTGAGTCATCCTCACCCGCTGTAACATGATAGTTGCCTTTACATTGCTGCAGTGAACACGAGGCCTTGATTTGCTTAGTTTGCCACAAAATGGCGTCCATCAGTTCTCAGTTGTGAGTCAGGTTTCTCTCCTACATCAAGGCTTGTTGTTCTAAGGAGCAGTCCCAACCAGGGTCTCACACTCCCTTATATCTCAGGGCTGACCTCCATTTCATCACCTTCCTTGAAACAGTATAATTTCCAATCTGCCCCCCCATGGCCATGGGACTATCCAGGGTGAGTAGTCCCCCACCTTTCCCATTCCTCTGCATTGGGATCTCCTCCCTCTCCAACACGTCCCTTCCCCGGCACACGTAAAGATGAGGAGTAATGTAAAATTAATGTGTACAATCTATGGAGCTAATTTTCGCGTCTAACGTAATTTGATGGCGGGAACCTGTTACGTGTGCACCTTCAAGTGCACGGGTCCCCACTGCCAAATTTTTGTTATTTGCATGTCTCCTTTGTCATGTGCAAATGACTCCTGTGGTGTCCGCCTGGCTTTCTGCTGGTGCAAAAAGCCAGAGGACGCCATAGGAATCGCCAGCATTTGCGCCTGCATGAAAATCCATGCTGGCGCAAATCCTGGAGTATCTGTATGGGGAGAGGAAAGGAGCGGCAGAAACTTTCCACCCCCCCCTTGTCTATTCCACACAAATGAAAGAAAATGTCCCTCTGCCTCTCTCTCTTACTGCCCGCGATCTCGGCCTTCATCTTGATGCTAATCTTTCTTTTGCTTGTCATATTTCCATCACATCCCGCTCCTGTCGTTTCCATCTTCTAACGTTCGAAAAGTTGGGTCTTTCCTAACTAAGCTTTGTATCTCCTCCTTAATTTTTTCTCATGACTATTCTTCTGTTCTGTACTTCTCTTTGGCCTTCCTGTTTCTCGCCTAGCTCCTCTAACATGTGTTTTTTATTCCTCTATTCGTCCCTTGTATTCTTTATCTATTCATGAATCTATTTCTGCCTCTCCAGCCTCTCTTCGATGGCTATCTTTTCATTCACAACTGAAATTCAATTTTCTCTGTATTGTATTTAAGTCCCTCTATGGTCTTGCTCCTATGTATCTCACATCTCTTGTTTCCTTCTATGTTCCAATGGACCCAATGGGGAATGGGGAATACCCATTACCGCCCAAACCTTGATCCGGCGCTAACAGCGCCGGACCGGGTGGCAGTCATGCAATTAGCCGGACGGTAGCCCAGCGGCAATACCCCCAGGATACCGCCCAACTAGTGATGAGGCCTTGAGTCCTGACTCCCTAGGAGTCCAGACCTGCTAGAGGTAAGTCAGAGTTTCCCTTAGTAACTTCTTTGTGAATGGAATCACCCTCTGCAGGTTTATGTCAAAGGTAAACCAGACTATGGGCCACATCACGAGTTGGGCGGTATCCGGGCACATATACCGCCAAGCTTTATTTGCGTTAACGCCGTGAGTTGTGGCGCATACAACGCCCCCTCACGAGTCAACGTGCACACGCACATGGCCTGGGCATTAACGCAAATACCGTTCGCCAGTAATAGTGGCTGGAAATCTGAAAACACAGCAAACAGTGCGTTGGCGCAAGCGCTATTAGTGCTGCGGGAAATGTGTCACTGCTGGAACGGCAAAGAAAGCGACAGCCATTTTGGAAATCACAATTCACCTAAAATCGGAGCCCCTGGAAGCCATCCACTCCAACAAATTGCAGAAAATGTCCCAGGAGCGTGTGACCGCCAAGTCTGCCCTGGATAGTCGGCGCAAGCCCAAGTTCTCGGACTCTGAACTCACAATACTGGTGGAGGAGGTGATTTCCCACCAGGATTAGCTGTATGGTCCCCAACAAAAGAAGACGGGGTCACAGCGACCTAGCCGCATCTGGGCATATAGCAGCGAGAAAATCACTGCTGCGGGCTGTGTCCCCAAGGATGGTGAGGACTGCCACACACGATTTAACGACCTGCGGGTCTGTGTCCGGGGGCCTCCTGGCACAGGAGTGAGAGCATGGTGACCGGGGAAGGCCACCGACCGGAGCTAGCACCATGGGAGGAGTAGTGCACCACCCTCATTGACATGGCATCCATTGTGGGAGTAGGAGGAGCAGAAGCAGGCACCGGCACCCAGGAGGCTGGAGGTGAGTCACCCCCCCTTGCAAACTACATTGTGAATAGGTCACCACTCCATCCAAAGTGTGAATACCCGACAGCCGGGCACTGTGAGTGAGTGCAGAGCGTGGGAGCGACCACAGGGTCCCACAACAGCAACCTTTGTTCCTGTGCACCTGGACGAACCCTGTGATCCAGAGTCGTGAGTAGGGCAGCCAATGGACACATGCAAGCACCATGCTACACACATCCATGGTGGGGGCACATCATTGTCAGGTGGGCCTGTTTAGTACCAGCCCCCCCTCACTGACTGCGGCATTCCAGCTGTGTATGTGCATCATATGCATGAAATGGCTAGGCCAACAATTCCAAACTGTGTCCCCCCTCACGTAGCAGGCCCCAGTAATACCAACAGCACCAAAACAAAACAGGTCAGGCCCAAGCATGAGCAAACTGTTCTGCACAACCCCCCCCCCTGTAAGTACTGAAATGCATGATAAAAATGTGAGGTGCTCCATCCTCATGCCATACCCTATGTTCCCTACAGGCACGCAGGCATCATCCGATGATGAAATGAAGAAGCAGACCCATCCCAAGGTGTGTCCAGACGTGCCTCCACCAGCACCACCATCCCTCGAAGGGCACGGCAGGCACAGTGGTACATTCAGACCCTCAGGATGAGGCTATCGTCATGACTGGCTGTTCAGGGCAAGTGGTCATTTGTGTTTGGATGTGGCTGTCTCAGTGGATGGTGGGGCTTTAGCAACATGGCCCCGGTTTTCGTTTTGGTGCTCATGCATGTAAATGTGCAGTCATGGGTCACTCTCTCAGGGATGTTCATGCCCGGGTTTGCGAATGACCATGTACAGTGGTTTAGGGGATGGGGATTGGATTCCTCTCACTTTTCATTCCTGTGTGGTGTCCTGGGTAGGGTTGCTCTTTGATGTCAGGGTGTAAAGCAGCACTGCAACACAGACAAGGTGCATTCTGGTTGTTGTGGTCCCATGTGTTATAGTGTTTTGAGAAGTGTGGGGCCATCACCTTGTGTGGGTCCAGGTGTTGTGGACGTGTTCATGTGACATTGTGTGCCCCACGTACATGGTACTGGTGCTGTGATGGTGCTGGCTGTGGCTCCTGGTGGCATGCAAGGCTTCCTGTGGCTCTGCCCCCCTTTCATTTCTTTTACTTTGGCATGCATTTCAGGCAGGGTTTGTACTCACCCACTATCCATGTGCTTATGAAGCAGTGCGTGCACAGTGCCCTTTTGAATTGCGATACCTGGATCATAAATGTCCTATTGTGTTACCTAATTAAGGTGTCTGTATTCACTTGTTGGGCAAACTGGGAGAGGCTCCTGTGTTCTGTTCCCACGGTCACAGTGGCCTGAAATTTTCCCTCTCTGCACGTGGGTTGGTCCAAGCAGGTTGAGCAAGTTTGTCAGGCTCCAGAAGGAAGGAACTTGGCAATATCACAGGCGTGGTCACGGGGTTCCCCCAGTGCCTAGCAGGCCTCCTTGCGCAGGAGTGGATATTTTGGCAACAAGAATGGGCATGCCACTGCTGATGAAGGAACACACGCCAGTATAAAGGCAGGGCAGATTGGCTCTCAGACACAGCTCTCTGTGCAAACCAGCTCCTTGCTCCAAGTGTACTGAGCTGCACCATGGCCCCCCACTGCCTCTTTGGGGTCAGCCTTGTTCTCTTGGGAGCACTCAGCGTCTCTTTCTGCGCGGCGGTAAGCTGGATCTTATTTATGAGTGATGTTTAGATGCCCACATTCTTTCTAGAATGGAATGTGGTGTTACTGGTTTAAAATATTCTGTCGATTATGCTTTCGAACATGTGTCGATTTCAGCGCTATCCCTCCTCCCTCTTTTACCGTTACTTTCTAGCAATTTGTTCCATTCTCTTTCATTGTCCTCCACTCTGCCCCAACTCAGTCTGCAGGGAACACTCTGGGTGTTCTCATCTCTACAGACCATCCTCTTTCTAGCCCTCTCACCACTCCTTTCTCCTGGAGTGATCACTTTCTCCTTTCCTCCCAGCTCACTCTCTCCACCCCTCAGGCCAAGCCAACCCCAGTACTGCCACCTACCTTCTCGGTTATCCGACCCCTGAAGCGTGTGTCAGTCGAGGCTTTTGCCGCCACTTTCTCACCATCCCCCCCCCGCCTCCTTTTGCTGACTCACACCCTGACAGAGCCCTCTCCATGCTCCATTTTGCTATCTCTGATGCTCTTGATGTTCTTGCCCCTTTCATGAGGATCCACTTGAAGCCCAAAGCCAAGTGCAACTCCTGGTACAACTCAGACCTCGCCACCCTTAAACGCAAGTGCAGGGTGGCTGAGAGGAAATGGTGTGCTTCCGGTACATCCTTTGACAAACTGGCCTGCGGCCTGCTCTAAAGGCAATACCGGCTCTCTGTCCGCACCAAGAAGAGAAACCACATCCAAGTTTGCGTCTCAGCGGCATCTAAAAACTTGGCCGAACTCTTTAAAATCTGCAGGGATCTGGCCAATCCTGCTGTAGTCTCTACCTCTCCTGTCCCCTCCCAGGCCCTCTGCACGACCCTGGCTTCTCATTTCATCTCTAAAACTCAGGACATCCTGTACTCTCTCTCTTCCTCTCACCCTATTCCCTTTACTCCCTGCTCATCCTCTGGCCATTCTTGGGCCACCTTTCCTCCCTCCTTCTCTTCCTTTTTCCTGTTCTCCCCAGACGAGGTTTCTAGGCAAGTCTGACCTATGAAAGTCTTGTCAAAACAGGTTCACCCGTTCCTCCAAAACCATCAAGGGCCACATTGATACCCTGGCCTTTCTCCGGCTGACTTCTGCAACCACTCCTTCGCCACTGGGGTCTTCCTTTCCCTCCCTTGTGCACCCTCTTCTTAACCGTCTGTGATAACCTGGGTATCACCGATCAGGCCCTGGCTTGGCTGACCTCTTTCCTCTCTAATCGACCCTCCCAGGTCCAACGTGGGTCCTTCCTCTCATCTATCTCTATCTATAACTGTGGTGTTCCCCAGGGGTCTAACCTCTCTCCCTGGCTGATCAACCAATACCTGGCACTTCTTGCCCACCTCATTGCTGCTCTCTGCCCCAACTTTCTGTGCTATGCGGATGATATTCAACTCATTTTCAGGCTCCCTCCCGCCACTTCTTCTTCATTTCTCATCGCTGACTGTCTGTCTGCTATCCAGGAGTGGTATGCTGCCAATGATCTCTGCCTTAATGCCAGTAAGACTGAGATTCTCCTCATCGGCACACCTGCTCCCTCCTTTCCTGTTGCTCTCTGGACGGCCTCTCTTGGCCCTCTTCCTGCTCCCACCTGTGAGGCTAAAAACCTCGGAGTCATCTTCGACTCCACACTCTCATTCTCTGCTCACATCTCTGACGTCTCTAAGAAGTCACACTACCAGCTGCACCTCCTCAGAGGTATTCTTCCTTTCCTCTCCTTCCCCCAGAAGCTCACTGTCTCCAGAGCTCTGGTTCTCTCTAGGTTGGATTACTGCAACAGCCTATTTCTAAATCTGCCTGCTTCTACTCTCCGCCCTCTGCAACTCATCCAAAACAGTACTGCGAGACTTGTACTTGGCCTCAAGCCCAGGGATCGTATCTCTCCAGGACTGAAATCTCTGCACTGGCTCCCAGTGGCTGCAAGGATTAAGTTCAAACCCCTCTGCATTGTCCACAAGGCCTTCTGGGGCCTGGGGCCTCAATACCTTCAACTTTCTCTTCCTAGATGTCTTCCTTCTCGAGCTCTTCGCTCATCCGCCTCCAACTCCCTCAGTGTGAGTCGCTTCTCCAAGCAACGAGTTGGTGGTAGATCTCTTTCCTCTGCTGGGGACTCCCTCTGGAACAGCCTCCCTGCCTCTCTGAAACTTGAGGAGTACCATCTCTGGTTCCGGAAGCACATCAAGACCTTCCTCTTTGCTTCTGCTTTCTCTCCTCTGCTGCCTTGCTGATCTCCTGGTTGAAACTGATATTGCACTGGTTTCCTTGGCTACCCTCTGATCTAGGGCCCAGGTCCCCTCCCTGCCAGATGTACACCTGCACACTCCCTCCTGTTGACCCTGCCATCGGGGACTGTCTTCTGTATCCATACAGCCCCCTACCAGCACTTGACACCTGTTGTCTGCTCTTGCCCTTGCACTTGACACCAGCTTTTTATTTATGATGTATTATTTGTCTTATTTATTTTATTTATTTTTCTTACGGTTATCTTATGTACTGCACTGCCCTCCCTAGTTCCCCCCGCACTTCTCCCCTTCCACACTCCCCTGCACTTGCATGATCTCAATGTCACCTGGCCTAGTAAGATCGCTGTCTCTGTCTTCCCTCTGTCCCCCCTCCCTTGCTTCATCGCACCTTGAAACACTTGTGTATAGGCGCGTTATAAATGCCATATCATATCATATCACTATCTGGGAATTTAAAGCAGTTCCATGCCAGGTGTGAGTAGCTCATCCAGAGCTGTGATCTTTGGTTTCTCAAGGAAGGTCCAGATGAGCAGATCTCATCCATCACTGACCCCATGGGACCTGATTCCCCCCTCATTCTTTATTTGCCTATCATGGACCCCACGGGACCTGATTCCTGCCGCATTCTTTATTTGCCTATCATGGACCCCATGGGACCTGATTCCTGCCGCATTCTTTATTTGCCTATCATGGACCCCACGGGACCTGATTCCCCCCTCATTCTTTATTTGCCTATCATGGACCCCACGGGACCTGATTCCTGCCGCATTCTTTATTTGCCTATCATGGACCCCACGGGACCTGATTCCCCCCTCATTCTTTATTTGCCTATCATGGACCCCACGGGACCTGACTCCCCCCTCATTCTTTATTTGCCTATCATGGACCCCACGGGACCTGATTCCCCCTCATTCTTTATTTGCCTATCATGGACCCCACGGGACCTGATTCCTGCCGCATTCTTTATTTGCCTATCATGGACCCCACGGTACCTGACTCCCCCCTCATTCTTTATTTTCCTATCATGGACCCCACGGGACCTGATTCCCCCCTCATTCTTTATTTGCCTATCATGGACCCCACGGGACCTGATTCCCCCCTCATTCTTTATTTGCCTATCATGGACCCCACGGGACCTGATTCCCCCTCATTCTTTATTTGCCTATCATGGACCCCACGGGACCTGATTCCCCCTCATTCTTTATTTGCCTATCATGGACCCCACGGGACCTGATTCCCCCCTCATTCTTTATTTGCCTATCATGGACCCCACGGGACCTGACTCCCCCTCATTCTTTATTTGCCTATCATGGACCCCACGGGACCTGATTCCCCCCTCATTCTTTATTTGCCTATCATGGACCCCACGGGACCTGATTCCCCCCTCATTCTTTATTTGCCTATCATGGACCCCACGGGACCTGACTCCCCCCTCATTCTTTATTTGCCTATCATGGACCCCACGGGACCTGACTCCCCCCTCATTCTTTATTTGCCTATCATGGACCCCACGGGACCTGATTCCTGCCGCATTCTTTATTTGCCTATCATGGACCCCACGGGACCTGATTCCTGCCGCATTCTTTATTTGCCTATCATGGACCCCACGGGACCTGATTCCTGCCGCATTCTTTATTTGCCTATCATGGACCCCACGGGACCTGATTCCCCCCTCATTCTTTATTTGCCTATCATGGACCCCACGGGACCTGACTCCCCCCTCATTCTTTATTTGCCTATCATGGACCCCACGGTACCTGATTCCCCCCTCATTCTTTATTTGCCTATCATGGACCCCAAGGGACCTGATTCCCCCCTCATTCTTTATTTGCCTATCATGGACCCCACGGGACCTGATTCCTGCCGCATTCTTTATTTGCCTATCATGGACCCCACGGGACCTGATTCCCCCCTCATTCTTTATTTGCCTATCATGGACCCCACGGGACCTGATTCCTGCCGCATTCTTTATTTGCCTATCATGGACCCCAAGGGACCTGATTCCTGCCGCATTCTTTATTTGCCTATCATGGACCCCACGGTACCTGATTCCCCCCTCATTCTTTATTTGCCTATCATGGACCCCACGGGACCTGATTCCCCCCTCATTCTTTATTTGCCTATCATGGACCCCACGGGACCTGATTCCTGCCGCATTCTTTATTTGCCTATCATGGACCCCACGGTACCTGATTCCCCCCTCATTCTTTATTTGCCTATCATGGACCCCACGGGACCTGATTCCTGCCGCATTCTTTATTTGCCTATCATGGACCCCACGGTACCTGATTCCCCCCTCATTCTTTATTTGCCTATCATGGACCCCACGGGACCTGATTCCCCCCTCATTCTTTATTTGCCTATCATGGACCCCACGGGACCTGACTCCCCCCTCATTCTTTATTTGCCTATCATGGACCCCACGGTACCTGATTCCCCCCTCATTCTTTATTTGCCTATCATGGACCCCAAGGGACCTGATTCCCCCCTCATTCTTTATTTGCCTATCATGGACCCCACGGGACCTGATTCCTGCCGCATTCTTTATTTGCCTATCATGGACCCCACGGGTCCTGATTCCCCCCTCATTCTTTATTTGCCTATCATGGACCCCACGGGACCTGATTCCTGCCGCATTCTTTATTTGCCTATCATGGACCCCACGGGACCTGATTCCCCCCTCATTCTTTATTTGCCTATCATGGACCCCAAGGGACCTGATTCCCCCCTCATTCTTTATTTGCCTATCATGGACCCCACGGTACCTGACTCCCCCCTCATTCTTTATTTGCCTATCATGGACCCCACGGGACCTGATTCCTGCCGCATTCTTTATTTGCCTATCATGGACCCCACGGGACCTGATTCCTGCCGCATTCTTTATTTGCCTATCATGGACCCCACGGGACCTGATTCCTGCCGCATTCTTTATTTGCCTATCATGGACCCCACGGGACCTGATTCCTGCCGCATTCTTTATTTGCCTATCATGGACCCCACGGGACCTGATTCCTGCCGCATTCTTTATTTGCCTATCATGGACCCCACGGGACCTGATTCCTGCCGCATTCTTTATTTGCCTATCATGGACCCCACGGGACCTGATTCCTACCGCATTCTTTATTTGCCTATCATGGACCCCACGGGACCTGATTCCGCCTCATTCTTTATTTGCCTATCATGGACCCCAAGGGACCTGATTCCCCCCTCATTCTTTATTTGCCTATCATGGACCCCACGGGACCTGACTCCCCCCTCATTCTTTATTTGCCTATCATGGACCCCACGGGACCTGATTCCTGCCGCATTCTTTATTTGCCTATCATGGACCCCACGGGACCTGATTCCTGCCGCATTCTTTATTTGCCTATCATGGACCCCACGGGACCTGATTCCTCCCTCATTCTTTATTTGCCTATCATGGACCCCACGGGACCTGATTCCTGCCGCATTCTTTATTTGCCTATCATGGACCCCATGGGACCTGACTCCCCCTCATTCTTTATTTGCCTATCATGGACCCCACAGGACTTGACTTCCCCTCATTCTTTATTTGCCTATCATGGACCCCACGGTACCTGATTCCCCCCTCATTCTTTATTTGCCTATCATGGACCCCACGGGACCTGATTCCTGCCGCATTCTTTATTTGCCTATCATGGACCCCACGGGACCTGATTCCGCCTCATTCTTTATTTGCCTATCATGGACCCCACGGGACCTGATTCCCCCCTCATTCTTTATTTGCCTATCATGGACCCCACGGTACCTGATTCCCCCCTCATTCTTTATTTGCCTATCATGGACCCCACGGGACCTGATTCCTGCCGCATTCTTTATTTGCCTATCATGGACCCCACGGGACCTGATTCCGCCTCATTCTTTATTTGCCTATCATGGACCCCACGGTACCTGATTCCCCCCTCATTCTTTATTTGCCTATCATGGACCCCATGGGACCTGATTCCTGCCGCATTCTTTATTTGCCTATCATGGACCCCATGGGACCTGATTCCTGCCGCATTCTTTATTTGCCTATCATGGACCCCACGGGACCTGATTCCTGCCGCATTCTTTATTTGCCTATCATGGACCCCACAGGACCTGATTCCTGCCGCATTCTTTATTTGCCTATCATGGACCCCACGGGACCTGATTCCTGCCGCATTCTTTATTTGCCTATCATGGACCCCACGGGACCTGATTCCTGCCGCATTCTTTATTTGCCTATCATGGACCCCACGGGACCTGATTCCCCCCTCATTCTTTATTTGCCTATCATGGACCCCAAGGGACCTGATTCCTGCCGCATTCTTTATTTGCCTATCATGGACCCCAAGGGACCTGATTCCTGCCGCATTCTTTATTTGCCTATCATGGACCCCACGGGACCTGATTCCCCCCTCATTCTTTATTTGCCTATCATGGACCCCACGGGACCTGATTCCCCCTCATTCTTTATTTGCCTATCATGGACCCCACGGGACCTGACTCCCCCTCATTCTTTATTTGCCTATCATGGACCCCACGGGACCTGACTCCCCCTCATTCTTTATTTGCCTATCATGGACCCCACGGTACCTGATTCCCCCCTCATTCTTTATTTGCCTATCATGGACCCCACGGGACCTGATTCCTGCCGCATTCTTTATTTGCCTATCATGGACCCCACGGGACCTGATTCCTGCCGCATTCTTTATTTGCCTATCATTGACCCCACGGGACCTGATTCCTGCCGCATTCTTTATTTGCCTATCATGGACCCCACGGGACCTGATTCCTGCCGCATTCTTTATTTGCCTATCATGGACCCCACGGGACCTGATTCCTGCCGCATTCTTTATTTGCCTATCATGGACCCCAAGGGACCTGATTCCCCCCTCATTCTTTATTTGCCTATCATGGACCCCACGGGACCTGATTCCTGCCGCATTCTTTATTTGCCTATCATGGACCCCATGGGACCTGATTCCCCCCTCATTCTTTATTTGCCTATCATGGACCCCATGGGACCTGATTCCTGCCGCATTCTTTATTTGCCTATCATGGACCCCAAGGGACCTGATTCCCCCCTCATTCTTTATTTGCCTATCATGGACCCCACGGGACCTGATTCCTGCCGCATTCTTTATTTGCCTATCATGGACCCCATGGGACCTGATTCCCCCCTCATTCTTTATTTGCCTATCATGGACCCCACGGGACCTGACTTCCCCTCATTCTTTATTTGCCTATCATGGACCCCACGGGACCTGATTCCCCCCTCATTCTTTATTTGCCTATCATGGACCCCACGGTACCTGACTCCCCCCTCATTCTTTATTTGCCTATCATGGACCCCACGGGACCTGACTCCCCCCTCATTCTTTATTTGCCTATCATGGACCCCACGGTACCTGATTCCCCCCTCATTCTTTATTTGCCTATCATGGACCCCACGGGACCTGATTCCTGCCGCATTCTTTATTTGCCTATCATGGACCCCACGGGATCTGATTCCGCCTCATTCTTTATTTGCCTATCATGGACCCCACGGGACCTGATTCCTGCCGCATTCTTTATTTGCCTATCATGGACCCCACGGGACCTGATTCCTGCCGCATTCTTTATTTGCCTATCATGGACCCCACGGTACCTGATTCCCCCCTCATTCTTTATTTGCCTATCATGGACCCCACGGTACCTGATTCCCCCCTCATTCTTTATTTGCCTATCATGGACCCCACGGGACCTGATTCCTGCCGCATTCTTTATTTGCCTATCATGGACCCCACGGTACCTGATTCCCCCCTCATTCTTTATTTGCCTATCATGGACCCCACGTGACCTGATTCCGCCTCATTCTTTATTTGCCTATCATGGACCCCACGGGACCTGATTCCTGCCGCATTCTTTATTTGCCTATCATGGACCCCACGGGACCTGATTCCTGCCGCATTCTTTATTTGCCTATCATGGACCCCACGGTACCTGATTCCCCCCTCATTCTTTATTTGCCTATCATGGACCCCACGGTACCTGATTCCCCCCTCATTCTTTATTTGCCTATCATGGACCCCATGGGACCTGATTCCTGCCGCATTCTTTATTTGCCTATCATGGACCCCACGGGACCTGATTCCTGCCGCATTCTTTATTTGCCTATCATGGACCCCACGGGACCTGACTCCCCCCTCATTCTTTATTTGCCTATCATGGACCCCACGGGACCTGATTCCCCCCTCATTCTTTATTTGCCTATCATGGACCCCAAGGGACCTGATTCCCCCCTCATTCTTTATTTGCCTATCATGGACCCCACGGGACCTGATTCCTGCCGCATTCTTTATTTGCCTATCATGGACCCCACGGGACCTGACTCCCCCCTCATTCTTTATTTGCCTATCATGGACCCCATGGGACCTGATTCCCCCCTCATTCTTTATTTGCCTATCATGGACCCCACGGGACCTGATTCCTGCCGCATTCTTTATTTGCCTATCATGGACCCCACGGGACCTGATTCCTGCCGCATTCTTTATTTGCCTATCATGGACCCCACGGGACCTGATTCCTGCCGCATTCTTTATTTGCCTATCATGGACCCCACGGGACCTGATTCCTGCCGCATTCTTTATTTGCCTATCATGGACCCCACGGGACCTGATTCCCCCCTCATTCTTTATTTGCCTATCATGGACCCCACGGGACCTGATTCCGCCTCATTCTTTATTTGCCTATCATGGACCCCACGGGACCTGATTCCTGCCGCATTCTTTATTTGCCTATCATGGACCCCACGGGACCTGATTCCTGCCGCATTCTTTATTTGCCTATCATGGACCCCACGGGACCTGATTCCTGCCGCATTCTTTATTTGCCTATCATGGACCCCACGGGACCTGATTCCTGCCGCATTCTTTATTTGCCTATCATGGACCCCATGGGACCTGATTCCTGCCGCATTCTTTATTTGCCTATCATGGACCCCACGGGACCTGATTCCGCCTCATTCTTTATTTGCCTATCATGGACCCCACGGGACCTGATTCCCCCTCATTCTTTATTTGCCTATCATGGACCCCACGGGACCTGATTCCTGCCGCATTCTTTATTTGCCTATCATGGACCCCACGGGACCGGATTCCCCCCTCATTCTTTATTTGCCTATCATGGACCCCACGGGACCTGATTCCGCCTCATTCTTTATTTGCCTATCATGGACCCCACGGGACCTGATTCCTGCCGCATTCTTTATTTGCCTATCATGGACCCCACGGGACCTGATTCCTGCCGCATTCTTTATTTGCCTATCATGGACCCCATGGGACCTGATTCCTGCCGCATTCTTTATTTGCCTATCATGGACCCCACGGGACCTGATTCCTGCCGCATTCTTTATTTGCCTATCATGGACCCCACGGGACCTGATTCCTGCCGCATTCTTTATTTGCCTATCATGGACCCCACGGGACCTGATTCCTGCCGCATTCTTTATTTGCCTATCATGGACCCCACGGGACCTGATTCCTGCCGCATTCTTTATTTGCCTATCATGGACCCCACGGGACCTGATTCCCCCTCATTCTTTATTTGCCTATCATGGACCCCACGGGACCTGACTCCCCCTCATTCTTTATTTGCCTATCATGGACCCCAAGGGACCTGATTCCTGCCGCATTCTTTATTTGCCTATCATGGACCCCACGGGACCTGATTCCTGCCGCATTCTTTATTAGTCTATCGTGGACCCCATGGGATCTGACTCCCGCCTCATTCTTCAATTGCCCACTATGGATTAATGGGATCTGCCTCCTGCCTCATTCATCCTTGGCCCATCATGGAGCCCATGCTTTTTCTTCTGTGTCATTCTTCCTTTCCTTTCTTTTTTTTTTCTTTTTTTTTTTTTATTTGATTCAATTGTGCAAACAATTTTTTCAAAGGTAAAAATAAAAAAAAGTCCAATGTTTCCATAAGTTCCAATGAGATCCCCTTCAGCATTAAGTGATCCTAAAGAAAGCACGAAAAGAAAGTCCCTTCCATGTCCTCCATTTTGACCCTTATCGTTGATACCACTGCCTGACCTGTTGGATTCCTTACGTAAATCAAGTTGTTCTCAAGGTCTTTAACCAGTTTCTGTTGTCAGACTTCCTTCCATTATTTATTTATTTAATCCCTTAAATCTCTTCATGTACTCAGACATTTTTTCACATATGAAGTCTTCTCCTTCGATGGAATTTTTTTTGACACATTAGGCCACAAAGAAGTTCCTCCTATTACTTTTACTTAGTTGTTAGCTTAATATTTTCAAAGAAGGATGCCACTGCAATCACAATTTTAGTATTTAATCCTTCGTTAAAGGCCTGCCACCAGTTATTCTCTGTCAGTGTGGAAAACGATTGCATTATTTTCCCTAGATAGATTGCTCTCGATGTACTGATACCTTCACATTTGAGTAAAAGATGTCGACTAGTTTCTACTGTCTCCTCTGATTTGCAGTATCTACATTTATTATCTGATGACAATTTCCTTATGAATTGGATTTCGTTAGTTTGTAGTTGGTTTAATCGAAATCTCAAGTATGTTCTGGCCAGCCTTTTGTCCGGGAACTTTTTCAGATAACCTCTTGTGTCGTATAGTTTTTTCGGGACCGTTGGGAAGTCTTTCATCAGCTTATATGATCGCGCTATGTCCTCTGTCCTGATCCAATCTGCTTCAAATAGTTTTTTTGATATTTTGGCTGGGTTTGTTTCAAGTGTCTCTTCCGAGACATCTAGATCTTTCAATAACATCATATTTCTTAGCTTCCAATCTTTTAGTGCATGGATCTTGTCCATTGTCATCTCGTTCTTCACCAGCTCCAAAGGTTTTGGTTTATTCTCCAGTTGGAGTTTTCGATATAGCATTAGCATGTTTCTCTCCTGGATCGCTTTTAGTGACACGAGACATAGCTCTCTCCTTAACAGTGGCATCGGTGTAGATTGTGCCAAATTAAGCACTTTCTTCCAGAAATAGCTCTCTAATTTAATCCACAGTACTTCAGGTATTAGGAACATTGCATCCGCTCCATAAAGGATTGCAGGGACCACCTTTGCTTTATAAAAGTTGATTACTGCCAATAGTGAAAATTTCCCGTATTTTTTGGTCAATCATCCTTGCTTGTATTGTTAAAGTTTTTATCTTTGTCCATAGCAGATTTTGCATTGTTATTTCGGACTCATTGATTGACATCGTGACTCCCAGATACTTGAAGTCTTTTACTTTTTCCAATTTTAGCCCCTCCGCGAACCTGTTCTGTTTGCTTTGTTTCTTCTTTTTCTTGCCTTCCCAAGCCATTATTTTGTTTTTTTCTGGATTCAGCTTTAGGTTATTCTGCTTCAAATATGTGATCAGGTTCGTCAACTGTCTTTGCAGACCTATTGGCGTGTTATCCAACAGGATAATATTGTCTGCATATAACAAGCGCGATATTTTTTCACCACCAATAGCTGGAGTGAAGCATCTTATTTCCTTCTCATACTCAGCATAGTCAGCGATATATGCGTTATATAATGCAGGGGCCAGGGGGCAGCCTTGTTTCACCCCCCTGAAGGTTCGAATTTCCCTCGACAGTAGTCCATCTTGCCCAAACCTTACTTTAATAGATGTATCCTGGTACAATGTTTGAATCGGGCCCATAATAGCTGGAGGGCATTTCATAGCGTCCAACTTTTCCCATAGTATGTCCCTGTTGACCTGGTCAAACGCCTGTACCAGGTCAACAAATGCCATATATACGGGTTGACCGGTCTGCATAGCCTTGGCCTTGATTGTTGTTAACATCAATATATTGATCGATGTTCCTGCGTTTTTTACAAATCCTGTCTGGAATGGATCTCCCCCGTTTTCAGCTTTGAGCCAGGCTTGAAATGCTTCCAAGGCGAGCCCGCAGTATATTTTCCCAATGACATCCAACAAGGATATTGGGCGATAGTGGCATGGATCTTCTCGATTTCCTCGTTTAAAGATTGGGACCACTATCGCTTTTCTCCATGAAGCTGGGATATTTTGCTCCTGGTTGCAGGTTTTAAAGATGTTACTAATCAAGGGGGCCCATATTTCTTGATGTTGTTTTAGGTCACTATTTGTGATCCCATCAGGCCCCGGGGCCCTTGAGTTGTTAAGTTTTTTGATTTTTGCCAGGATATCTTCTTCCTTTGTTGTGATCTCCCACGGGGACTCAGTCCCCTTTTTCCTTTTTCGCAAGCAGGCGCTCTCCATGGCGGGCAGTGGTGCATATAGGTTGGAAAAGTGGGAGATCCACCTCCCTTCTCCCACGCTATTTTGTAATGCGGTGGTACAGGACATCATAGTGCCCTTTATAAGGGTCCAAAAGTCTCTTGATTTTTCCCCGCATAACGTTTTTAACATTAGCTCCAAGTCTGCCTGGTAAAAGGAATGCCTTTTTTTGTATTATCCAGGATTTATAGTTCCTATTGGCGCTCTTCCAACTTTCATGCGCCACTTCTGTACCGGACCTGATCGCCATCCGTTTTAGTTTTCGTAGATTTCTTCTTCTTGTTACTAATTCCTGGTTATAGGCATGAAGATGGTTCATTGGGGTCTCTTTGATTTTATTTGTCGTCTTTATGTATTTTTTTAACAGAAGTGTATAATCCATCATCTTCTCTGACTTTTTTTTTGTATTAACTTCCCCATCCATTATCATGGAGTATTTTTCAGAAATCTGCTTAATTGCATTCTCCGTCAGTTTTAACCTGGATCCCTTGATGTTCACATCTATATCTTGGTTAAAGAGCTGTTGGGGTTTCTGTAGGTTCGCCCATCTTATATGCTGTAAATTATGATCACTGTTTAAAGTCCTTACCATCGCAAAACTGACCGTCATTCCCAGCAGCTCCTTGGACACAAATGTATGGTCTAATGTCCCTGATTGTTCCATTCTTTGCCAAGAAGGGATCTCCAGATTTTTATCTGATCGTACCCAATGCAGGTTGTGCAGGTCTCTTGATCTCAATATTCTTTCGTGGTGCTCACCTCTTTTCAAGATTGGCGCAGATTTTGGTAAATGTGGTCGTTGGTTTCCAATATTCTTGCATATAGCATTGAAATCCCCTGTGATTATTGTATGGTTACACGCTTGGTTTCCCGCATCATCATCTAGAATGCTTATGAGGTTTTCCAGATATAGCTCGTCCCTACTTGACTCTGGGTTCCAGTATGTGTTAATTAGTAGTATGCGCTCTTCCTTTTCTCTACTACTGCTGTCTATATATTTCCAGGATATTGTTAGAACTTGAAATTGATCGCAAGAGTCTTTTTGTTCTATCACCTCCAACCCACTACCTGATCTTATTGCTGTAAATAAACCGGCTGTGGGTCGACCCTTTAAGCCCTGTTTTGCGGGTATGGCGAATGTTGAATATCCATCCATTTCTGGTTTCTGTGTTAACCATGTCTCCTGTAGACATAGTATATCCCATTGCCCCAGATTCACGTCACTCTTTGCAGTTAGGTGACTGAACCCTCGTGTGTTCCAAGAGGCCATATCTATAAAAAAATGTCCCTGTGTCACTAAGGAACATGCTTTTGCCAATTGGTCAACCTGGAGGATCCCGATCGAGTTTTCTGGTTGCTAGTTGTGTTTCTTTTTATGTATGTCCGACGATTTCCATGACCAGTTTGGCGGTGATCTCCTCACAATTTCCGCTGTGCGATTGCAAGCATTGTCTTTTCCCTTTTCTGATTTAGCATCCTTTCTTTCTTTATGTGATAGTTTGTCAGCCAAATCCCTGTTATAGTTGTCCCTAGGTGAAGAAGATCCATCTCCTCGCTTTTCTTTTAACCTTATACCCGTTTTGTCCTTAGAACAATCTTGGTATATTCTTTGCTGTTCCGACCCATGGTTACTCTCACGGGCCGAATCTTTACTTCCTCTTAATCCATGTTGGTTTTCCTTTTCTTTTTTCTCATTTGCTGGGTGTTTTTGATTTTGTTCGACTCCACCCATCCTTTCCCTTGCTTTTAGGTTTCCCCACTGAGTTTTTCCTGAGTTTTTATGAGGGATTTCATTTATCTCGTCCTCTTGTCTTGACGTTTTAGTCCATGATTTCCTTAGATCATATCTCAGGATATCAAAGTTTGCTGTTTCATTCTGAAGCATCGTTTTGATAACTTCTGACTTAATATGTAAATATGAACAGTCTTTTCTCCCAGTTTCACAAGGTTCTACCATCCATAAATCTTGATTTTGGACGCATCGTAATCTTGGAATCTGTTTGAATAGGTTGATGATTGTATTTCTGTTTAGAATCAAATTGTCTTTAGACCTTTTTTTCCGTTCCAAACGAAATATGCAAGAGCTTTGTATTCTAGACGGGTATGATTTATCAGTCTTTTTTTGGTGTATTTTGCCTCTGCTCGTTACTCCACCTTCGTTTCCGGCTTGCCGGAGAAGAATTTCTATCCATGATGTTCCTGGATTTATTTCTAGGTGGAGTAACCCATATTTCCTTCTTCTGCTCGTGTTTCTTTCTTTGAACTTCTTTCCGGCCTGCTGTGCATTTCTGTGTCCGCTTGCCTTCCTCTAGGGTTAAATTTCCTTTCCCTATTGTAAACAACCTCTCGTCTTGATTTTCTTTTTGATTGTTTACAACCTTTTCAGCCTCTCCAGATTTTTCTTTCTCTCCTATGATACAAACCTTCTTCTTAGGTTCCATTTCCATATTAGAGAGGTCCAGTATGACTGCTTTTCTTTTAAATCTTGGAGATGCATTATTTTCTGTTTCGTGTTCGTCCACTGTATACACACTCCATTCACTTATGTCAGTTCCTGAGTCTATTGTCTCATCGGCTGGTTGGCTACAGTTAGTGATAATTTTGTTTGTTGTCTTATTGTCATTTTTTTCCGTGCACATTTTTTTTCTTATTTGTTTAGACTGGCCATTAGAGTTCGCTGTACTTATTAACGATTGAGGATTGCTCACAATTGATTTTTGGTTGGTAAATATTCCAAATGTGAAATTTGTTTTGGTTCCTGTCTCTTTCTCTTTCCCCTTCTGGGTTATAACCACTTTTTCTTTCTGTTGTTTTGTCTGCTTATTCTTTATTTCCAACCCCTCTTGGGTCTCCTTTCCTACTATTTTAATGTTTCCATTTGGTTCTTTTGAGGACACTCTTTTCCCACCCTCTATCACATTCTTCCTCTCCAGATCTGAGTTCGTCGGTAAGATCCCTCCGTTCTCTTTCTCTATCAGCCCGTCTTCTTGTATTTTCAATAACCTGTCTTTTGCTACTACATATCCTTCCAGATATGTTAATTTCGTGTTCATGAGGGCGATCAAAGAAGTCTGGTCCCTTGCTGTATCATTTAAAGCCTCATATAGCTTTGTGAAGGGTGCTAAAGCTATGGTTAAAGTCGACATTATAGACATTAAGTCTAATTTTTGTGTTGAGTCGATACTTGAAGTTGAAGGTTCTTCACTACCTCTTCTGCTTGTAATTATTGTTTTGTTTTGTACAGGCGTTTTTGTTTGTGGAGATCTTATGTTTCTGTTTAGTTTTATTGCTGGTCCGTCCTTTTCATCATTTTTACTAAGGTTTAATTCAGTTTGTATCCCGGCTGTCACTTTTTCCAAAGGATTTGCTTCACGTATTAAAACTGTTGTCTGCGTTGTAACTGACACTTTTTTTGTTGCCATTGGTTCTGTTAAAAGCAGGGTGGCCTGGGTGCTAGTAGCTGATGTTTCAGGCCTAAGGGTCTCGATCTCCTGCGTTTGCAATAAAGGCAAGGTAGATAAGATCGGTTTTCCACTGGGTAGTCTATGTCTAACGGCCGGTATCTTGAAATGCCATCTAACCGGGGCGTTATTAACTTCCTTCGCTTCTTGCCCTCTAATATCCTCTCTCTCTTTAACTGACGTGGTATCACAGTCGTCCGTCTGTAATACACTATTTAGTAAATCTGCATCAGATATTTCTTCTTCTGTATGCTTTTCCATAAGTTCTCTAAGGCCAAAGTAGCTTTTTATACAATCTGCCTTTGTCAGATTTAGCAAAGTCGTTTTATAGGCAGACTTTTGTTTTTGGCCTTTAAATTTAGGTGGATTAATCAGTAATTTGCAATAGTGTTGTTTTTGAGATTTCTTTCCCTGCTTCAATCTACCACCTTTTCCGCTTTCCACTGATGTGGACTTCGTTTTTACTTGATCTGCCGACTCACATTTCTTGGAATTATCCTCCTTATCTGATCCTGTCTGTATTTCATGCATCGTTTCGGCTCCTCCACTTAAATTTTTCTCTCCAGACGTTTTGTCAGTTATTGTATTTGTATCTATCGATTCATCCATCTTACTATTCAGAAGTTGATGCAGACGATCATATAAGGCCGCGTTTGGAGTTGCAGCGATGTCATCAATGTTAAAAGCGTCATATATCGATGTTATTTCTTCTAATGACTCATCCGTGATTGCCGTTGTTTTCCTTGGAATTTGTATCTTGCCGATTGGGATTTGCCTAGGAGTTGAGTGCAATTCCACTATGATTTCCACATTTTGATTTGGTATCTGGGTTTGCTCCGAAGGGTTGTCGTCTTTTACAGGCGAGATCAATATGTTACATTTTTCCAAGGTTTCCTCATCTGGTATTTGCAATTTAGCTGGGTTTTCTATGTATACTTCAGCCACAGTGTCCTCTCCATCCACCTCCTCAAGCTGTATTTTTTGCCTTATTTCATTCAGGCCTTTGCAAATAGTCTCCACATCCTGTGCCATTTGAGGCTCTTCAATCCTCTCTGCTCTTGCTTCCGTTGTTATTTCCTCTATTGAAAAGATTGGTTCCGCCTCAGTTGCTAAGTCAGTATTGAGGATAGCTCTTGCCTTTTCAGCATCTCTCGCCATGCGTGGGTTTGTCCCTTCATTGACTAGATGTTCCACATGTTTCACCCCTATATGGGCGTCACAAGAAGGAACTCCCCCGTGGCTGGCCCCCTTATTATCCCTGAATTCCGTTAGTCCTATTCCGGAGGTGCTCTTCAGGGCGCTCCTGAGTAAGGGCCCCTGATTTCCCACTCTCCCCCCTTCTTTTTCCAGCTGCCCCAGTATGGATTCTACTTTCCTCGCGGGCCACGAGGTCTCCCCTCTCTTCGCAGTAGTCCATTTTATTTTGGACTGCGTCGGGTCCCTCTTCAGGGCCTTCGAGTGTCTCATCACCCTTTTCGATTTCCCCTCCAGCATGTCTCCGCTCCTCCCACTTGGACACTGTGTATCACCTGTAGCAGAGACATGTCAACTGGCAAATGTGTGGAAACGGCATCATAGGGGATGGGGGATGGAGGGTGTAGAGGCAGCAGAGAAACCCTACCTTCCTCCATGTTCTCGCAGGGTATTAATTCAGAGGGAATCAGGATCCCTACTTCTTCCTTTTCGGGGACCCCGTCTTCGGCCCCTCCCGGACCCTCCTTCTCCTTTAATTTCTTACCTTCCAAACGTTTGAGCGTGTCCATTTCCGAGTGCGCACCCACCTCTCGGTCAGCTCCTGATTTGCATCTTGGGATGTGTAGTGGGTTCACCATCTCCTTTGGTGAAGCAGGACTCATCCTTACCTCCGGCTGCCTCGAGCCACAAGCAGCCCCACAGCTCCAAACAGACTCCCAACAGACTTTGCCTCTGCCCTTTTCGCGACTCCGGGCTTATCGCCGCAAGGGTGCCGCGGCCAGCTTCTTATCCAGCTGGTCAGATCACGTGATCAGTCACGTGTCCCGCTGGTCTTTCCAAAACAAGATCATCTGCGAAGGGATATGCAGCTGAGAGGCTCAGGATACAATGGTTTAAAGGGACAGAGCCCTAGTCCAATCCTTAAAACGTAGATGCAGCTCGCCTCACTTCCAGTCCCTCAACCTGCAGTACGAGTTCCTGGGACCACGAGTACATGCAGGTAAAGCACAGGAATGGCACAGGGGTTACAGCTCCACAGACTCCCAACAGACTTTGCCTCCGCCCTTTTCGCGACTCCGGGCTTATCCTTTCCTTTCTATGAACCCATGAGATGTCTCCTGTCTCATTCTTCCTTGGCTCATTAGAAACCCCATGAGATCTGCCTCATACCTAATTTTCCTTGTACCATTAAGGACCCATGAGATCTGCCTCCTGCCTCATCCTTCCTTTGCCCACCATGGACCCATGATCTGCCTCCTGCCTCATTCTTCCTTTGCCCACCATGGACCCATGAGATCTGTCTCCTGCCTAATTTGTCCTTGTCCCACTATGGACCCATGAGATCTGTCTCCTGCCTCATTTGTCCTTGTCCCACCATGGACCCATGAGATCTGTCTCCTGCCTCATTTGTCCTTGTCCCACTATGGACACATGAGATCTGCCTCCTGCCTCATTTGTCCTTGTCCCACTATGGACACATGAGATCTGCCTCCTGCCTCATTCGTCCTTGTCCCACTGTGGACCCATGAGATCTGCTTTCTGTCTCATTCTTCCTTGGCTCATTAGGAACCCCATGAGATCTGCCTCATACCTAATTTTCCTTGTACCATTAAGGACTTGTGAGAGCTGTCTCCTGCCTCATTCTTCCTTGATCCATCAGGTAATGCCCAAAGTTCGTAATTGGTGTAGCATAAAGACAGTATTTCAGTTTTAAAACCAAAATAAAATGCAGGTCTGTCGCTTACAGAGTGAAAAAAAAAATGCAAATCAAACATATATTTTGTTCAGTGACTAGAAAGAATATAGAATCTAGGTTGAAATAGCAGGAGAACAAATCTGAGGCCGAAAACAACGATTTTCTTTTCGACTTACAAAATTGTTTTTTTGTTTTTGTATTTATTTTTCAGGAGTGACCTTCTTTTTTTGATTTTATTTTGATCACACCTACAGCACTGTCCCCTGGACAGAACATCATTACAGCTTCCTATAAAGTATTTGGAGTGGCTGTATTATCACCATAACGTTTCCTACTGCTCCACTAACAGGAGCAAAAGACAGGGGCCTTCCAAAATGGCCTTTCCAGTGCTCCACAATCACTCGGTTCTCTCAATGGATGCAAGCACTTCGCATGGAGCCATGACTACATGTTCAAACCCACCCCCTACGTTTGTGAACTGGTTTTCTTTCGGTCAGATGTGCATGGACTGCCCTTTCTGGTGCTTTGAGCCCCTCCCACGACTCTCCTACTGGGCCACGACATGTCCAAGTAGGGTGGTATCTGGTGTCTCTTCCACATATTTGGGAACCCATGCTGGCTGTCAGACTAGATGTCCAGACCAGCAGTCACCAATCACAGCCCTGGATTCAGATTTGGGTTTGCGAACTGTCGCTGAGTTCTCCGTCTCTAACAGCACTTGCGACATGAGTCCTTCTGTATCCAAATAGGGCCTTTGCCTACCTCTAAAGAGAAATCACGCACAGTGCCGCCGAAGAACGCGTATATGCTGGCCTGTTATGGATGAATACCTGTCAAATAAATATTTCAATCGTAGAATTGTGCATATACATTTATCAGGCGAAAGTTGGATTTCTTTTTAGAATTGCTCATTAAGATAGCACTCCCACAGAAAAAAAGACAACACATTCTTAACATAAGAAAAGAAAGTGAAAATAGGCAGGCCATTCCGTCCCCTCTCTGCAGCACTTAAAATAGTAAGCATCTCCCGTGGAGTCCTCTCTCTGATTTGGGGTTGTTTTTCCGTTGATGAAATGTCCGCGACGGAAATGACCGCATGAGAAACGTATGTTACACAAAATTGTTCTTACATTTCCATCCACGTTAAAACATCCCCGAATCTATCCAAACACTAACCCCCGCCCACAACCCCACCCACACCCCCGCCCAGAACCCAACACACACCCCCACCACCCTACTTACCTGTCATTGCGACGCACTGTGTCCCTGCGACGCTGGTTCCCTTTCACTTTCGTGCTCGGGAACCGGCACGTATGGGGCCTTTTTCTTTTTCTTTTTTTGTTTTTGTTTTGTCTTTTGTTGTGTCAGCTGCGGGGGTGTCCCCTGCAGCCCCCGCTCACTATACTGCATAGTATAGTGAGCGGGGTGTTGCGGTGGACACCCCTGCAGCCTTTTTTTCTATTTTTTTTTTAACCAAATAACCTACACCACCCAATAAATACTACTAAATGTCCCACGAAAATGTAGTTAGTAGGACATTTAGTATTATCGATTTTAGAACTTTTGGTGATGTAGGTCATTTGGATTCGGTCATTTTAACCGAATCCCTCTCTCTATGTTTATTGGAGATGGGAATCTGACAAGGAAAGAAGGAGCAGAAAATATTGAGTAAGTGGAACCTAAGAAAAACAAGCATTGGTAATGGCAATAATTTTGGTGTTTCCTGTTGTTCTCTGCATTTTGCATTTATAGGCACCAGGGTGCAAGGAGGAGAGTGCAAAGTTTCAAAGGAGGATGCGATAAGGGGCACGAGGAGTGTGCAAGAGAATGAGAAAGGAAATAGAGCAAGGGAGGAGGGTGCCATTGATAGAGGCTGCCATTGATGATGAGCAAGAGAATGTGAAGGGGAATAGAGCAGGGTAGGAAGCCATTGATAGAGGGTGCCATTGATGATGAGCAGGAGAATGTGAAGGGGAATAGAGCAGGGCAGGAAGCCATTGATAGAGGGTGCCATTGATGATGAGCAGGAGAATGTGAAGGGGAATAGAGCAAGGGAGGAAGCCATTGATAGAGGGTGCCATTGATGATGAGCAGGAGAATGTGAAGGGGAATAGAGCAAGGGAGGAAGCCATTGATAGAGGGTGCCATTGATGATGAGCAAGAGCATGAGAAGGAGAATAGAGCAAGGGAGGAAGCCATTGATAGAGGGTGCCATTGATGATGAGCAGGAGAATGTGAAGGGGAATAGAGCAAGGGAGGAAGCCATTGATAGAGGGTGCCATTGATGATGAGCAGGAGAATGTGAAGGGGAATAGAGCAAGGGAGGAAGCCATTGATAGAGGGTGCCATTGATGATGAGCAAGAGCATGAGAAGGGGAATAGAGCAAGGGAGGAAGCCATTGATAGAGGGTGCCATTGATGATGAGCAGGAGAATGTGAAAGGGAATAGAGCAAGGGAGGAAGCCATTGATAGAGGGTGCCATTGATGATGAGCAGGAGAATGTGAAGGGGAATAGAGCAAGGGAGGAAGCCATTGATAGAGGGTGCCATTGATGATGAGCAAGAGCATGAGAAGGGGAATAGAGCAAGGGGAATAGAGCAAGGGAGGAAGCCATTGATAGAGGGTGCCATTGATGATGAGCAGGAGAATGTGAAGGGGAATAGAGCAAGGGAGGAAGCCATTGATAGAGGGTGCCATTGATGATGAGCAGGAGAATGAGAAAGGGAATAGAGCAAGGGAGGAAGCCATTGATAGAGGCTGCCATTGATGATGAGCAAGAGCATGAGAAGGGGAATAGAGAAAGGGAGGAAGCCATTGATAGAGGGTGCCATTGATGATGAGCAGGAGAATGTGAAGGGGAATAGAGCAAGGGAGGAAGCCATTGATAGAGGGTGCCATTGATGATGAGCGGGAGAACGTGAAGGGGAATAGAGCAAGGGAGGAAGCCATTGATAGAGGGTGCCATTGATGATGAGCGGGAGAATGTGAAGGGGAATAGAGCAGGGGAGGAAGCCATTGATAGAGGGTGCCATTGATGATGAGCGGGAGAATGTGAAGGGGAATAGAGCAGGGGAGGAAGTCATTGATAGAGGGTGCCATTGATGATGAGCAGGAGAAAGGGAATAGAGCAAGGGAGGAAGCCATTGATAGAGGCTGCCATTGATGATGAGCAAGAGCATGAGAAGGGGAATAGAGCAAGGGAGGAAGCCATTGATAGAGGGTGCCATTGATGATGAGCAGGAGAATGTGAAGGGGAATAGAGAAAGGGGGGAAGCCATTGATAGAGGGTGCCATTGATGATGAGCAGGAGAATGTGAAGGGGAATAGAGCAAGGGAGGAAGCCATTGATAGAGGGTGCCATTGATGATGAGCAAGAGCATGAGAAGGGGAATAGAGCAAGGGAGGAAGCCATTGATAGAGGGTGCCATTGATGATCAGCAGGAGAATGTGAAGGGGAATAGAGAAAGGGAGGAAGCCATTGATAGAGGGTGCCATTGATGATGAGCAGGAGAATGTGAAGGGGAATAGAGCAAGGGAGGAAGCCATTGATAGAGGGTGCCATTGATGATGAGCAGGAGAATGTGAAGGGGAATAGAGCAAGGGAGGAAGCCATTGATAGAGGGTGCCATTGATGATGAGCAGGAGAATGTGAAGGGGAATAGAGCAAGGGAGGAAGCCATTGATAGAGGGTGCCATTGATGATGAGCAGGAGAATGTGAAGGGGAATAGAGCAGGGGAGGAAGCCATTGATAGAGGGTGCCATTGATGATGAGCAGGAGAAAGGGAATAGAGCAAGGGAGGAAGCCATTGATAGAGGCTGCCATTGATGATGAGCAAGAGCATGAGAAGGGGAATAGAGCAAGGGAGGAAGCCATTGATAGAGGGTGCCATTGATGATGAGCGGGAGAATGTGAAGGGGAATAGAGCAAGGGAGGAAGCCATTGATAGAGGGTGCCATTGATGATGAGCAGGAGAATGAGAAGGGGAATAGAGAAAGGGAGGAAGCCATTGATAGAGGCTGCCATTGCTGATGAGCAGGGGAATGTGAAGGGGAATAGAGCAAGGGAGGAAGCCATTGATAGAGGGTGCCATTGATGATGAGCAGGAGAATGTGAAGGGGAATAGAGCAAGGGAGGAAGCCATTGATAGAGGGTGCCATTGATGATGAGCAGGAGAATGTGAAGGGGAATAGAGCAAGGGAGGAAGCCATTGATAGAGGGTGCCATTGATGATGAGCAGGAGAATGTGAAGGGGAATAGAGCAGGGGAGGAAGCCATTGATAGAGGGTGCCATTGATGATCAGCAGGAGAAAGGGAATAGAGCAAGGGAGGAAGCCATTGATAGAGGCTGCCATTGATGATGAGCAAGAGCATGAGAAGGGGAATAGAGCAAGGGAGGAAGCCATTGATAGAGGGTGCCATTGATGATGAGCGGGAGAATGTGAAGGGGAATAGAGCAAGGGAGGAAGCCATTGATAGAGGGTGCCATTGATGATGAGCAGGAGAATGAGAAGGGGAATAGAGAAAGGGAGGAAGCCATTGATAGAGGCTGCCATTGCTGATGAGCAGGGGAATGTGAAGGGGAATAGAGAAAGGGAGGAAGCCATTGATAGAGGGTCCCATTGATGATGAGCAGGAGAATGTGAAAGGGAATAGAGCAAGGGAGGAAGCCATTGATAGAGGCTGCCATCGACAAGTAGCAAAAGGAAATATGAGGGAGAAAGGGTGCGAGTGAGAGAGTAAGAAATAAAGCGAGAGTTAAGAGGAAGGATAAGAGGGGCTAGGGAGAGGGGGTAATGTGGGTGGGGCAAAACATGTGTTAGTGTGGGTGGAGCTAGAGAGAGAGGGTAAGGTGCTTGTTGGGGTAAAGAGATTAGGAGTAGTGTTGAGTAGAGAAAGAGAGGGTAGGATGGGTGGCGGTAGAGATAAGAGGGTAGGGTGGGTGGGGATAGAGAGGGAGGAGGTGGGGTGGGTGTTGGTAGATAGAGGGGGGTGGGGTGGGTTGGTAGGGGTAGAGAGGGCAGGGTGGATGGGTGTCTCTAGAGAGTTGGTAGTGTAGGTGGGGTAGAGAGAGTTGGTAGGGTAGGTGAGGGTAGTGAGAGATGGGGGGTGGGGTTTGGGAGAGTTGGGTAAGGTGGATGAGTGCGGGTAGAGAGAGTTTGTTTTTTAGAAAGCGATGTGTGAGGTAGGGTGTTGTTTTTTTTCTGGGGGTAAAGAGTGGGGTAGTGGGGGTGGGTGGGGGTAGAAAGAATAGGATAGAGTATATGGGTGTCAGTAGAGAGAATAGGAGTAGGGAAGGGTGGGTGATGCAAGAGAGTAGGGGTTGGGTGGGTCTTTGTAGAAAGAGTGGGGCTAGGGAGGGTGGGGGTAGAAAGAGTGAGGTTAGGGTTGGTAGGGGGTACAGGGGCTGGTGGTAGGGTGGGTGGGGGTAGAGGGAGTGGGAGTAAAGCAGGTGGGGGTAGAGAGAGTGGGGATAGTAGAGAGAATGGAGGTTGGGCGGGTGGGGTACAGAGAGTGGTGGTAGGGTGGGTGAGAGAAGAGAGAGTGGGGTTTTAGAGGGTGGGGTAGAAAGAGTGGGTGTAGGGTCAGTGGGGTTAGATGGTGTGTGGGTAGGGTGGGTGGATGGGGTAGAGGGAGTGAGGATAGGGTTAGTGGGGAGAGGGAGTAGGGGTTGGTTGGGAAAAGGGAGTGGGGTAGGGTGGGTGAGCAGGGGTTGGATGGGTGAAAATAGAGAGAGTGGGGGTTGTGGAGGTATAGACAGTGGTGGTAGGGTGGGTGCGGTAGAAACAGTGCGGTACATTGGGTGGGAGTAGAAGGAGTGGGGGTAGTGTGGGTGGGGGGTAGAGGGGTAGCGGGAGTTGAGGTAGAGGGTATAGAGAGTGGGGGTATGGTGGGCGGTGTGGGTAGAGAGAATGGGGGTAGTGTGGGTAGGTGGGGGTAGGGTGGGTGGCTGGGGTAGAGAGCTGCAGGTATATAGAGAGAGTAGGGGTGGGTGGCAGTTGAGAGAGAGTGGAGTTAGTGAGAGTGAGCGTGAGGTGGGTGGGGGTAGAGGCACTGGGGCTATTGTGGGTGAGGGAGTATGGTAGGGTGGGTGAGTGGAGGGTAGGTTGGATGGTGGTAGTGAGAGTTAGAGTAGGTTGGGTGGGTGGGGGTAGAATAAATGGGGTAGGTTGGGTTTGTGGAGATTATTTATGTATTTATTTGTATGGCACCGGAAACCTGCAGGCATCGGGGCGCAGGTATATAGATAGAGTGGGGGTAGGCTGGGTGGGGGTAGAGAGAGTGGGGATTGTGTGAGTTGGGTGAGAGTGGGAGTAGAGTGGGTGGAGGAAAGAATGTGGGTAGGGTGGATGGGGGAGTGGTGGTAGGGTGGGTGGATGGAGAAGTGGTGGTAGGGTGGGTGGGTGGCGGAGTGGTGGTTTCTGGTTCTGAGTGGTGGTAGGATGGGTGGGTGGGATAGTGGTGGTTGGGTAGGTTAAAGAGACTGGGGGAAGGGTGGGTGGGGTAGAGAGAGAGTGGGGATAGTGTGAGTGGGGTGAGAGTGGGAGTAGGGTGGGTGGGGGAAAGAATGGGAGTAGGGTGCATGGGGGAAAGAATGGGACTAGGGTGGATGGGGAGTGGTGGTAAGGTGGGTGGCTGGGGGAGTGGTGGTTTAAAGAGACTGAGGGAACCGTGGGTGGGGTAGAGCAAGTGTGGGTAGGGTGGGGGCTGAGCCTGAGAGTGTGGGTGTACGTTGGTGGGGATAGAGAGAGTGGGCGTAGGGTGTGTGGTGGCAGAAAGAGTGGGGGTAGGTTGGGTTGATGGGCGGGGTAGAGAGAGTGAGGGTAGGGTAGGGTGGGTGAGTGGGGTAGAGCGTGGGGGTAGGTTGGGTGGGGTAGGGCAAGTGGGGAGTGGGTGGTAGTAGAGCTATTGGGGTTGGGTGCGTGGGTGTAGAGAGTGGGGGTAGGGTGGCTGTGGGAAGAGCGATTGGGGGTTGGGTGGGTGAGGTAGAGAGAAGGGTAGGGTGGGTGCGGGAAGAGAGATTGGGGATGGGTTGGTGGGGGTAGAGAGAGTGGAGTGACTGAGGGGTGGGGTGGCTGATGGTGGTATTTGGTAGGGGGCTGGAAACATGAACAATAAAGCAGCCACTGGAGGACTTGACAAATGTAGCAAAAAATAGCCCAAACATAACCCAACTAGCACATGTAATGGGGGGTTGGGGAAGGGGGAGTGCGGTGGATGAGGGTAGACAGTGGGGGTGGGGGGTAGAGAGAGTTGGCATTGGGTGGGTGGGTGATAGTAGAGGAAAACGTAGGAGGAATAAAAAAAAAAGATTGCTGCCAAAAATAAGCTAAAAAATAGCACAATTGTACAACATGAAATAGCCCAATAAGAAAATCACTACATAGCTGGGAAATGGCGATCCCAGACGACTTGCTTCTTAACAAAGCTGCTGATTGGAGCAAATCTTGTTAGGGAGACCCTCATTGGGTAGTATGGCAGGGGAGTTTGGAAAAAAAGACATTTTGGTGAGTTGGCCAGTTCATGGCGTGGCATTGCTGGTTGCTATGCCAACCAGATATTCTCAGTTCAGAACCCCATTTCCCTCTCTCTCTCCTTTGTAACAATGGCTCCTGCTAATTTTCTGAAACCATCCAGGGAAAGGCACAGATGGAGAATGTTGGACAACCTGGTTGATGTTAGTGTACCGCGGAAGGCCGTCTCAGGGATATTACAGGTTTATATAGCGCTCCATGCCAGATTCCTCCCACCTCTAAGCGCTGCAAGCATTGGTGCTACTGTTATCGGTTGATGTATGGACCTGAGAAGGAAGCAGGAGTGATGACTTCTTATGGAATTTGAACCTGTACCTGTTGGAACAGCTGACCTTGTTGATCTTTTTCACTAGTCATGAGAAAAAGCAGGATTCAAACCAAAACAGTGGTTGCAAAGGGTGGCGAAGGAAAAATGCAACAAGGCGAGGAAAGTGGAACAGGTAAAGATCATGCAGAAAAGAGGGGGCTATTCTCCAACTGACATTAAACAGTGGGAAGCGATGATAACTCCAGATACAAATAAATCATAATTCAAACCAAGCAAATTCAATTCAGCAATAAGGTAGCGGGCACAGCTAAAAGGTCTTTAGTATTACTGGTATTAGTACCCAGAGGCGGTGATCGTATTACCCTCGGGCTGCTTTTTCTTTCTTCGTTCCTGGAAACAAGCTTCTGAGGGAATGTGTTTCCAGCAAAGAAAACCAATGCAAACATGGCCGCTGCGTGAGATAGCACAAGAGCTCAAAATGTGAGCCCCCACCTTTCTATTTCCACAGATAAGTGATGGCGACGAAGAAGCGAGTGCTGCATAGTTAGAAAAGAAAGAGAAATAGGCGTTGGTTATGGCAACCGTGTGGGCTTTTGTGTAGGCATTGGCCAGGCCATGCGCTAGTGATAATAACTGGGTATTCATTCTGGCAGCTGCAAAAGGGTAAGGGCACCTAGGTATGTGACAGCAGTACCTGGCAAAGGCCTCTCTAATATCCATACACAAGCTCAAACTGCTGGTTTTGAGAGTGCATGTTTTCAACAGCACTTCAGTGAAGGACACGCAGACTGCTGCTGCAGGAACACTTGGTAAAGACATTTTTATCATATCAGATGCGCAATTAGAGCTCCAATTAAGCAGCCATCAACTCTCCTGAGGCTGCTTTCAAAAACTACTGGCAGACACCTCAAGCACAAATGCCCATTACGGCTGGATAACTATATAGCTGAAGAGACCACAGGAGGGTGTGTCTTTGCGAGGACGGGCAGGAAGTGAGTGGGAATAGCCACAGCTGTTACATGCTATAAGCAGTCAGTGGGTATGATATTTAATATATGATATGATATTTTATTTATATAGCGCCTATACACATCGTGTTTCAAAGCGCTTCAGGGCGGCGGCGGAAGCAAGTGTTAAATTGTCACGAAGCCCGCTCCCGGGGAACCGGCTCAGGCCCTGCGTCCCCGAAAGCGGACATCAAGTCCCCGGGGAAGGTCCCAGCAACCCCTTATAGGGGCCCTTTGGACAGCGTCCTGGCGCCTATGGCGCCAGGCTCATAGAAAACGTCAGTCCTGGCGCCGTAGGCGCCAGGCTCATTATGAAAGTGTTTGGATGCACTTACCTGATGCAGACCATGCTGCAGAACCCCGGCCTCCTTGAGGCCTGAAAGGAACTACTTTACCTGTGGGACTCATTTACCACCTGGGCGTGGTCGGGGAAGGATACATACCTGATTGGAGGAAGGACACATTCTAGGAACTTCTTCCAAGGCTATTTAAACCACACCCGATCAGCCACACGTGCTTCGCGTTGTTCTGCATCTAGCAGCTGGACGCTCACCATGTCTGCTCCTGCATCTTGACTTCTGCCACACATGCCAGCATCCTGAATCACCTGCAAAGGAAGGGAACAAGAGAACAGAAGAAGGAAAAGGCCTCACCTGCTAAATCTGCATCCCAGAGACATTTCGCCGACAATCCTGAAAAGGAAGACATTTATTTTTAAAAGCACATCGCATCGATCGCTGCGGCGCCGCATTCTACTCACCTTTACAGGGCGCCTCCATGTTCAGCAGCGACCATCCGGATTCGCAGTCGCGCCCCCGCGCCTAGGGAGAAAAAGACAAGAACAAGGTGAGAGAAAGAAGGGAAAAGGGAAGCTAAAACTCCATGTCAAGACTTACCTGTTGGGTCATTCCCTTTTCATTTCGGGTCCGCGCCGCATCCAGGCATTTTCGGACCCCGGCCCCTAAGGGGAAAAAGACATCAGCGTTAATGAGTGAATGAAAAGACATTACCAAAACACTCATTAAAGACTTACCTGATTTCCACAAGGATTTCACCGCTCACCTCGGGTCGGTGCCTGTTCCCCGGCATTCCGCACCCCGGCCCCTATGGGGAAAAAGACACTAGCATTAGAACATTAATGCATGGACACAAGGGGAACCACTTATAGAAAACTTACCTGGAAGCCAAGCAAGTTTGGTTCTCACCCATCCGAAAATCCAGTGACGTAACTGGATACCAACGCGCCCCTGCATCAGAAGCAGGATGGAGAGCTCGTCCTTCCAGACCCTAAGGTGAGACGCTACGGGGAAGCACAGAAGGGTTTTGTGGAGGGTGAGAGGGGTAAGTGGGAGGCTGATTGCATTACCCCATAGACAGTTATCCCCATATTCTCACCTACAGAAGGATACTTCTGCGAGTCAGACAAGCCAGATCTGGGGCCCGGTCCAGTCCGTCTTCCGAACCCTGCGCATCACCTTAGACGAGGTCACAGCAGCGCGAACCAGGCCAGCGCCCCGTGGGAGTCAGATGAGCGTTACATAAATATTGTGACATTCTTACAATGCCTTGAGACATTAAGAATGGGCAAATAAAACTATAGTACTAGGCCTGACGACGTTTCAGATCATGCAAGAGCATTGAACACAAAAATGAAGGGAGCAAGGGGGGCTGGGGGCGAAGGAGGGGAACAAGCAATAGACTATTGCCTGATGACATTTCTGATTGTGCAAGCCAATGAACACAAAATGATGTGGGTAGGGGGTGGGGGGAGAGGAACAAGTAACAGACTATTGTACTAGACCTGACGACATTTCTGATAGTGCAAGAGTAAACAACACCTACAGGGTGTATATCCCTCATATCCCAGTTCCCTCCTAGCTGTACTCTAATAAAAATCATTTCAGCTTATAGGTTGCACGTCAGCGCCACCTAATGGCTACAAGTTAAAAGGATAGCAACATTTCTTGGGAGTGGATCAGTGGCTCATGAACTACCAGCTAACAGCTTACTTGGTGCCAGTGGTCGAAGCTATGAAAAGAAGTAGTGGAACTATGTTCCCTACTGGCCTTCCATCGCTCCCCACAAACCCCATCACTGCCCCCCCTCCCACGCACATTACAACCCCCAAACATAGGCGCCTGCTGTTTAAGGGAACGTTCAGTGCAGCACACTGAAGTGCAAGTTTCAACGTCTTCCTACCCTTTTATTTTTAAACGAAACCATTCCGGAACAGTTTATTTCTAAAATAAAAGTATAGGAATGGAAAAGCTTAATTTAAAAAAGTAGAGGAGCTCCCAACCGCAGACGCCCACTCCGACCACTGCTTAGTGCGCCGCTTTATGCCATCGGAGTAAGGTGCCTCTAAACTAACCAAGCTAACTAAAGACACAAACAGTGACCATTTTGGAAATAAAAGGATACTAAACAATACTACAAACCGTGGCAGAAAACAATCAAACCAAAGCCCATCAACAGTATCTACAAACCAACTGAATGAAAATACTAATTCATTGACTGTTTTGTAAATACAAAACCATAGACTTTAGAACTACATTTACAAACCAACTGAACACAAAAAATAAATTCAGTGACTGCTTTGCAAATGAAGAACATACGATAAGGAGGATCAGTAGAAGATAAAGTAATCGGACAATATAATCTCACCAAAACATAGACTACTAAAGTGATGCAATCTAATACTTTTTTTTATTTAAAAAAGGCGCAAATTCAAACATTACAGTTATTCTTTTTTCTTCATTTTCACTTCAGACCCTGGTCAGCCTGAGGGTGAGCTGTAATTTGAATTTGCAAGCCACTCTCGAGTATTGAAAGTTTTGATATTTTTAAATATCCTGCTACAGAAACCTAAGGGCCCCAGTACCCGCTGCAAGGCTGAATATATCCGTTAGCAAATGCCATCGGAGTAAGGCTGAGAGCCAAGCAACTGGTCTGGCTGCTCGCTGTTCCCAGAGATAATATTAAAAAAAGATTGCATACAAAATAAATGAGATATTGTGTTAATAGTTTGTATGTAATGTGGGAAACCCCCACTGTAATAGACTCAGAGCACCTTGGGCTTGTCCAAGTGTTGGTGTATTGGGCCCCCAGCAGGGACATCCAGATGCGAGCCTGTGAAAGTAAAAGCAGCAGGGTAAACACATATAAGGGGACTCAAGACATCCCTTAGCAGGACCGAAATCCAAATAAGGGCAGTACGCTGACGCCCACTGCGGCGGAAGGGAAGAAAAGTGGCACATAAGATTGGCTGCAGCTGCTCCTTCCAACTCGCCCTGCCAACTGCCCTCTCAGCATTCCCTCCACTCAACTCACACCAGTTCCAGGGCTGGCGGCAGTGATGCCAGCCCTTCCGATCCTGGGGAGAAATGAACAGTGCAGCAGGGTGATGTAACCATCGACAGGGACACGAACAATGACATTCAAGAAAATAACACAACACCTTCTTTGTGGAAAATCTCGCATCACACTTCCTTCCCTTCCTCACTAACAACACTTTCGCCTTGTCTCCTCTCACAAACTCTGCACGCGAACAACCACACCTCCCGCCATACCTCTCCTTCCCCAACCCTACTTGCCTGACAATGCGATCTCTTATGTGGGCAGAGTCGAACTGCACCAAACTCGCCTTTCTCAGCCAGCCAGGCTGGTTTCCATCCCCTGAAGAGATCAAAGAGGGAAACTCCTGTCGTGGCATGCAGAGAAACCCCATATGGCAATACTCTCTGCCACAGAGCATCCTTCCAACTCTCATTATTGGCAAATGCAATCCTGGCCCCATTCATAATGTTCAGTTGAAGCTTCCCACACAGCCATTGCTTTGGGGATGATACAAAGCGGTATTCCTTTGTTCAATCCCCAAAGAATTCAACCACCTATCAAACTCCAGGGACGTGAATTGAGGACCGTTTTCACTGATGATTGAAGAAGGAAACCATTCTCTCAAAAACACCCCCCTCTATAAATGTTACACTATTGGCAGTGGTGATCTCCTGCAATATTCCATCTTCAGGCAATTGAGACAGCATGTCTACAACCACAATGACAGAGCTGTCCCTCACTCTCAGAAGAAGTAAAGGACCCAACCAGTCTATGGCTATGAAGTCCCAAGGAAGACGTGGAACATCCGGCAATACCATGGACATTACGGTTCCAAAACCATGTAATTTTCTGAACAACTACTACAGTCTTTGACTTGTTGTTTGATCTGAGGCCCCCATAAATCAGTTCAAGTGACCGACTTGGTCCTAGAAATGGCCATGTGACCTTTGTGGCCGCCCGGTCACAGCATTCACAACTTGAATCGCTCGCACACCACCAAACACTTCTGAATCCGACGAGTCATCACCACCATCGTTCTCTGGCACATTCCCGGGCTTGGCAGACAGCCGCCAGCATTCGGCTAGATGGCGCCTCGTGCCGCATAGTTGATGCTCAGCCTACACTGCAGTACACTCTCTCTCGAGTTTGCAACATGTTGGAGGCTTCCGCATCGGAAACACCTCTTCTGTTGCGAGTCACGTCCGCCTTGCCTGCGTGAATCAAAATGCTGAACCCCCCCCCCCCCAAACCCCCAAGGTACTCAGGTCTCCCTGCCAACTGCCCTCTCAGCAGTTCCAGGGCTGGAGGCAGTGATGCCAGCCCTTCCGATCCTGGGGAGAAATGAACAGTGCAGCAGAGGGATGCAGCCATCGACAAGGACAGGAACAATGGCAGACACCATTAGGAAAATAACATCATAACAGGCAACACTATCAACTATCAATTAGAACGTTCAGAATATAAACATGCAAAGATGCAACCTAAACTTATCTATTGAGCAACCCGGGTCCATCGAGCTTCGCAATTGGCTGTCTGTCTGTCCAGGCCTGGGTGTGATTCCGCTGCTCTCCTGAGGAACAGTGCAATACTAGAGAGCACACAGTCAATATGCTAACCCCCTCTCTAACAGACTCCCCTGACTCTCTACCGCACGCTGCCTCTCCGCCATATACCCCTCTATCACACTCGCCTACCCGTTACCACACTCCCTCTCATTCTACCACACCCCGTCTCTCATGCTACCACACTCTCCTTCTGTACCGCACCCACCCTCTGTCCCTACTGCAATCTCTGTGACTGTCTACCACACCCCCTCTCTCATGCTACCACACTCTCCCTCGGTACCGCACCCACCCTCTGTCTCTACTGCAATCTCTGTGACTGTCTACCACACTCACTCTCTCATTCTACCACACTCTCCCTCTGTACCGCACCCACCGCAATCTCTGTGACTGTCTACCACACTCCCCTCACTCATGCTACCACACTCTCCCTCTGTACCGCACCCACCCTCTGTCCCTACTGCAATCTCTGTGACTGCCTACCACACTCACTCTCTCATTCTACCACACTCTCCCTCTGTACCGCACCCACCCTCTGTCTCTACTGCAATCTTTCTGACTGTCTACCACACCCCCTCTCTCATGCTACCACACTCTCCCTCTGTACCGCACCCACCCTCTGTCCCTACTGCAATCTCTGTGACTGTCTACCACACCCCCTCTCTCATGCTACCACACTCTCCCTCTGTACCGCACCCACCCTCTGTCTCTACTGCAATCTCTGTGACTGTCTACCACACCCCCTCTCTCATGCTACCACACTCTCCCTCTGTACCGCACCCACCCTCTGTCCCTACTGCAATCTCTGTGACTGCCTACCACACCCCCTCTCTCATGCTACCACACTCTCCCTCTGTACCGCACCCACCCTCTGTCCCTACTGCAATCTCTGTGACTGCCTACCACACTCCCTCTCTCATGCTACCACACTCTCCCTCTGTACCGCACCCACCCTCTGTCTCTACTGCAATCTCTGTGACTGCCTACCACACCCCCTCTCTCATGCTACCACACTCTCCCTCTGTACCGCACCCACCCTCTGTCCCTACTGCAATCTCTGTGACTGCCTACCACACTCCCTCTCTCATGCTACCACACTCTCCCTCTGTACCGCACCCACCCTCTGTCTCTACTGCAATCTCTGTGACTGCCTACCACACCCCCTCTCTCATTCTACCACACTCTCCCTCTGTACCACACCCACCGCAATCTCTGTGACTGTCTACTACACTCCCCTCACTCTCTACCACACTTATCACACTCCCATGATCTCACTTTATCTCACTCCCATCTATTTCCATGCCACCCCCCACCCCCCCTTCCAGGTAGGTACACTACCATCTCTAGCACACGCCGCCTCTACCACATTTCCCTTCTCTCCCTAGGACACCCCCTCTCTCTTTATCAAACCCTCTAGCTACAATACCTCCCCTCTTTCCATCTCTCTCCCACACTCCCCCTCTCTAATGCACTGTCTGTATCCAGCCTTCTCCCCCCTATAGTACACCACCCTCTACCACACTCCGCTGGCACTCTACCCCATACCACCTCTCCATCGCACTGCCTTCTCTCTATCACAATTCCCCTCTCTGCCATTCTCCCACACTCTACCACACTCTGCCGCTCTACCCACTCTCTAGCGCGCTACCTTCTCGATCTAGCACTCTCCACATCTCTCAGTACCAAACACCCCCTCTCTCTACCACACAGCCCCTCTCCCCATCTAACATTCTCCTCCCCCTCTCGAATACACCCCCCTTCTCTTTTTCTTTGCTGTAGCTCAAACACTCTTTAACACACTTCCATTCTCTACCACACCCCCATCTCTCTCTACCGCCTTCACCCTCTCTCTGTAACACGAGGTGCTCCTTGCTCTCTAGCACACTCACATTCTCTTTCTCTACTACATACCCTTACTCTACCATGCTCCCCACTCTGAACCTCCTTCTCCACCTGGCACTCTCCATCTCCCTCTCTACCACGCTTACCCTTTCTACTAAAATCCATTTTCTCTAACACCTTCTGCTCCTCTCTCTAAAACATTCCCCCTCTACCACACTTCCTCTCTCTACCACACCACCCCTCTTGCTTTCACACACTACCCTGCTCTCTTACTACCACCCTTCTAAACTAAACTCCCTCCCTTTCTCTTTAACAGACTAACTCTATTACTCCCTCCCTCTACCACACTCCTCTCCCTCTACCACACTCATTCGCTCTCTACCAAAATCGCTCTTTCTCACCTGTTCTCTACCATTCTCAATTCCTCTCTATCAGACTCTATCCCTCCCTCTCTACCATGCTTCCTATCCCTCTACCACACTCCTCTCCCTCTACCACACTCCCTCTCCCTCTACCACACTCCCTCTCTCTCTACCACAATCGCTCTTTCTAACCCCCGCTCCACCACACTCACTTTCTCTCTATCACACTCTCTTCCTCTCTACCATGTTTCCTATCTCTCTACCACAATCCTCTTCCTCTACCACACTCCCTCTCTCTCTACCACAATCGCTCTTTCGCACCTGCTCTCCACCACACTCACTTCCTCTCTATCACACTCGCTCGCTCCCTATCTACCATGCTTCCTATCTCTCTACCACACTCCTCTCCCTCTACCACACCCCTCTCCTCTCTCTAACACTAACTCTATTACTCCCTCCCTCTACCACACTCCTCTCCCTCTACCACACCCCTCTCCTCTCTCTCTAACACTAACTCTAATACTCCCTCCCTCTACCACACTCCTCTCCCTCTACCACACCCCTCTCCTCTCTCTAACACTAACTCTATTACTCCCTCCCTCTACCACACTCCCTCTCTCTCTCTCTCTGCCACAACCACTCTCTCACCCTCTCTCCACCACCCATTTTCCACCTCCCCTGCTTGTCATAGCCTAACTTCCACCTGAAAGGCAAGCAACACCTCAAGCCTTATCCAGCTCAATCGAGAATGCTGCAGAGTGGTCCAGTGCCTGCTCTGCTTTTTCTTTTTCAGTTGTCACCTTACCTGCTATATCACCTCACCTCACCCCACCACACCACTCAACACCATCACCAATACACCCCTACATCTCCACGCCCCTTCAAGCTCCCATCCCAATCACCCCATCCACACAACTACCACCTCTATTAACCAACCCCACTCCACACCACCACAAACCAATACCTCTACACCCAAACTTACACACTCCTATATCTTCACACCATCAGTCCACACCACCAGTCTACACCACCACTGCTTATCCACTGCACCTCTCCACACCACAATCACACCGATCCACTCCTCCACACCACTCTGCAATGCTACATGACCCACCAATGTCACCACCACACCCCTACACATCCAAACCAGTACACCCCCAGTCCATAGCGCTACTATGCACAACTAATTCCACACCATTTTACACCTCCACAGCACCACGATCATTCCATACAACACCATTCGACAGCACTACCATTCTACACCACCAACACTCTACATCACCACCACACCCCTACATAATCATTCCACATCACCACTCCACACCACCATGCAACCACTCCACACACTATCACCATTTTGCACCACCACCAGGAGACAACCACATCCCTCCAATGCTAAACCTCCAAACCCACAAACAACCACTCCATGCCACCACTTTAAACCCCCACCACTCACTTATACCTCCAAACCCTAACCACCACACTCCATTATACCATTCTACACCACCTCCTCACCACGCTCCATCTCCAAACCCTTTAACACACCACATTACTCCACACCTCCACATCACACCACCACTCTACACAAAAGCACCTCCACATCCCTTCACCTCCACACCCGCTACACCATGCCATCACTTTGCTCAACCACCACTCCACCACACCACCAACGGCAAATCACACCACATTATGACTCCAAACTATAACTCCACACTAACACTCTAATCCATCACTCTACACCTCCACCCCAATACCCCCAACCCCCACATCTCTATATCTTCAGACACCATTCTACATACCATTGCACCCTACATCTCCACACCACCACTGTACACCATCACTACACCACATCACCACTAATCCACACCTCCATCACTCCATACCTCCACTACTGCACACCACCACTTAACACCTCTGCCAATATTCACCACAACTCCACTACATAACTCCACTAAACCACTCCATTTCACCACACACACACTCCTACTCCACATAACCACACCTGTACACTATTCCACTTCATACAACCACATGCTACTCCACATTACTATTCCACACCCCACCACACACCACAACACAACTACACCACACCACCACTCGACACTGCCATACCATTATACCCATAAACTTCCACAGCATCACCCTATGACAGCACAACACCACAACACCATCCCACTCCACTCCTCACCACTGCTCCACACCTCTCCATCACTCCGCACCACTACCCCACCACAACACATCCTCTCGTTCTAACACACTTTCCCTCTCTAACACAGTCCCCCTTTCTCGCGAACACACTCCCCCTTTCGCTCGAACACTCTCCCTCTCTACCGCAACAACCTCTACTGCACTACTCCTCACACTCTCCCTTTGACTACCACACTCCCCTCTTCTCTACCCAACAACCTCCCTCTTTCTAACAGACTCCCCCATCTTCCACACTCCATCTCTGTCTAGCACACCCCCTCTTTATCTAGCACACCTCCTCCTCTCCCTGCTATACTTGCCCCCACTCTCTACTACACCCTCTACACCATAATCCTTGGTTCTAGCTCACACATACTCTTGACTGCACTCCCATTCTCTACAACACCATCTTCTCTCTACCCACCCCGCTACCACACTACCTCTCTTTTTACCACCTCCCCCTCTCTCTACCAGACCTCCTCCCTATCTCCTATCTACACAGCCACACCACACCCCCACACCGGTACACCTCTAAAACCCAACCACCTCTGCACCAATTCCCACAACCAAACCGCTTCACAGCTCCACATTACCCACTCCTCAAAATCCTGCCACCACTCTCCACCACCACCACCACCACCACGCAACCACTACACCTCTACTCCTACATCTCCACATCCTCCCCACCACGCCCCTCATGGCACCTTGCTCTCCTCTTCCTACCCTCACTCATCCTAGCTCTCCTTTTCCTACCCCCACTCATCATTGCTCTCCTCTTCCTATCCCACTCCTCCTAGCTCTCCTCTTCCTACCTCCACTCATCCTAGCTCTCCTCTTCCTAATCCCACTCGTCCTATCTCTCCTCCTACCTCCACTCATCCTAGCTCTCCTCTTCCTACAACCACTCCTCCTAGCTCTCATCCTCCTACCCCAACTGATTCTAGCTTTCCTCTTCCTACCCTCACTCATCGTAGCTCTCTTCTTCTTACCCCCACTTATCCCAGCTCTCCTCTGCCTACAACCACTCCCCCTAGCTCTCGTCCTTCTACCCCCACTCATCCTAGTCCTCCTCTTCCTATATCCACTCATCATAGCACTCCTCTTCCTACCCCCACTCATCCCAGCTCTCCTCTTTCTACTCCACTCATCCTAGCTCACTTCCTTCTGCCCCCACTCATCCTAGCTCTCCTCTTCCTTCCTCCACTCATCCTAGCTCTCCTCTTCCTACCTCCACTCATCCTAGCTCTCCTTTTCCTACCCCCACTCCTCATCCTAGCTCACTTCCTTCTACCCCCACTCATCCTAGCTCTCCTCTTCCTACCTCCACCCATCCTAGCTCTCCTCTTCCTACCCCCACTCCTCATCCTAGCTCACTTCCTTCTACCCCCACTCATCCTAGCTCTCCTCTTCCTACCTCCACCCATCCTAGCTCTCCTCTTCCTTCCTCCACTCATCCTAGCTCTCCTCTTCCTACCTCCACTCATCCTAGCTCTCCTCTTCCTACCCCCACTCCTCATCCTAGCTCACTTCCTTCTACCCCACTCATCCTAGCTCTCATCTTCCTACCTCCACTCATCCTAGCTCTCCTCTTCCTACTCCACTCATCCTAGCTCACTTCCTTCTGCCCCCACTCATCCTAGCTCTCCTCTTCCTACCTCCACTCATCCTAGCTCTCCTCTTCCTATCCCCACTCCTCATCCTAGCTCACTTCCTTCTACCCCCACTCATCCTAGCTATCCTCTTCCTACCTCCACTCACCCTAGCTATCCTCTTCCTACCCTCCACTGATCCTAGCTCACTTCCTTCTGCCCCACTCATCCTAGCTCTCCTCTTCCTTCCTCCACTCATCCTAGCTCTCCTCTTCCTTCCTCCACTGATCCTAGCTCTCCTCTTCCTACCCTCCACTGATCCTAGCTCTCCTCTTCCTACCCCCACTCACCCTAGCTATCCTCTTCCTACCCTCCACTGATCCTAGCTCACTACCTTCTACCCCCACTCATCCTAGCTCTCCTCTTCCTACCTCCACTCATCCTAGCTATCCTCTTCCTACCCTCCACTGATCCTAGCTCACTTCCTTCTACCCCCACTCATCCTAGCTATCCTCCTCCTACCTCCACTCACCCTAGCTCAATTATTCTACCTCCACTCATCCTAGCTATCCTCTTCCTACCTCCAATCATCCTAGCTCTCTTCTTCCTACCCCCCTCATCCAAGCTCTCCTCCTCCTACCTCCATTCACCCTAGCTATCCTCTTCCTACCCTCCACTGATCCTAGCTCTCTTCTTCCTACCCTCCACTGATCCTAGCTCTCCTCTTCCTACCTCCATTCACCCTAGCTATCCTCTTCCTATCCTCCACTGATCCTAGCTCACTTCCTTCTACCCCCACTCATCCTAGCTCTCTTCTTCCTACCTCCACTCATCCTAGCTCTCCTCTTCCTACCTCCACTCATCCTAGCTCTCCTCTTCCTACCTCCACTCATCCTAGCTCTCCTCTTCCTACCCCACTCATCCTAGCTCTCCTCTTCCTACCCCACTCATCCTAGCTCTCCTCTTCCTACCCTCCACTGATCCTAGCTCTCTTCTTCCTACCCTCACTCATATTAGCTCATTCATGGCATCATGTTTCCCCTGCCTTATGCCTCCCACTTTAGCTCCCTGTTCTCCCTTGTCCCACCACTTCCCCACCACCATACCCTCAGTTATTCCCCCTCAGGACTTTTGTGATCTTTTGGCCCAATCTTTTATCACTAAGATTGAGACAATACGCACTAATACAGCTAAGGCCACAACGACTACCACCATTGATCCTAATATTGTGAAACACACACTCTTACGAGCCAGCCAGTCTCTGAGGGCTGGTCTTCATTTCCTCTATTCACAGAATCTGATGTTCTTACTGCTATTCATCGTATTAAGTCCGAGTCCCCTTCAGATGCCATGCCCCTGGCTATCATGAAAGACATTTCCTCTGAACTGCTTTGCGAGATCAGTGGTGAAGCTAACAATTCATGCCTAACTGGCTTTATCCCCTCTGAACTTAAGGCTGCCACGGTCATTCCTTTACTTAAGAAACCCTCACTGATCCTTTGGTGCCTTCGAACTATCGTCGCATTTCAATACTCCTGTTTCGTATGAAACTTCTTTAGTCTCTTATCTCTCCCATGCTATTATCCTACATGGAAACCACTGTGCTTTGTGATCCTGCCCAATCTGGTTTTAGGCTGGGTCAGGGGACAGAGAGTGTCCTGGTATCGGTTCTCGACGACATGGCCAGGCTGGTTGATACAGGAGGAGGGGGGGGCCTGAATTTACTAGATCTGTCAGTGGCTTTCGACACCATCGACCACCCCTACTTAACCGCCCGACCAAAGTCAGAATCTCGGGCCAGGTTCACACCTGGTTCACCTCATTCCTTGTCGAGAGAACCCAGACTCTTTCACTTTCTCTGTTTCTATCTTCTCACTTCTCTGCGGTGTCCCTCAAGGCTGCGCCTTGTCCCCTATTCACTTCAATGTTTACAGGGGGCCTCTTGTATTTCTCATCCACTCCTTCGGCTTCAGGTGCTACTCGTACGCAGATGACACTCCGATTCTGATCCATTTAGATCTTGCTCAGGCTGAGATGTCATCGCGCCTGCAGGGGTGCCTGGCGTCCGATGGAGATTGGATGAACCACAACTGGCTATAGTTGAATGGGGACAAGACGGAGGTGCTGGTGTTGGGTTCTCCCCCCGGTCTTTCACTTCGGGTGTCACCCTTCTGGACTTCTCTGGGTCCCCTGTCTTTTTCGGCCAATAAGGTGAGGAATTTGGGGGTAATCTTCTCGGCCTCACTCTCTGTGGAGGCACAGGTTGCCGCTGTCTGTAAAGCAGGGCATTTTCATCTTGGACCTTTGAGCAAGGTTCTTCCTCTGCTGCCCTCGCATTTACATTCCCCAGTAATGGCTGCCCTTGTGCTCGCCTAGACTATTGTAATTCTCTGTATCTATCACAACCTAAGGGACTCATACAGCGGCTTCAACGTTTGCATAACATAGCTGCTCGGGTTGCTACGAGGTCCCCTTATAGTGCCCACATACCTCCTGTGCTACATTCCCTCCACTGGTTGCCGGTTGCCCAGCCCATTGCTTTTAAAGCACTTTGCCTGGTACACTGTGCCTTGTATGCCCAAGGTGACGAATATCTCAGTGAAAAGATTTCCCGCTATCTCCCTACGCGGACTCTGCGCTCTGTTACAGCTGGTCTACTTGTTGTTCCTTTGTGTCGACGCTCCCGTTGTGGTGGCTGTGTCTTTTCTGTTGCCGCAGCTCAGCTCTGGAATAGCCTTCCGTTGTTTCTGAAAAACTCAGTAAATCACCTGACCTTTAGAAAACATGTATCTGTTTTAGGATTATGATTGAAGTAATGTTGTTCTCTCTCCTATTCAGCGCCATGATACCTTTGGGTGAACAAGCGCTTAACAAATGGCCCTAACATAACAACCTCTCCCTTAAAATCACAAGCTTACTTTAAAGGTCCCAACCATGGCCGCAGGTTAGTTTGCTGAAATGTACCATTAGTAATATTTATTTTATGTATTTTATTTATTTATTTTGCATTTGTAAGGCACTTATATATCAAGTACATTGTGTTCCAAAACGCCTACAGGGCAACAGGGAGGGGACATGGGAATGAAAGGCAAATATAACACGGGAAGATAGAAGCGGACTGTTAGGGAGAATTCTCAAGAATGTGCTAATTCCCTTCACCTTAGAGACCCCCAGCAACTTTGCTGGATTTTGAGGACTTGATTTTTATTACCTGCAAAGAGTGTGAGCCTTTTTTCCCACTCTTTCATGTATTTTGATGTGGGTTTTACACTTGTGTTCTTTGATTATGGAGTTTTAGACAATTTGAGGAGATCCGGCTCAGGACGAAGAGGAAGGAGGAGGCTGTTCCATAGGAGGGAACCTCCTGAGGAAAGAGGTTGGCCACCAGCTCGCTGTTTAGCAAAGCGCTTGACACACAGAGAGTTGGTTCCACAAGAACGTAGAGATCTGGAGGGAGAGTATTTAGTGAGAGCCAGTTGTAGATAGCCTGGTCCCTGGCCCCAGGCAGCCTTATGGATGATGAAGAGGGATTCGAATTTGATCTTTGCAGAAACCGGAGGCCAGTGGAGAGATGTTAGGGCTGGTGATTTGCAGTCCCTGGGCTTGAGGACCTGTTCTGGATTAGCTGGAGGGATCGTAGAGAAGAAGAGGGTAGATTAAGGAAGAGGATATTCCAGTAGTCTAGCCTATAGAGAACCAGAGCTCTGGAGACAATGATCTTCTGTGGGAAAGTGATGAAAAGAAGGATTCTTTGGAGAAGGAGGAGTTGAAAGTGGGCCTTCTTGGCAAGGTCCTGAATGTGAGGGAGAAAAGAAAGGGAGGAGCCGAAGATGACTCCAAGGTTTCTGGTTTCAGATGAAGAAGGGGGAGAACCCATAGACGATGGCCAGAGTGAGGGGAAGAAAGAGGAAGATGGAGTCCCAATAGGAAGGATATCAGTCTTGCTGGCATTGAGGCAGAGATCATTGGAACACCAGAACTGGATGGCAGGTAGGCAGTCAGGAATGATGGAGGAAGTAAGGAGCGGATCAGAGGTAAGTTTGAAGAAGAGTTGTGTGGCATCTGCATAACATTGGAAGTTAGGGGAGAAGGTGGACATGAGGTGTGCAAGAGGAGCACGATAGGTGTTAAACAGCCAGGGAGAAAGGCTGGAGCCCTGAGGGGGATTCCGCAGGTGGAGATAGAGGTGGGGGACGAGAAAGAGCCCAGAATTACTTGGATGGACAGTCATTGAGGAAGAAGGGCAGCCAGTCTAGTGCCCGTTCCGAGATACCTAGGGTATCGTAGAGCCATTTTATGAGGATGGAGTGGTTGACCGGGCCAAATGCAGAGGAGAGTCAAGTAGATTGAGTACAGCTGGAGAGTTGGAGTCAAGAGATGCGAGAAGTTCCTCACAGGTGTTCAGAAGAGCAGTTTCCGTGCCTCTGGATGCTCGGAATCCAGATTGATGCTTGTGTAGGCAACCAACAAGTTCTGTGTGCTGGGCCAGTTGTAGAAAGACCAGTTCTCCAAGAGTTTCCCAAGGAAAAGAGTAATAGAAATAGGGCAGTAGTTGGCTGGACAAGACAGGTCTGCAGAAGGTTTTTTCAGAAGGGGGTTGAATGGGAGAGTGCTTGAGGGAGGAGGGGAAAGATCCAGTAGCAAAGGAGTGGTTGCAGAAATCAGCAAGTGCAGGGGCAAGAGAGCCAATGTTATCCTTAATTGTTCTGGAGGAACAGGGGGAGACCTGTTTGGAGGAGAACTTCATGGAGCTGACAACTCTGATGACATGTTAAAAAAGATCACTTTACACAGCTGTGAAGAATAGTCTTTTTACTGTGCCTAGTTTGGATGTTATACGTCTGCAAACACTAAGTTTCAGACATGTTTCGAATGACTGGGTAAGTAGAGGCCACGTGTTTACTGTATTTTTCCCTATTCATGTAAAATAGAGTAAATAACTGCAACCACCCCGCCCCCCAGTATTGACTTTGCCAGTGATGGTTGGTGATCACAGTGCGATTTTAGTAGCAGGTTCAAACTTTGCACTGTTCACAAATGGTTACTTTTGACTCACCCGGTGTGCAGTTTGCTCTGTGCCACTGTCCTCTAGTTTGTTTGTGAATTTGGCCATTGTGTAACCGTCTATATTTGCATGTGTCATTTAGTGCAGGGTGTCTGGGTTATGGAAGACGGAGAACGGCATAACGATGACCATTCGCCTTTATGAAAACGGCTCATTTAATGGCACATTTAGGAAGGCTGGCCATGACGCTGAAGCCACCCTTGCCGGATACCAGCAGGATGGAGACCAACCAACCTTCTCGTTCACAGTAAAGCCCAAGTCCACAGGTACTGCGCTGCTGCAGTCGCTGCTTAACTGGGGGGTTTCTTTGGTTCTACTGTTTGATGCCACCCTTTATCATATACATTCTCCCTTCTTCTATAGCACTGTTCCACCTTCTATGCTCTTCTGGTTCTCCAGGTGTTTTGGACTACAACTCCCATCAGCCATAGCCAGCATTTTTAATGGTGATGGTTCATGTGAATTGTAGTCAAAGCAACTGTCGAGACACCGCTGGCAGACCTCACCATTCTCCCTTTGCTGTTTACAGGGCTTGGGCCAGTGGCTGATAAATGTTCTCAATGGAGGGACTTCAACGCTCCTTAGAACTGAGAGCGATAGACCACGCTTAGCACAAGGGCCGAACCAATCAAGGGGGAATCGGGCATATCAATAATGACATTTGTGAACAATTAGATAAAAAGCCATACAATTTACAATCGATTTTGTAGGGCAGCGCATGAAAGATGTCGAATAGATGCTAGGTCGTCAACACTATCAAGGAACATATTCCAGCACATTTTAGGATCTCTGTGCGGAGAGTATACACTCATGTTGCCACTATATATGCTTATGTGTAATGGCTCTCCCCAATAATCCCAGTACAACCACTGTAATAACACAATTGTGTTGGATTTACCCATGACGCCAGGACTGCTACTCTAACACACTGATAATGACTTTGCCCAATAATCGCAGTACAGCTGCCGAAAGTAACACACTCATGAGGATTTTTCCCAATAATCCCAGTACAGCGGCCGGAAGTAACACATTCATGATGACTTTACCCAACAATCCCAGTACAGCTGCTGGAGGTAACACACTCATGATGCCTTTGCCCAATACTCTGAGTACAGCTGCTGGAAGTCACACACTCATGATGACTTTGCCCAATACTCCCAGTACAACCACTGTAATAACACACGTGTTGAATCTACCCATAATGCCAGGGCAGCTACTCTAACACACTCATGATGACTTTCCCCAATAATCCAAGTACAGCTGCTGGAAGTATCTCACTCACAATGACTTTACCCAACAATCCCAGTACAGCTACTGAAGGTAACACAGTCATGATGACTTTGCCCAATAATCCCAGTACAGTTACTGAGTCATGATGATTTTGCCCAATAATCCCAGTACAGCTACTGAAGGTAACACAGTCATGATGACTTTGCCCAATAATCCCAGTACAGCTGCTGGAAGTATCTCACTCACGATGGCTTTACCCAACAATCCCAGTACAGCTGCTGGAGGTAGCACACTCATGTTGGCTCTGCCCAATAATCCCAGTACAGCTGCTGGATGTAACTTACTCATGATGACTTTGCCCAATAACACACTCATGATGACTTTGCCCAAAATTCCCAGTACAGCTGCCGGAGGTAACAGACTCATGACTTTGGCCAATAATCCCAGTACAGCTGCCGAAAGTAACACACTCATGAATTATGACTTTGCCCAATACTCCCAGCACAGCTGCTGGAGGTAACACATTCATGATGACTTTATCCAATAATCCCAGTACAGTTGCTGGAAATTACACATGCATGATGAATTATCACAATACTCCCAGTACAGCTGCTGGAATTAACACATTCATGATGATTTTGCCCAATAATCCCAGTACAGCTGTCGGAAGTATAAGACTCATGATGACTTTGCCCAATACTCCCAGCACAGCTGCTGGAGCCAACACACTCATGATGACTTTGCCCAAAACTCCCAGTAGATCTGCTGGAGTTAACACACGCATGATGACTTTGCCCAATACTCCCAGTACAGGTGCTGGAGGTAACACACTCATGATGATGTTTCCCAATACTCCCAGCACAGCTGCAAAGCTAACACACTCATGATTACTTTTCCCAATAATCCCAGTACAGCTGCCGGAGGTAACACACTCATGATGACTTTGCCCAATACTCCCAGTACAGCTGCGGAGCTAACACACTCATGATTACTTTTCCCAATAATCCCAGTACAGCTGCCAGAGGTAACACACTCATGATGACTTTGCCCAATACTCCCAGTAGAGCTGCTGGAGTTTTCTTTAAAAAAAACCTTTATTTATTTGACTTGACAACACACAGACAAACAGAGATGGTCACAGTGTAACAACATAATACACTTTTACACAATTCATACATTACAGTACAGTGTTAGGATTCCATACACATGGAGAGGGTTGGATTCAAAATAATGTATGGGAACCAGGGTTGAATAAAACACACTTCACAGGGTGGCATTATTGGGAGGAGCGAGGGGGGAGGTGGATTCAGTATCCGAGTTTGGGGTTTAAGGCAGACATATAACTACGGAACAGCCGCCAAATGTCCATCGGTCTTGAGTGTGGATGTTGCAATGCATCCCAGGCCTCTTCGGTGTCGTGCGCCCATGTGACTGACCTGAGCCCCTGTGCATATATGGGAGCCCTAGGGCGAAGCCAGCACATCAGTATGCAGCGTACAGCCAGTAACATACAGAGTCCAGCTAGTTTCTTAGAATCACGTCCCAACTGGGGAAAGTCATGGAATAGGCAGCGCATCGGAGAGGGCTCTATAGTGTGGTCCAGTATGGTCGACAATGTGGAGCATATTTCGGTCCAGTATTGTGTCAAGCGCGGGCAAAGCCAGAGCATGTGAATGTAGGGAGCCTGATCGGCGCCGCATCTGAGGCAGCTGGGAGGAAGTTCGTGAAACATGTGATGTAGTCTACTTGGCGTGTGATGGTATCTGTGCAACACCTTAAATTGTATCAGTTTAAACCTGGAGTTATAGGACACATCATGGGTACGAGTGCACATTCGGGACCAACGTTCATCGGAGATCTCAACTCCGAGATCCACCTCCCACCTAAGTCTCAGCTTAGTGAAAGAGGGGGAAGCTCTAGTTAGTAATAGGGTATAAAGCCTTGATACTTTCCCTCTGAAGGAGTCACAGGAGCACAGCTCAGCAATTATGGGTTCGTCAGGTGGCAGTGTAGGGAGTTGGGGTATCTGGCTTTGAGATTCTTCCGGAGCGAGGAGTATTGTAGCCATGCCGAGGGCCTCCGTTTATGTGGGAGAGGGAGGTCTGCCCACTCAAGGAACTTACCCTGTTCATAGGCATCTCGAAGTGTCACAAAACCTGCATCCGCCCAGCGAGATACAATGGATTGCGGAATATGTGGGATATCAGGGAAGAAGATCCAGAGTGGAAGGTCCCCATGGAACGGATGAGGTGTGTTGACCATTGTCCGGGTCTTGGCCAGTGCCAAGGAAGTGCTAGCCACGGGGTCTGCTGAGTCGGGGTCAGTCGGGCCAGGTTTGAGGATAAGGGAACCAATGACACAGTCTCTAAACGCTAGTTTCTCCAGTTGGACATTGGGGGGGTCTATGGTGATGAACCAATGGGAAGCGAATTGAGCTTGGGCTACAATCCAATACCTAATGAAATCAGGGGCGCCAAACCCACCCAGCTCCTTAGGAGTGGTCAGTGTTGCTAACTTGAGTCGGACTGCCCCGGAATGCCACAGGAAGGTGTTGGTTATTTGGCGTAGCGACTTAAAGAAGTCATTGCCGGGCCACAAAGGGATATTGGTGAATCGGTAAAGAAGTTGAGGCAGCACCACCATTTTAAGTATTCCGATCCTGCCCGCTGGGGAGATGGGAAGTCTAGTCCAGCTAGTAGTTTTAGTGGCCAGGTTTGTGAGGTAATTCCAGTAGTTGTCCTCACGCAACTTCGCCGTATGACGGGAAACTGTCACCCCCAGGTAAGTGATGTTGGATTGGGACCATGTGAATCCCTCTGGATTGGAGGGGGGTAGTGTAGAATCTGTAAGTGGGAATAATGTAGATTTAGAACAGTTTACCGGAGTGTGGCAGGATTGTGTTGCCTGTGGACCAAGCTTAGTGTTTTTTCCTGCTCCATTGCTGAGGGAGGAACTGAACCAGTAAAACCCCTAGCCAGATGCAGAGCGTCACAGAGTGTGGCAGGAGTGTGTTGCCTGTGTTCCCTGGGAGCAAAGGAAATGGCAGGGAGAACACTGACCCACGCCCAGCTGAGGCGAGTGGAGCGCGGTGAGCACGGTGAGACCAGTGAGACCAGTGGAGGACTCAAAGGACTGAGAATCCATCTCCCCACGCAAATGCAGTGAGTCTCCTCAAACCTTGTTCACCCACCTTCATCCCCCTCTCACCCTCCTCCACCTTTCCCCCTCCTCATGGAGCCCTCCCCGCACCTCAATATGAAGAAATGAGAGATGCGAATGAACAACGATGCAGGCAGCCTCACATGAGAGAGAAAAAGAATCAGGATGAACCAGTGGCGGGAGGGAGGGAGGGAGAGCGGGGATTGCCTAACGAAGGGGCTACACGTGAAGGTAGTCTCTCGCTGTTCATCCACGGAACCCACTGAGACCGTGAGCGATATTGAAGCTCTAGAAGCACTGGAAGCCTCAGAGCTTCCAACCCCCTCCCTTCGTGCACCACAGATCGAACTAACTATAAAAGCCCGTTGAATCCAAAATCACAAACAGTAAAAGCACCCGCCCGAAACAATGATAGTAAGAAAATAAAGGAGATGAGAGGGCATTCACTCACCTCGAGTGGTCCTTTGCAGTCGGAACCCGAGAAGGGACGGAAAATGCCCGCGACCCGCGGCGAGAAGCTGAAAGAGGTGAGAGAGCCGAGTGGGGAGGCCGTCGTGGGGGCGGTTGCGGAGGAGGGCTGTGAGAGAGAGAGGGAACACTGTGGCCGACCCAGTGCAACACTGGATCATGTGGCAGTCCCGAACAGCAGGAGAGATAGTGGAGAGCTGCAGGAGACAGGAGGAACAGTCACTGATTGTGAATCTAACGTGGAAGCTAATTCTAGCAGGCACGAAGGACTTAATAATGCAAATAAGTCTGTAGATCCTATGATCCAGCTGCAAACTCAGAAAACCAATATTCGTTCCCTGAAAATATTGGCGTGGAAGAAGGTCGAGGAGGGAAACAAAAATGAAATGAAGAAAGGAAATGGTAGGAGCCCTCAGGGCAAGAGGAATGAAAACAAAGACTTAGTGTATAGTGCCCTTGAAAGTTGCAAAGAAAGGAGGGGCTCACCCGAATACCAATTTCCAAGTGAGCAAATAAGCACGGACAAAGGCAAAGATAGCCGAGATTGTCTAGAGAAGATTTTAATGAAGACAATGAGGGGAGCAACACCCCAATTGAGTGCTGAAAAATCGATAAGAAGACAGAACAAGTGGAGGTGGAGGCATGCCCAAAGGCAATCATCATCAGGCCAAGCATCATCAGTCGAACAAGAGTGGATCAATCCATTTGATGGGGGCGATATGACACAAAAGGAAAAGTCATACTCAGCCACCATGTACCAACAAATAGAGTCTGAAACATGGGTACAGGCTTCCACCTCCAGTTTGCAATCGGAGACTTCCACAAGCCACAGTATCAATCAAGAAGAAACTCCATTGCAATAGTGGATCAAGTGATCAGAGACCTGGCACTGTTGAACGCAAAAATGGCAACACCAGTCCTGGCGTATACAAGCAGCAAAGTGCAGGAGGGGGCAGTAGAGAATAGGATCAATCCGGCCCATAGATTTAAAACCCCCCCAGACATGGCTGTATCAAGACACCAGAACACGAGAGAGGCAAGGAATGACGGACTGTCAAAAAGGACCCACAATGAAGCAAGCTCGGAGAGTGAATTCGATCACTCCCAGAAACGCGCAAAAAATCAAAGCGTGGAGAATAATATGCCAAACGTTGGCATAAACAAGCAGAAGAACAGGTTTAGCGGTCCAACCGAGAGAGAGGCTTCAATAACATCTTCGACTACTGAGTCCGACTCAGAAAAATCAAATGAAGCGCAACAAAAAGATAAGAACTCAAAATTGCTCTCACGAAAAGAATGAGATGGGATGATGGCCTCTAAGGCAGTAATTGAAAAAGTAGTGAATGAACTGCGGCCAATACTGATGTCAGCTACAACAATTGCAGTAGCCCCTCTAAACTATATGAGCAACTAAATGAGACATGTAAGGACCAAAATACCTTGATCGCCTTATTGAGTGCTAAAGTGATAAAAATGGAAAGCGATCTGCTTGAAATGACCTTACAAAATAAAATGGCTCGACGTGGCAATGAGCAATCGATCTCTGCCTTAAAAGAAGCGTTAAAAAGTAACGCAGAGGACAACCGCTTGTTAGCAGAGGTCGCAAAACAAGCCTTAACCATACTGAATAAAGAGCAAGAGAGGAGAACGGAGCACGCCAGTACACAAAATCTGAGCAGAAGAGCCCAAAATCACGGCCAGATGACTGCAGGACAAGAGGCTCAAAAGAATCAAAATCAGACAAAACAAAGAAATGAGCTAGTTCACATTAACAAACCTCCAGGAGGCCAACATGACAAGAGTGCATATCATGTCAAAGGAGGAATAAAGTCCGCCTCAAGCATAGTAAGCCTCGATAAAGAGGGAGAGCCACACGAAACAAAAAGGACCAGTGTGCTGGACAAGGAGGCGCTTCTGGAGACAGTTGATAAGAAATCAAGTCATGGAGATGCGAGTGAGCAATTGGAGCCCCAGAGCCCCACAAATGAAGAAGAGTTACCGGCGCCTTCAATTGAGGGATTGAACTCACTACCAAGTGTAACAGCAGAGATGCCTAATACAATCCCAATGGACAAGAACAGTGCACCAAGGGGAATCTGATAAAGCAATCATCGACAAAAGAGAAATCAAATGAACAGGAGTGGTTTGAAATATTTGAAAAACCACATACCTCAAACCAAGGGAAGGAAACCAAAAAGCCAAAAGGAGGGGAAATTAAGCAAGGCAAATGTAAAAAGAAAACAAAAAATATGGTGGCGCAAAAGAACAAAAATGCAAAAAGTACATCGAACCTTTTTAGAAACATCAAAGCCTTGAATGTTACAATCTTTTTTATTTTTTTTTATTTTATTGTGGTATAAACCAACACTGTTTTTTTTTCACAAAGACAAAAGAAAACTTAATTTTTTTTTTTTTACAAATTTCTCATCTCATTAAAAGAAAAACATGTTTCTCCAAATTTCTTAACTTCACTGATTCAAAAAAAAGGAAACTTTTTAATTTCCAGTGAAACCTAGCTGTTGTAGAACTCTAACCACGTTTATAGTCAATGCCGTTTCATGACCTGAAGTCATTCTCACCCAGAAATCTTCAGATGACAGCCAATCACTTGAGCAAACAAAACGTTCCAGATGTTTCTTTCACACCTCCCATGTGCCTTCACAGAATCTTAATATATGCTCCAATGACTGGTCTTTTGGGTCCCGACATTTGGAGCATAGATGATTGCTCCTTCCCCCCAGCCCCATCGAGCAAGGACTGCTCCAGTGCGGATCAAACCCAAACGGAGTCTGAGAAAGTTTTGCCTCCATTTAGCATCCGGGAATTTCTTCAGATAATTGGCTAAGGAACTAAGTCTCTTGTCCGTTGGGGAAAGAGAGGGTGCCACTATTGAGGATTGTGTGTGGTTGATTGTCTTTATCCAGTCTGTTAATAGTAGCTCCCTCTTTATCTTCATGGGGTTTGTGGTTAGAGTATCTATGTCGCTGTTGCATCTGGCGAGGATTTCTAGGGATACTCTCTTTAGGTCGTACAATACCCCCACCGAGACCTGATTCGAATGGACATTTAGATCTTCATATAGCGTATTACGCATACAATTACTTATTAAGTTGAAAAGAGATAGAAGTTTCCAAACAGCCTGCACCCCAAGTGAGGAGAGGCCCAACTCAAACCGCAGGCTGGCCATTGGTAAGCTGTTTGGGAGACATAAAGCTTTTTTCCAGATCTTGGCTTCTAATGCCTGCCAATCCATCGTCCACGCCAGTGGTTTTGCCTCTAAGCCATATAGGAGGACAGGAATGATCTTTGCTCGATAGAAACGGATGGCAGGTACGAGGGAAAACCTACAGTATTGCTTGATTATTTTTTGCAATTGGGCCGTCAATTGGGTGCACTTTTGTCGCATCTCTGCCCATAGTGTACAAGCTCTTGGTGTGGCGTACAGAGTGTAGCCCAAATAGATGACCTCCTCTATCACAGGTATTCGTTTGCCCCCCACTGTCCAGCAATATTTGCCTTGTCTTCAACCTTTCTTTCAAAAAATCACAATTTTGGATTTATCCGGGTTAACCTTTAGGTCGTTGTCTTTCATGTATTGGTCCAAGGCATTTAATAGCCTCTGAAGGCCCACTGGTGTCTTGTCCAGTAGGACGATGTCGTCCGCATACATGAGCCACTTTATTGCATTAGTGCCTAACTTGGCACTGCCCAATGCTGCGGTCTCCACTTCCTGTCCGAAGTCAGCTAAATAGAAGTTAAACAAGAATGGAGCAACCATGCACCCCTGTCTCACCCCCCTCTTCACTGGGATGTGTGTTGATAAAAATCCATCTAAATTGAGTTTTACTTGAACCGTGTTTTCTTTATGGAGGGAGACCAGTATATCAATGAGGTGGGTCGGAGCACCTCTAACTTTTAATTTGGACCATAGTCTGTCCCGATTCACCAGATCGAAGGCACTTGATAGATCTATGAAAGCACCATATATTCGTGACGCTTGCCCCCCCACCTTGCTGTTACAGAGGGTGGAAAGTACTATGCCATTAAGTGAGGTGGAATGTCCCTTTCGAAAGCCTGTCTGTTGGTTTGGGAGGATGTTGTTTGACTCAGCCCAAGATTCCAAGTCTCTTAGTACTAGGCTGAAGAACAATTTGCTTTCCACATCGAGGAGAGTGATTGGTCTGTAATTTAAAGGGTCTCTTCGATCCACCTTTTTAAATATTGGGACAATGATTCCCGACTTCCACGATGACGGGATCTTTTTGAGCCTCAGTATCCCCTGGAACAATGTGTTTAGAAGGCGGGCCCACCTTTTAGGGTTTCCCTTCAGGATTTGGTATGTTAAGCTACTAGGGCCTGCCGCCCTAGAGGCAGAAGATTTCATTATTAAGGCGTAGATATCCTCTTCCGTTGTATCCAAGTACCACTGGCCACCAGAGATGAGAAAAGGAGGTTCCCCCTTCACTTGTGCATACTTTTTTGACAGGAGTTCTATCCACTCTGTTTCAGTAACCATGTTTGACAAGGCTCCAACTTGGTCTGTAGATTGTTGGTTTATTAAAGACCAAAAGTTCCGTGAGTTCTTATTTAGGACGGCCTTGAGCATGGTTTCCCCATCTTTCTGGGCCTGGGACATTCGTTGTTGTCTTGACCATTGTTTGTATTTATTTTTAGTGGACTATATTTTGGTCTCTCTGATAGATTTAACAGCTTCCTCCCTTCTAATGGGACTTATCAACCGCCGCATCTCGCGTTTCTACTCCCATGTGTGTTTGTCAAATGCGTGTCTATAGGTTTTCCTCATTTGACCCACCACAAGACTGGGTGCCTCAACTGACCACAAACAGTCATGGAAAGCATAAGGGTTGCACATATCTTTCTGTTTTGTATCGCTTAAATCATGTTTGTATTTTTCCAGGGCTTTATTCAGTTTCTCTCCGTCCCTGTTATATTTAACCAAACAATTTTTTTGGTTATTTACTGTGATGTGCTCTGTCAACCTCTCTACAACCCTTACATTTTGCCATTTAACTGACATTTCTAGTCGTTTGTGGTCACTTGTGCCTCCTTCTTTTATATTCATAGTTTCACATTGGTCGAAAATACTAGGAGACATGAACATGTAGTCCAAAGTGGATTCTGATGCTCCCCGGGACCATATGCTTACAAGAGGGATGTCTCCTTCCAGAGATCTATTCCCCATTTTTAGGTCCCAATCTTTAAAGAAAGATCCCCAAATGTTTCCATATTGAGGAGATGGCTTTGTGTTTCCGTGCTCCTTTCCCTTTCCCACTTTCAACACATTGGGAATTTAGGTCCCTTGCCACCAAAACATATGCGTCAGGGTGGGACAATTTTATTTCAGTCAGCACACTAGACAATGAATGTTACAATCAATAATGCTGAGCCAAACAGGCAGGTCACCAATAAAAATGGCGCAGAGAAGGGAAACCAAAGCGAACTATCGGTTATGCCAGCACCAACAGAGAAGAGTAAGATGATGGTGGTGGGCAGTGAGCAAGAGAGTGATGGGGAGGAACTGTTGAATATATCAGTATATAGTATACACGACAACCAGGAGGATGAGATGATAAAAGAGATGGACCAGTCACCATCTAGTAACGGGGACGCCGCAGAACCCACAGAGAAATGAACACCAGAAGCTGAGAACCCTAAGGCCGAACCACAAATCAAAAGAATAATTCAGCTAATTGCCTCGCCAGAAAAAGAAAAAGAGGAGCAAGGGAGTGGCTGCCAAGTAGACCCCTCGAATACAAAACCTTTCTACACAATAGAGGAAAAATTGAAACGAAGCTTGATGAAACACAAGCTTGAGTCTGAAAAGTGCAAGAAACAGGTGATCACTGAGGACATTATAACTTCGGCGCGTCCCACAAAGGAAGTACCATTCCAGACGCGCAATAAAAATTCAAGATCAGAGTCTGCAAAGACAGGGGGCGAGAATCCTGGAAAGCCGGTGACCGAGACCACGAAAGTGCAATGATGGCAAATGTGCCTTTCAGAGTGTTAATCAAAAGAACTGCGCCAAAAAAGACCGACCAGCCGTTAAATGGAAACCTGGTGTTACAACTTTTCCATTTTATTCCTGCATTGCGGGCAATCAAGAGTGCAGAAATAAGCCGTGTAGAACTTCTAAATGAAAATGGATGTGCAAGCGCACTGTTACACATCGAGTCCCTGAAAATAACCCCACAGGTGATGATGTGCGAAAGACTCCTAATAGAAGCTCGATTTCAGATTTATGAAGTAGATGATGCTCTCTCAACAAAGCGGTACCCGATAAAGGAAACCCAGAGTGCTGATACCATACTCCCTGTAAGGCCAGAGAGGCAGAGAACAGATCCTATGAAAGCACAATTCAAGGATGACGAGATGGCTTGGGGAGATGACACAAAAGTGGCCAAAATTGAAATCATAGTGACCAACACACCAGAAGCAATTGGAGCTCACAAGCTTACAAACAAAAGTGATACCAGCATCGAAGAGGAATGTAAATGGGCTTGGTTAGCAAAGGCCCTAAATGAACCACAGAGAAGCTAATGTCAGGAGGTACAAAACCAGTTCGAATGGGCATCCTGGAACACCAGGGGTTTCGCACATTTAGCAGTTCTCTCCGCAGAGATATTACGAACATGTGACATCATATGTTTACAAGAAACGTGGATGTCTGAATGCCCATGCATTGAAGGATTCGATGCAGTGATAAACCCTGCTGTAGTCCAGAAGAAGGGACGCCCTAAGTCAGGCCAGCTCATTTTAGTGAATTGCAATTGCGGATTTGGGATTAAAGCAACGCGAAACCTATCACCTAATATACAATATGCTAAACTGGAGACAAATCCCCAGATGAGAACAAAGAAAAAAACAGTCCACATTTTTAACATCTATTGGAACCATCAGGACCCAAAACGGGCTAATCTAATGGATGAACTTCTGGATGCCGTGGATAGTGTTATGGCAAACAATGGTGAGACGAATATGGTAATATGTGGAGATCTCAATTTAAAACTTATAGAAATAGAGGCAAAGAGCACAGCGAAGGTGAAACTCCCGACAAAAGAGGTGAAGATGATGAAAACATGGCTCGAAGAAATGGATGAACGATCCCTGAACATTATGAATGGGAACATAAAGGGAGACATCCCACCAGTGGAAATGTGAGAGAGAGGAACGTAAAAATCCATTTTAGACTACTTCTTCCTAACTGAAACCATGGCAGCCGAAACTTCAGCGCTGAAGGTGATAAAGACTGCTCAAAGCGATCACAATCTAGTAACGCTTAACTGGAACCAAACAGTTCCCGTGAAAAAATTACAGCCAAACCAAGCCTTTGAATTGGAACCAGGACGGAACCGCCTCAGAATGATAGCAAAAGTCATAAAAACGTTGGCTGACGTGATAAAACCCCAATCCAGTGAGCCAAACAGTTATCCTACGGAGTACCGGGAATTTATGGAAATCTACAGAATGGCATTAAAAAGCACAGTGAAGCCTCAATACAAAAAACATACATTCCATGAACAAATTGCTGAAAGAAAAAGGGAGCTAAGGAAAGATTTCCGTAAAATCAAAAGCGGAAATAAGACAGACCGGTGGCAACAAAGAAGAGCTCTGAAGAACAAATACAGAAATTGGGCGAAAAATCATAGAGCAACGTTAGAGCAAAATGATGCCGAAACAATGCAGAAGACACTCGTGCAAAGAAACTCTAGAGGTTTTTGGTCACTGGTGAATGAGGCAGACAACCCGCAAAAGGCAGTGATAAAAAAAACATGGTAACAGCATGCCAGTGGGAAACCCACTATACTTGCTTGTTTGAAAAACAAAATGGTGACGGTTTCTCCTGAGTTCCCTACGAGCCAACCTTGGGACTAGTCCTTTGAGCATGATGATATCAAGGAGTGTATCAAAAAATGTAGTGCCTCGCGTGCTGCGGGTCCGGACGGTCTATCTAATCAGATGCTTAAAGAAAATATAGAAGAATGGACCGAATTCTGCGAGACACTATTCAAAAATATTACACAGGAAGCTTGTATACCATTGACATGGAAAGAGGGCATAATTGTACCTAATTTCAAAAAACGATGTCGAACGGAACCAACTAACTACAGGCCTATAGCCCTGATAGATGTGGTCGGGAAAATCTATGCCACTCTGCTATTACAGAAGTTGTCAGTGTGGTTGAAAACAAGCAAAGCGATTGATATCAGACAAACAGGCTTTGTAAAGGGAGTAGGGTGCAGCCTAAATCTTCTGCTAATCAATCTATTAAAAATGGAGGCGATCCGTTCAGGCCAGAAGATTTATTTAGCACTAATCGATCTCGCACACGCCTTTGACGGAGTGGATAGGGAAACCCTCTGGCTGAATTTGAAAACGCGAGGATGCCCCACTAGTCTCATATTGGCGATAAAGGAGCTGTACTCCCAAACTACAGTGAAGATCCGGCTAGACAACCAGGGCCATCATTCAAAGGCAATTCCAACTGCCCGAGGAATAAAGCAAGGGTGCCCGTTGGGTGCAACACTGTTTAACTTTTATATCTCCGAAGTGGGAAAAGCGTTCAAAGGCGTAAGAAGCACCCCCCACCTTGAATGGTACTCAAATTAGCTGGCTCCTATACACAGACGATATAGTGTTATTAGATCTCACACCGATAGGTCTGCAACGGAAACTCTCAGCCCTAAAAGCCTATACAGTGAAGATGGGCCGAGAAGTAAATACAGCCAAATCAGAGATCCTAATCCTTGAGAATCTAAAAGGAGCTTCCTTGAAAAAACAAAAATTTAGCTGGACACTGGGAAATGAAGAACAGAAAAAGGTGAAAAGCAGCAGATATCTCGGAGTTTATCAATTCGAGCTTATGTGACGAACCAATGGCACATAAAATAATGAGCAAATGTAAGCAATTAACAGTACAAATACAGGAAATTCTCGTATAGACCAGTGATAAATTTTTACAAGAGCAAGGTTGTCCCAGCACTAATCTTTGGAGTAGAAAGTATGTTCTGTTGCTCATGTGAAATTTGGTCTCGCTGTGAGGGCATGTTCTGGAAAAAGATCTTACAAATTCCAGTAAATTCTCCAACGGCATGTGTCCTGTACGAAGTAGGAGCGGTGACCTTGAACGCTAGAATCACATGGAACATGCTCTGACTACATGGCAAAACAATAGAACCTGCAGGTCCGCAATATGAGTTATTGGTTGAACAAGAATCAGCGCGGATACAGCCGATTCTTCAACAATAGAGAGTGAACTGCAAGAAAATCCTGCAAGATGTAGGGGCTGACGTCAAATTGGTGACAAACAACCCAAATGCGGTAAAGAAGAAACTTTTTGAGCACGATTGGATTAAAACAATAGAAAAAAGAAGTGCTCATAAATGCATGGCTAACAGCCCAGTTCAAGCAAAGGGTGTGAACCAGATACTCCAATACATGGAATTGTTTCCGTGCAAAATTCTAAGGAGGTACCATCTGAGATTCAGATTGAACTTGTATGAAACACGAGATGTTCTCAGTAACAGAAGAAATTGGGCAGGCAAAGATGTGAAATGTCAGTTTTGCCAAGCCGACACCGAATCTCTGAAAACATGGTATTGAATTGCATCGGCTCAAAGATGTGCGATCCAAATACTTGCTTCAAGAAAGAAATCTGGTTGCAACATATAGTACTGAAGACTGGTGGATACGTCTGCACTGCAGTACTCACAAAAAATTGTCCCTAGCACTTGCCTTGTTTCTCCGACAGCTAGAAAAAATGATGGATAAAAGAGACAAAGAATCCCAGGAGAAGCCACCCAGATGCAACAAGTGAACGACAGGAAGCAAGTGAAGCTATAATAAGAGACTTGCGGTTATGCGAGAGTATATAGCAATGTAAAGTTAAAGACTTTTTATTAGGTAGAACAGTATTATGTATGCATTAGGTAGGAAGTATAAAGGATTTTGTTCTTTCTTTTTCAAAAGTTTGTATAAACTAAATGAAAATAAAAATTTTTTTAAAAAAAGAACAGTTTACCTTCAGCCCAGATATGTGTCCAAATAGGGTCCCATCTCTCAGGATTGTGGCAAGATTAGTTTCTGGAAGCGGATGTAACGGAGTGCATCATCTGCATACAAGGAGACAATATCGGATTGGCCCGTCGTACGCAAGCCTCTGTGAGAGTGTGACTGGCGCATCATGTCAGCAAAGGGTTCCATGGCTATGGCGAATATTAGCGGGGAAAACGGGCATCCCTGTCATGTACCTCTGGCTATCTGAAAGAGGGTAGAGCACCTGTCCTCAGTGCGGACCCTGGCTGACGGGCCGGTGTAGAGTAGCTTGACCCAAGCTTGGAACTTCGGGCCGAACTTGCATTTCTCGAGGACTCGCCACAAATACTCCCACAACACTGAGTCAAATGCCTTCTGCATATCTAAGGCGGCTGCCACTGCCTGTGTCTTTGGGTTAATCCTACTAACTATATTGAAGAGTCTTCGTAGGTTCAGGGATGTGGACCTGCCCAGGACAAATCCCGCCTGATCATGGTGAATGATGTGGGGGCATGAACAAAGCCAGGCGGTTGGCAAGTAGTTTGGCGTATATTTTGACATCGCAGTTAATTAGCGAGAGAGGGTGGTATGAGCCGCATTGGGTAGCGGTTTTGCCGGGTTTAAGGAGGAGTGTTATCATTGCCTCCCGGAGTGAGGGGGGGGGTATGCCCCTCTCACATGCCTCCTTCCATCTCCCATAGGGCCAGTAGATGTGGAACTAGGATAGATTTGTAATGTTTATAGAAGTCCATGGGGAGGCCATCCGGACCATGATTCAATGGCTTCTGCGAGTTCCTCAGAAGTGAAAGGCCTCTCTAGGGTAATGCTAGCGTCAGAGGAGGGGACCGAAAGAGGGAGGTTCTCTAAACAGGAGTCGATCTCTGATGTCTGGGCGCCATCGACTTCCGAGTACAGGGAGGTATAGAATGATAGAAATTCAGAATTGATGTCTTCTGGTGAGGTAGCTAGTGTTCCATCAGATCTCTCTATCGCTGGTATGTTGGGGGCTTCCAATTCTCGGCGTATCAGCCTGGCTAGCAAGCAGCCTGGCGTCTCTCCCTCAATGTATTTCCTAACTGATTGGGGGCTATCTAGGAATTTGACCTCTCGCTCCGCTAGGTTGCGCAACGTGTCTAGTTCTGTCCCTAGTAATGCTAGTGTTGCAGGGGAATGATCCAGGGCATATTGTGTCTCTAGATTGGTTACGGTCGATTCGCTACAAGTAATTCCTGCACGGATTCCCTTCAGAATACTGCTCAGTTTGGAGTTGGCAACCCCCCTAGTATAGGCCTTAAAGGATTCCCAGAGGGTGGCTTGTGATGACACAGAGTCCGTATTAATCTCAAAGAATTCTTTGATGGAGGATTCTAGTTCAGAGGCGAAAACCTGATCTAGGAGGGCGTGAGGTCTCATTCTCCAATGTCTTATTTTGTCGCAGTCACGACCCCAATTCAATGAAATCGTTACTGTTTAATGGTGAGATAAAGTTCTAGGGAGGATCGCCAGATGGGACAGGCACCTGACCAATATGTCTGATATGAGCCATCCATCTATCCTAGAGTGTGAGGAATAGTAGGAGTATGTGCGAGAGTCTGGGTACATAAGGCGCCAGGCATCCACCACTGCCAGTCTAGGGAGCGTTGTCAGAATGGTATAGGCTGCCCTGGATAGCTGGCGGGGTCTAGAGCCTGATCTGTCCAAGTTGACGTCTAGTATCATGTTAAAATCGCCTCCCCATATGATTAGGACAAGGGGGTAACTTTCCAGGACAGAGGCCAGGTGCAGGTAAAAGTCGGGTTTGTCAATATTCGGGCCATATACGTTCAAGATGGCTACCTCTTGGTTTTGCAGTCTGCCTATGATTAATACATGCCTTCCTAGCGGGTCTATCTGTGAGTGGTAGCATGAGAACTTAAGTTTCCTGTGTATCAGAGTGAGGACACCACAGCTTTGGGTGGAGTAATTAGTGTAATACCTCTGGGGTCCCATCGTTTAGCAAATGTTTTGCATTGTTCAGATCGGGCGTGAGTCTCTTGTAAGCATAAGATTTTAGCCCCATGGGGCTCAGCATAAAACTATCTACCGCATCTTTCTGTGGTTACCCAGCCCCCTCACATTCCAGCTCATGAAGGTTAAGCTACTAAACGCCATTCGTGTGGGGATGTTGGTTGGAGTTAAGTCTCCACAGTTGTAGCCACTGCCAATCCAGCTTGGGCGGGCATGTCGCCCTGTCCGTGTGCCTGTGATATGATACTATAGTATGTGTGACATCTCTGGTGGTCGTCAAGACGTTTTTAACATAACACCCCATCACCCCCCGCCACCCACATCCCTCCCCCAAACAGAGGAATGATACCCCAACAAAACCATAAAACTCGGCAGAACCAAAACAACAATAAACTCTTCAGCATCAACGCCTGGGGGCCTGATAGCTGGCCTGGCGGTGATGCATCAGACTTGGGGGAATATATGGAGATTTTCAATACCAGTCAATTGACCATAGTGATTAGCATGGGTAACATAATCGGATCAACAGTTCAGGAAGAAGGCAAACTCAGATTGTTAGCGGACTGCTCATAGCCTCAACGGTAATTAAGGCGACATCGGGCCCGTTCCCGGGCAAGGGCATGGGGTGTGATGATCGGGCCACGTTAGTATCGTCGCAAAGTTGGGGCTCAGCCTGGGAAATGTTTGTCGATGAATTTTGAGGCTTCCTCAGGAATCGTAAAAAAAAATGTCCGATTCATGTGTTCGATCCTGAGTTTGGCGGGGAATAGCATGGAGTATTTAACCCCTCGATCTCGGAGCCTTCTTTTCACTGCTACAAAGATTTTGCGCTCCTGCTGCACTGCCACAGAGAAATCAGGTAAAGATGGATCCTAGCAGCACCCAGGCGCAGCTCTCCCTTGATTCTAGCCGCTCTCAGGAGAGCATCACGGTCCCGGAAGTTTAAGATTCTGACTATAATGGGATGTGGAGGAGCGCCAGGCTTTGGTTTAGCCGTTAAGGAATGGTGGGCTCTTTCTACTGCAAACTGTGGGGACAGTTTCGGAGAGTCTAAGAGTGTCACCAACATGTGTTCCACAAAGTCTTCCATTGGCTCATTTATATTGTCCTCGGGCTCCCCGATAATGCGCAGATTATTGCGCCTCGAGCAGGATTCTAAAGCATTGTTCTTTTTCTCAACCGCCAACATACAAGTGGAAATGAAGGATACCGTGGCCCGTAAGGAACCCAGCTCGTCCTTAGTGGCTCCCACTCCGGTTTCTATCACGGCCACTCGGCCATCCGTCTTCTCGATGTGTGCCGTAATAGATGAGATGGTGCCATTCATATCATCAAGCTTTGAGTGTAAAGTGGTGAACCCCTCGTGAAGATATTCTAGCATCTTCTGCGAGTCATCCGGGGCCAGCGAGGACGATGTTGCAGGTATCTCATCTATCGTTTCGGCCGTTGGCTTAGCTGGGGTCTTTGCAAACATATTTAGGGAACTCTGTTTCTTACCCGCACCCGCACCCTTGGTCATGGTGTCAGTGGGGGGAGGCTCCGGTAAAGCGGGCGGTGTGGGTGGCTAAAGACGACAGTTATTGCTCCTCTGGGTGTTACAGGGTAACTTAGGCCACCCTGGGCGGCCAGCCAGGGGGGGGCTGTGTTGGGTCCACCCAGGTGTATAATGTCCTTAGTTCTTCCTGGGGGTCTGTTTCCATGTGTCCATTCCCCTGGACCTGATGTCGATGAGGAGGGGTCCTGGGGTGACGGGTAGGTGTGGGTGGCCCAAGCCGACAATTATTGTCCCTTTCAGTAAAGCAGGATAGCCAATACCACCTTGGACGGTCAGACAAGGGGGGCGACGCTGAAATCCCCAGAGTGCACAATATCCTTGGATCCTCCAGTGGTTGTAGGGACACTGTAGGGGAGGTTGTGCTACCCTAACACACTGATAGTGACTTTGCCCAATAATCACAGTCACAACTGCCGGAAGTGTCTCACTCATGATGACTTTGCCCAATACTCCCAGCACATCTGCTGGAGCCAACACACTCATGATGGCTTTACCCAATAATCCCAGTACAGCTGCTGGAGTTAACACACTCATGATGACTTTACCCAATACTCCCAGCACAGCTGCTTGAGCCAACCCACTCATGATGACTTTACCCAATAATCCCAGTACAACCACTGTAATAACACACATGTGTTTGATTTACCCATGAGGCTAGGACAGCTACTCTAACACACTCATGATGACTTTGCCCAATACTCCCTGCACAGCTGCCCGAAGTAACATAATTGAGGCGCTGTTACAGCAATAGTTTGTTTTCTTAGTTGCGTAACTGTTTTTTTTTTTTGTTTGTTTTTTTTGTTTTAGTTGCTTATTTATAATGCGCTTAACACCCAGAGGTTTCTAAGCGCGGACCTGGGGATCGAACCTGTGTTGCTTCGTGTCGTCTTGCTTCCAAGACGTGCACGTTGCCGCTGAGCTATCCTCCCGGGCCAATAATCCCAGTACAGCTGCCGAAAGTAACACACTCATGAATGATGACTTTGCCCAATAATCCCAGTACAGCTGCCGGAAGTAACACACTCATGAATGATGACTTTGCCCAATAATCCCAGTACAGCTGCCGGAAGTAAGACTCATGATGACTTTGCCCAATACTCGCAGTACAGTTGCCGGAAGTAAGACTCATGATGACTTTGCCCAATACTCACAGTACAGCTGCCAGAAGTAAGACTCATGATGACTTTGCCCAATACTCACAGTACAGCTGCCGAAAGTAACACACTCATGATGACTTTGCCCAATAATCCCAGTACAGCTGCTGGAAGTAAGACTCATGATCACTTTGCCCAATAATCCCAGTACAGCTGCCGAAAGTAACACACTCATGAATGATGACTTTGCCCAATAATCCCAGTACAGCTGCCGGAAGTAAGACTCATGATGACTTTGCCCAATACTCGCAGTACAGCTGCCAGAAGTAAGACTCATGATGACTTTGCCCAATACTCCAAGTACAGGTGCTGTAAGTACATATTTGGGTTGGCATTGACCCAATTATGCCAGTATTGCAACTGTAAGAAGACGTTACCATGCTGGCTGTGCCAATATATGTCAGTGTTTCTCAATAACATTTTGCTTGGGGCAAGGCTCCAAAGTGATTATCATCCCAAATACATGTCTTGGCATGGTCATCACCACAAGGACACTTCTTCTCATAGCAACCCCTGTCACTGACCTTACTTCCACAGCCTACACACGTACGCCGATGCACACACATACACAAACATTCATGCACATTGACATGCACACACAGACCATTTCCACGTTGGTCACCTTAACAGCCGGTCCGATAGCACAGCAAGTAGAGCGCTCGCTTTGACATCTGAGCAGAGCCTGCTGCTGCAGGTTCGAATCCCGGCAGGGCCAAACTCCGCCTTTCATCCTTCCGAGCTCGATAAATGAGCACCACACACCGTGGGTAATAATAAGCAGCGCTCAGATGCTTTAGGGTTCGAAGCGCTATATAAATGCTAAAGTATTATTAACAAACATGCAATACACACTAATCTTCTCCCGCAACCAATCTGCCCCTAGGGCTTCTGGTGCTCTGCGATAGGTTTTTCCTCTCGTCTCCGCCACGCCCCTTGCCCCCATCCTCCCACAATTCAGCTCTCTGCCTCTGGGGCTCTTCCGACTCCGACCAATGTCAGGAGTGTACATCACCTGCTCACTTCCAAATGATTGCCTCTTCCCCTTGCCCCAACCTCTTTCTGCTGCAGGGTAGGTAGAGCAGCCGAATGTCCAGTTTTTAAGGGCCGTTTCCTGTGCACCCCCTGTTTGGGATGGAAGGAGGGGTTACCGGGTAGGCTATTTCCCTGCCTTCTCCCCTTTTCTTATAGACTGTTCTCCTTCGATACATCCATCCTGATGTTTTCCCATACTTTGTCCTCAGGTCCAAATTTCGACTACAAAATTTGAGAATGGCAATTCTGGTCAGAGGTTAACCTGATGAAAAAACTCCAATAAAGGGATAGAATTAATTTGAGTAGTGGTTTGAGCTAACGTTAGCTTCAAAGGCGATGGTGAGGAAGAAGAGGGTGTCAGGGGCTTCTGGGCAGACCATTGACCCCAAGGCTGAAGAAGGAATAGTGCACAAGAGGCAGGGGCGGTATCCAGTTAGAATTTTGGAAAAAAAGGTTTCTAAACACAAAACTTTCGAAAAAAAAATGTTAATGCATTTTTTTAATGTTAAAGGTTTAGTTTAATTTCGTATAGTAAAATAAGTGTTTTTTTTATTTTTAAAAACGGGTTTTGGGGGGGGGCATAAAAAAATGCATTAAAATTTTTTTTCTCTCGATGCTTTGTTGTCGAAGCTTTTGTATTTCGAAACTTTGACTGTCGAAAAAGTCACTATAAACCACAGGAGCGAAGGAGTCTGTGAAAGGCAAGAAAGGACCTGCAATAACTATAGACGGCTGCAAAGGCAGTGAACAGAAAACTACTAGAGAAACGTGCTAGGTCCCACTTGGGGTGTACGCAGAATGGGGAAAAGGTTCTCACAAGTTCATGGGAAGCTCTATCCTGAGCAAAATTTTATTAAAGGGTCTCACTCTGAATGCTCAATGAAAGGAGCAGCAGAGGTGGACTTGTGTGTCTGGCACAAACATGGAAACGATACTCACAAGACTGAAGCCTGTACGGGTCCAGTAGGAACGGAACTACGACGGCCTCCTGACCGGCGTGGCACGTTGGTCCATGCAACGACGCAGCAAAGGAAATGGACAGAGATTGCAAGCTCGAAAACCAGGCAGCCAAACTCTGGACACGGAAATGACATAAGCACAAGTGAGGACAATAACAGTGATACAACCCTTCACAGAAACATCAACGGAAGAACAGGAAGTCAACGTGATTAAAGTTAGATTAGCACACGCAACAGGGCTGGAATCTAAACACTGGGGTACTGTGTGCTGGAACTGCAGACTAGAAACTATATACTGAGGTCAAGGAATAGCAGACAGAACTATAGACTAGGACAGAAACTAAGGACTGGAATAACATGGGCTGAACTGCAGACTGGAACACAGGGACTGAGAACTGGAAACAAGGAAACTACTGGCAGATAACAAGGACTATGTACAAAGAGCAAGGAACTGCAGGCACGGAACAAGAGTATTGGTGCCAGGGAGCAAAGGGCTGAAGGCAGTGAGCAGTTATGTAGGCAGTGGACACAGGGCTGCAAGCAGAGCGCACAAGGTTGTAGAGCAGAGGACACAGTGCTGTAGGCAGAAATCAGACGGCTGCAGGTAGAGAGCAGAGGGTTAGAACTGGAACAGAGTCGGGAAACAGCAGAGGGCACAGGGCTGAACATAACCACGGCCTGGAAAGAGCAGCGGGAAACCACGGGTCACATCAAGAGAGCCATGGTGCAAATGCAAAGCAAGAGCACTGTGCTCCTGCAGGAAGGTAGCTGCTTACGGGCAACACCTCCGCGGAAGCAGGCTTGTTAGCGGCACCTGGAGCACCACAACGCGAGGTGTTCTCCCTCTCTGGACCTGGAAAAGTGAAAGGAGCAGTGACCTACAGGGCTTCTGGGGATTGTTTTTCTCAGACTACTGCATAGGAATAGCCAGGTAACAAGAACTGGCAAAAGGTGCATTATCGGATATATCTAGTTTGTGAATTGGGACAGGGAAATTATTTTGCTGTATTGGGATTGGCATTCATAGCACGGCCTGCCCTGTGCACGTGTTTGAATTCTCCGCTCTCCTGCAGAAACACGCTCAAGCTCCCAGTAGGGGGCTTGTGCTTGATTACTGCTGCGAGAGCAGAGAATTAAAGAAACAGATTCTACTGTTTCTACATACAAAATGGATGCCTCCCTGTCCTTTAAAAGCAGGAATTTACCACTGATGTGCAGCTTATTTTTCATAGGAACCTTTTTTTTTAAATGTCACTATATGTATTCTAATTATGGCTAATACTTTTAAATGTTAACATGTTAACATTTTTTAGAGAACTTCCCCTTTAATAACAAGAACCAAACAGCAATGGGAAATAAAGCACAATGTTATAACATTGAAACTATATCCCCCAAACCAAACATATACGATTATAAATAAAAAAATAACAGCTATAAAAGACTCAAAAAAATAACTCAACCATCCCTGCTATTCCCTCATTCACAATGCATGAAAGAACAGTAAGGGAAACTCCAACATATGAACTTTACAGTGGTGCTCCTTTAATGCTTCTCTGAATAGAAAAGCAAGGTGGGCAGTGCACGTAATGGAGGGGTCAGGTAGGAGCGTGCATGTCTCGGAAGCCAGGAGGGGGCTACACTGGTTACCAGTGGAAGCTCGCATCTCATTACCAATCTTGCAAGTATCACCTAGTGCCTGTTTGGCAGTAGCCCAAGCTATCTTCCTAACAAGTCAGCGCCATTTCTTCCTCAGCAGCGCTCACTTCAAAAATAATAAATGCAGTAAAACCTCACCTATCGCCAAAGAACTGCCTAAACATTGATAGAGCCACAATTGGAGCAAAACTGGACTACTGCAACATCCTACTCCTTGGCACATCCACAAACAACATCAACAGACTGCAAATCGCACAAAACAATGCCCTTAGAGCAGCCCTCAGCATCCCTGAAAGAGAACAAAAGCAAGCTACAAAACCATTATATTAAAAAAAGACAGTCACAAGGGGGCACGGATGGGGTGGTGTTCAAACAGTTAGGATGCATGCTGAGCAGTCGAAAAGCAGAGCTTCAGGGTATATGGTTATGGACCACTTGGATTCTTGCAAGAAAAGATGCCCATTGGCTCCCAGTCAAAGAGCGCATAACCTTCAAAGCCCTCACAATCACACACAGATGCCTTGCCCAGTCAGCACCAGCCTATCTAATAGAGAGAATACACCAAACGCCAACCCACAGACCTAAACGCAACAAATACTCACACCAACTTTCAATCCTAACATTCAACAGAGCCAAAGCCGGTGGATCCAGCTTTGAAGTCCTAGCCCCTAAAGCCTGGAACTCACTCCCATCCAGTCTAAGAAATGAAGGATACCTCCTCACATTCAGAAAAGCGCTAAAAACAAAACTGTTCAACTGAACTGTGTACCATCCCCTCCGGTGTTCCATCCACTATTGTTCCCACACTGTTCCACTGTAACCACGGAACAGCCATTCCTTTTATTGTAAAAACTATTGCTCCCACACTGTTCCACTGTAACCACGGAACACCCTTTACTTTTTATTGCAATAAGACACATGATCTCTGCCTGTAACCACTGTTCATTTCTTGTACCAAGTTAAATATTCTGTAACAGCGCCACAATGCCCCCGGGCCGCTGGGCGCTTAATAAATCCAAATAAATAAATAAACAGCATTTCCTGGCTACCAAATCGTAGGACGCTCCGCCCCAATCAGGCCGATTGGCAGACGGTGAAGCGAGCAAAATGATCAGCTGTGAGTCTCTGGGCTTTCTTTAATGCTGCACAGAAGCTGCAGAATCCCCTCCCACCAGCTCTTAGCAGTTGCAGCACTCTATCAGTATTTAAGCCTACTTTGCTTAACTGTTGCTTTCCGTGTTTTGACTTCTGGACAGAGGGCCAATGGTGAAGATGAATCAGGGATTCGTGTTGTTTTGTTTGTTTGTTGTTGTGAGCACTTTGATACCTCCGGGGTTGCTCGTTCTGGCACTGTACAAATAAATAAATACATACATAAAAATTAAAAGGCGTACCGCCAGGTGGCAGCCTTTAGGTTTAGCCATTGTGTGGCTTTGAAGAGCACAGAATTTGAGTGGGCCAGCTTATTGGTGGGTTTCACCCCTGCTTCGGCTCTCGGGGCCAAGTGTACCCTCACGCACCCCGAATCTACACTTGTTTACACATAGAGCTGTGGTCCGTCTGCCCCAGTGCAGAGCCCCACAGAGGCATTGCTAGGAGATAGCTGAAGGGGATATAGCCCCGGGTCGTTTGGTTGTAACCCCAGATAGAAATACCCCAAATACTAGGAAGATTGACAACATCCACTATGGACCCCATAACACTTAACATACAAGACATTTTCCCAAAGGATAGCAGTACCTGCATGTATGGGACCGCCCTCGTCAACCGGCCATTGTTACGAATAGGGGCGAGACACTGATGGTGGCAGGAAGGACTTAAACCTAAGACTAGGACAGGGAAATACTGGGATTAGAAAAATCTTGATCATGTTTGCATGTGTTGAACATGCTCCCAGTGGACACGGACATGATTCATGCAATGGCCATCCATGGAAGGATGTGTGAAGAGTGCAAAGACAAACCTCATTGAACTGCCTGCTTCTCTTTGACTTTCAGATTCGATCATAAGCTACATTGGGCAGTGCTTCTTGCCGCCGGATGGGGAGGATTTACTGCTGACCACGAGGATAGTGAAAGAACATGCTTCAAATCACACACAGGACACAGAAATCAAGTGAGTGAGAAAAGAAGGGCAGAAGGGTCAATGCAGTTGCTGCAAACCCCTGTGGCAGGTTGTATCTGGGGAGTGCTGCTGGCATCTTCTATTGTGTGCTTGGTGTTATAGACCCCCATGGAATATAGTGGCATGGGAGTAGCTGTTGACTTCTTCTCTGTTGAGCATGTTGCTTTATGCATTGTGGTATGCCATATCATGGGAGTAGCTGTTCACTTCTTCTCTGTTGTACTTGTTGCTGTAGACCCCTGTGGTATTTAGTATCATAGGTGGAGTTGTTGAATTCTTCTCTGTTGTGCTTGTTACTGTAGACCCCCATGGCATCTAGTGGCATGAGAGTAGTTGTTGAATTCTTCTCTGTTCTGCTTGTTGCTGTACACCCCATGGCATGTTGATTCGTGGGAGGGGGAGTTTACTTCTTCTCTGTTGTGCCTGGTGCTGTAGACCCCCATGGCACGTAGTAGAATAGGTGGAGTTGTTGACTTATTCTCTATTGAGCTTGGTGCTGTAGACCACGTGGCATGTAGTATCATAGGAGTAGCTGTTGACTGCTTCTCTGTTGAACTTGGTGCTGTAGACCCATGTGGTATTTAGTATCATAGGTGGAGTTGTTAAATTCTTCTTTGTTGAGCTTGGTTCTGTGGACCCCTGTAGCATGTAGTATCATGGGAGTAAGTGCTGATTTATTTTATGTTGTGATTGGTGCTGTAAACCCCTGTGGCATGTACGATCATGGGAGTAGCTGTTCACTTCTTCTCTGTTGTACTTGTTGATGTAGACCCCTGTGGTATTTAGTATCATAGGTGGAGTTGTTGAATTCTTCTCTGTTGTGCTTGTTGCTGTACACCCCATGGCATGTTGATTCATGGGAGGGGGAGTTTACTACTTCTCTGTTGTTCTTGGTGCTGTAGACCCCCATGGCATGTAGTATCATGGGAGTAGCTGTTGACTGCTTCTCTGTTGCACTTGGTGCTGTAGACCCCTGTGGCATGCCATATCATGGGAGTAGTTGCTGACCTTTTATCTGTTGAACTTGGTGCTGTAGACCCCAGTGGCATGTTAGATCATGTGAGTAGTTGTTGATTTCTTCTCTGGTGTGCATGGTGCGGTAATCCCCTGTGTCATGCCATATCATGGGAGTAGCTATTGACTTCTTCACTGTTGAACTTGATGCTGTAGACTCCAGTGGCATGTTATATCATGTGAGTAGTTGTCGACTTCTTCTCTGTTGTGCTTGGTGCGGTAATCCCCTGTGTCATGCCATATCATGGGAGTAGCTATTGACTTCTTCACTGTTGAACTTGATGCTGTAGACTCCAGTGGCATGTTATATCATGGGAGTAGCTGTTGACGACTTTTCTGTCGTGCTTGGTGCTGTAGGCCTTTTGGTATGTAGAACCATGGCAGTAGTTGCCGACGTCTTCTCGGTTGTACTAGGTGCTGTAGACCCCCATGGCATGTAGTGTCATGGGAGTAGCTGTTGACTTCTCCTCTGTTGTGCTTGGTGCTCCGTCCCCATTCTCTAAATCCAGTTTCCTCTGTAGAGGCATCTCTGACCTGGGTAGGGACATGCCTGCTCTTTTTATTCCTTGTGCTTGGAGCATTTGTTTCTGATTGTTTCACATGCTGTTTGACACACATGCCCTTAACATGTTGATAAAACTACTCCTAATCAATGCATGTTGGGTCCTTGATAAACTGCCGCTTACCTCCGCAGGTTGTGTAGCTAAGATCACTGCACCTAAACTTTGCATCCTGGGTACTTGAAAACCCTACTCCTAATCCTGCCGTACTCGGTGCTTGAGTAAACTGCCTCATAAATATGCATGTTGTATATTTGATACGCCTGCCCCCTAACAATTACATGTATGGTACTTAATACAGCTACCCTATTCTACACAAGTTGTGTGCTTGATACAATTGCCCCTACCCTTTACCTGTTGGGCATTTGATACAACTACCACTAATGCAGGTGCTCTGGATGTTCATGACCTTTGCATGCATACTAGCAGCTAGAGCTCTACCTGACCTTTCATTGTAGAGTGCTGGCTAATGGTGGCCCAGTGCCTTGTGTTTGTGATGTGTGCAGGACCTGTACCTGGATGCTGTGTGTGTTTGTGGTCTCTTGTCTTTCCATGTGTTGAGCTTGGCAGAACTATCACTAACCTTTGACCGTGATGTGGTTGAACTATCCCAACCTTTTGATGTGATGTGCTTGGTAGAGGTTTTCCTAACCTTTGCATGTGGTGTGGCTGGTAGAGTTGGCTATGGTCTCGGCACGTGGTGCTTCTGGTTGAGCTATTTTTGATCTATGCATGTGGCTAGGTTGTCACATAGAACTATCCCTAACTCTGGATGTGCTGTGGTTGGTAGAGGTGTCCCGGACTTGTGCACGTGGTGTTGTTGGCGGAGCTATTGCAGACACTTGTCTTTTGTGTATTTAGTAGATATGTTTCTTTTGATCTTTGCATGTGTTGAGACTAGGAAACCACGCACGGTCATTTGTGCATTGTGTGTTGGTTCAGCATTCCAGCTCCTTGGAACGCGGTGTGCATGAAATATCCATTACAGGACTTTGCATGTACTAAAGTTGTTTAGAAGGCCCTAACCGTTGTGTGGGATCTGGTTTATAGACCCGTCAGAGACCTTTGTGTGTAGTTGGCAGAGCAGCCCATGCCATTTCAAGTGGGAAGGTTGGTAAAACCAGCCCAGGCCTGCGGATTTGTTAAGTTGTCGTGTGTGGTGGAGCAGTTGCAGAGCTTTCATTAATGCTGTGGGTGGTCGGGCAGGTGATGTCTCTTTGGTCAGATATACTCACCATACCCATTTCATTTCTGCACCACAGGATTGCCTGTGAAAGGTTCACCAGGATTTACGTCGTGTAACTTGAACTTCTCCATGGTTGATTGGACATGGGTTGCAGGCAAATGATGGAGTGCCACAAGCCTGCAGCCCACCTGGAATCATCGAGTTGCGATGATGGCATCCACTACTTGTCTCCAATCTCCAAGAAGAGGTGTCCGAAGAGCCATCATGCTAAATCCTATGTCATAGGCAGGCATTACAGTGGAACATATCACTTTGCATGCGTGTTCCTCCAATGCAGGTTGCCTTTCCCAGCCTTACTTGTTTAACATGTTGTACGTTTCCCCCCAATGTGATACTAATAACAAATAAATTGCTACAACATACACATCTGAAAGCTTATTTAATGTTATGCTGTTAAAATCAGTGAAGATCATCTCCAGAGCCTGCGAGAGACAGGATAAGCGGCTGGTACAGGGCAGGGGTCCCTAGGAGTAGGCCAGTAAGACAGGATAAGCGGCTGGTTCAGGGCAGGGGTCCCTAGGAGTAGGCCAGTAAGACAGGATAAGCGGCTGGTTCAGGGCAGGGGTCACTAGGAGTAGGTCAGTAAGACAGGATAAGCGGCTGGTTCAGGGCAGGGGTCCCTAGGAGTAGGCCAGTAAGACAGGATAAGCGGCTGGTTCAGGGCAGGGGTCCCTAGGAGTAGGCCAGTAAGACAGGATAAGCGGCTGGTTCAGGGCAGGGGTCACTAGGAGTAGGTCAGTAAGACAGGATAAGCGGCTGGTACAGGGAAGGGGTCACTAGGAGTAGGTCAGTAAGACAGGATAAGCGGCTGGTACGAGGGCAGGGATCCCTAGGAGTAGGCCAGTAAGACAGGATAAGCCGCTGGTACGAGGGCAGGGGTTACTTGGAGTAGGCCAGTAAGACAGGATAAGCGGCTGGTACGAGGGCAGGGATCCCTAGAAGTAGGCCAGTAAGACAGGATAAGCCGCTGGTACGAGGGCAGGGGTCACTTGGAGTAGGCCAGTAAGACAGGATAAGCCGCTGGTACGAGGGCAGGGGTCACTAGGAGTAGGCCAGTAAGACAGGATAAGCGGCTGGTTCAGGGCAGGGGTCCCTAGGAGTAGGCCAGTAAGACAGGATAAGCGGCTGGTACGAGGGCAGGGATCCCTAGGAGTAGGCCAGTAAGACAGGATAAGCCGCTGGTACGAGGGCAGGGGTCACTTGGAGTAGGCCAGTAAGACAGGATAAGCGGCTGGTACAGGGCAGGGATCCCTAGGAGTAGGCCAGTAAGACAGGATAAGCGGCTGGTACAGGGCAGGAGACACTAGGAGTAGGCCAGTAAGACAGGATAAGCGGCTGGTACAGGGCAGGGATCCCTAGGAGTAGGCCAGTAAGACAGGATAAGCGGCTGGTTCAGGGCAGGGGTCCCTAGGAGTAGGCCAGTAAGACAGGCTAAGCGGCTGGTACGAGGGCAGGGGTCCCTAGGAGTAGGCCAGTAAAACAGGATAAGTGGCTGGTACAGGGCAGGGGTCCCTAGGAGTAGGCCAGTAAGACAGGATAAGCGGCTGGTACAGGGCAGGGATCCCTAGGAGTAGGCCAGTAAGACAGGATAAGCGGCTGGTACAGGGCAGGGATCCCTAGGAGTAGGCCAGTAAAACAGGATAAGCGGCTGGTACGAGGGCAGGGGTCCCTAGGAGTAGGCCAGTAAGACAGGATAAGCGGCTGGTACGAGGGCAGGGGTCCCTAGGAGTAGATCAGTAAGACATGATAAGCGGCTGGTACAGGGTAGGGATCCCTAGGAGTAGGCCAGTAAGACATGACAAGCGGCTGGTACGAGGGCAGGGGTCCCTAGGAGTAGGCCAGTAAGACAGGATAAGCGGCTGGTACAAGGGCAGGGGTCCCTAGGAGTAGGTCAGTAAGACATGATAAGCGGCTGGTACAGGGCAGGGATCCCTAGGAGTAGGCCAGTAAGACAGGATAAGCGGCTGGTACGAGGGCAGGGGTCCCTAGGAGTAGGCCAGTAAAACAGGATAAGCGGCTGGTACGAGGGCAGGGATCCCTAGGAGTAGATCAGTAAGACATGATAAGCGGCTGGTACAGGGCAGGGATCCCTAGGAGTAGGCCAGTAAGACATGACAAGCGGCTGGTACGAGGGCAGGGGTCCCTAGGAGTAGGCCAGTAAGACAGGATAAGCGGCTGGTACGAGGGCAGGGGTCCCTAGGAGTAGGTCAGTAAGACATGATAAGCGGCTGGTACAGGGCAGGGATCCCTAGGAGTAGGCCAGTAAGACAGGATAAGCGGCTGGTTCAGGGCAGGGGTCCCTAGGAGTAGGCCAGTAAGACAGGATAAGCGGCTGGTTCAGGGCAGGGGTCCCTAGGAGTAGGCCAGTAAGACAGGATAAGCGGCTGGTACGAGGGCAGGGGGCACTAGGAGTAGGCCAGTAAGACAGGATAAGCGGCTGGTACGAGGGCAGGGGTCACTAGGAGTAGGCCAGTAAGACAGGATAAGCGGCTGGTACGAGGGCAGGGGTCACTAGGAGTAGGCCAGTAAGACAGGATAAGCGGCTGGTACGAGGGCAGGGGTCACTTGGAGTAGGCCAGTAAGACAGGATAAGCGGCTGGTACGAGGGCAGGGGTCACTAGGAGTAGGCCAGTAAGACAGGATAAGCGGCTGGTACGAGGGCAGGGATCCCTAGGAGTAGGTCAGTAAGACATGATAAGCGGCTGGTACGAGGGCAGGGGTCACTAGGAGTAGGGCAGTAAAACAGGATAAGCGGCTGGTACAGGGCAGGGATCCCTAGGAGTAGGCCAGTAAGACAGGATAAGCGGCTGGTACGAGGGCAGGGGTCCCTAGGAGTAGGTCAGTAAGACATGATAAGCGGCTGGTTCAGGGCAGGGGTCCCTAGGAGTAGGCCAGTAAGACAGGATAAGCGGCTGGTACGAGGGCAGGGGTCACTAGGAGTAGGCCAGTAAGACAGGATAAGCGGCTGGTACGAGGGCAGGGGTCACTAGGAGTAGGCCAGTAAGACAGGATAAGCGGCTGGTACGAGGGCAGGGGTCACTAGGAGTAGGCCAGTAAGACAGGATAAGCCGCTGGTACGAGGGCAGGGGTCACAAGCAGTAGGTCAGTAAGACAGGATAAGCGGCTGGTACGAGGGCAGGGGTCACTAGGAGTAGGCCAGTAAGACAGGATAAGCCGCTGGTACGAGGGCAGGGGTCACAAGCAGTGGGTCAGTAAGACAGGATAAGCGGCTGGTACGAGGGCAGGGGTCACTAGGAGTGGGCCAGTAAGACAGGATAAGCCGCTGGTACGAGGGCAGGGGTCACTAGGAGTAGGCCAGTAAGACAGGATAAGCGGCTGGTACAAGGGCAGGGGTCACTAGGAGTAGGCCAGTAAGACAGGATAAGCGGCTGGTACGAGGGCAGGGGTCACTAGGAGTAGGCCAGTAAGACAGGATAAGCGGCTGGTACGAGGGCAGGGGTCACAAGCAGTAGGTCAGTAAGACAGGATAAGCGGCTGGTACGAGGGCAGGGGTCACTAGGAGTAGGCCAGTAAGACAGGATAAGCCGCTGGTACGAGGGCAGGGGTCACAAGCAGTAGGTCAGTAAGACAGGATAAGCGGCTGGTACGAGGGCAGGGGTCACTAGGAGTAGGCCAGTAAGACAGGATAAGCCGCTGGTACGAGGGCAGGGGTCACTAGGAGTAGGCCAGTAAGACAGGATAAGCCGCTGGTACGAGGGCAGGGGTCACAAGCAGTAGGTCAGTAAGACATGACAAGCGGCTGGTACGAGGGCAGGGGTCACAAGGAGTCGGTCAGTAAGAAAGGCTAAGCGGCTGGTTCAGGGCAGGGGTCACTAGGAGTAGGTCAGTAAGAAAGGATAAGCGGCTGGTTCAGGGCAGGGGTCACTAGGCTAGTGACCCCTGCCCTGAACCAGCCGCTTAGGAGTAGGTCAGTAAGACAGGATAAGCGGCTGGTTCAGGGCAGGGGTCACTAGGAGTAGGCCAGTAAGACAGGATAAGCCGCTGGTACGAGGGCAGGGGTCACAAGGAGTAGGCCAGTAAGACAGGATAAGCCGCTGGTACGAGGGCAGGGGTTAAAAGGAGTAGGCCAGTAAGACAGGATAAGCGGCTGGTACGAGGGCAGGGGTCACAAGGAGTAGGTCAGTAAGACATGATAAGCGGCTGGTACGAGGGCAGGGGTCACTAGGAGTAGGCCAGTAAGACATAAACGGCCAGTACAAGGGCAGGGGTCACTTGGAGTAGGCCAGTAAGACATGATAAGTGGGCGGTACGAGGGCAGGGGTACCTAGGAGTAGGCCAGTAAGACAGGATAAGCGGCTGGTACGAGGGCAGGGGTCCCTAGGAGTAGGCAGTAAGACAGGATAAGCGGCTGGTACAGGGCAGGGGTCACAAGGAGTCGGTCAGTAAGAAAGGATAACTGGCTGGTACAGGGCAGGGATCCCTAGGAGTAGGCCAGTAAGACATGATAAGCGGCTGGTACGAGGGCAGGGGTCCCTAGGAGTAGGCCAGTAAGACAGGATAAGCGGCTGGTACGAGGGCAGGGGTCACTAGGAGTAGGCCAGTAAGACAGGATAAGCGGCTGGTACGAGGGCAGGGGTCACTAGGAGTAGGCCAGTAAGACAGGATAAGCGGCTGGTACGAGGGCAGGGGTCCCTAGGAGTAGGCCAGTAAGACAGGATAAGCCGCTGGTACGAGGGCAGGGGTCACAAGCAGTAGGTCAGTAAGACATGACAAGCGGCTGGTACGAGGGCAGGGGTCACAAGGAGTCGGTCAGTAAGACAGGATAAGCGGCTGGTACGAGGGCAGAGGTCACAAGGAGTAGGTCAGTAAGACATGATAAGCGGCTGGTAGAGGGCAGGGATCACTAGGAGTAGGTCAGTAAGAAAGGATAAGCGGCTGGTTCAGGGCAGGGGTCACTAGGAGTAGGTCAGTAAGACAGGATAAGCGGCTGGTTCAGGGCAGGGGTCACTAGGAGTAGGTCAGTAAGACAGGATAAGCCGCTGGTACGAGGGCAGGGGTCACAAGGAGTAGGCCAGTAAGACAGGATAAGCGGCTGGTACGAGGGCAGGGGTCACTAGGAGTAGGCCAGTAAGACAGGATAAGCCGCTGGACGAGGGCAGGGGTCACAAGGAGTAGGCCAGTAAGACATGATAAGCGGCTGGTACGAGGGCAGGGGTCACAAGGAGTAGGTCAGTAAGACATGATAAGCGGCTGGTACGAGGGCAAGGGTCACTAGGAGTAGGTCAGTAAGACATAAACGGCCAGTACAAGGGCAGGGGGTCACTTGGAGTAGGCCAGTAAGACATGATAAGCGGCCGGTACGAGGGCAGGGGTCACTAGGAGTAGGTCAGTAAGACAGGATAAGCCGCTGGTACGAGGGCAGGGGTCACTAGGAGTAGGCCAGTAAGACAGGATAAGCCGCTGGTACGAGGGCAGGGGTCACTAGGAGTAGGCCAGTAAGACAGGATAAGCCGCTGGTACGAGGGCAGGGGTCACAAGCAGTAGGTCAGTAAGACAGGATAAGCGGCTGGTACGAGGGCAGGGGTCCCTAGGAGTAGGCCAGTAAGACAGGATAAGCGGCTGGTACAGGGCAGGAGTCGCTAGGAGTAGGCCAGTAAGACAGGATAAGCGGCTGGTACAGGGAAGGGGGTCACTAGGAGTAGGCCAGTAAGACAGGATAAGCGGCTGGTACGAGGGCAGGGGTCCCTAGGAGTAGGCCAGTAAGACATGATAAGCGGCTGGTACAGGGCAGGGGTCACTAGGAGTAGGCCAGTAAGACATGATAAGCGGCTGGTACAGGGCAGGGGTCACTAGGAGTAGATCAGTAAGACAGGATAAGCGGCTGGTACGAGGGCAGGGGTCACTGGCACGAGGGCAGGGGTAACTAGGAGTAGGTCAGTAAGGGAACTATTATGTCTTTAGCTGCTCTTTTATTGTATGTACCTGGGTAAAATAGCATGGAAGAATTAGCATTCCATCTCGCTTCCATATATTAAACAGATGGGTGCGCTGCAAAAAGGAGTGCGGCTAGGCCAGCACCCAACTGCAACTCCCGTCCGCCATTCTCGAAAGACTGCTAACCTGAGCAGAAAGGTCTACATGTTCAACCCTAGAGCAGAATGACCATGGCATGGACCCCCTTTCTTGCTTTTGGCTCCTGAGTGTTCTTTCAGGCTTCTCAAGAGGAGCCTATGGTCATGGTTCTGGCTACATGTCTTATGCCATGAAACAGACTAAGCACCCTTTGTTGTCCTATGTGCCTTTCAATTGCCCACTGACTGGAAGAGAGGGGGTCTACATGGTAAACAAGGCATAAGGATCCCGCGCCGCGTGCTTGGCTCACTTAGGATGCCCATGCCACACCTGGTGCCCCTACTGTTCTTCTAGCCTCACACTACCTTTCCTGCTTCTTGCCCTCATGGCTGGAGGGAAAGTTTAGGTAGGCCTCAGGCATTTCGAGGATGGCCAGCAATTGACTAGTGTCTTTGTCAACCTTTCTTCAATCTGTCACTTACCTCCCAGGTGTTGGCATCGCTCTACCCCAATCACAGCCAGCTGTTAACTGCCCATCCCTTCTCTACACAGGCAGGGGGGGTAAGGGCAAAGCCCGACGGCAATCCATTTCTCTTTTGTCAGAGGCACAATCTGGCCCACACAAGAGACTCAATTGTCCGACTTACACTCCTGAGATTGAATCTCGTTCACTCTTAAAATCCTCTTCATTAATTGAGTGACAGCTACATTCTCTGGCTAAGGTGGGCCAAACCATTGCTCTGCTGCTTCCTTGAAGGTGCCTTCCTCTCAATAGGCTGTGGGGTAGCTCCAGTTACTATACAGCCTGGAGTTCCCCTCCCTACTACATCTGGCGCATCCATTGCTTTAGCAGTCTCATAACATAACTGTTAAAAAGAACGTATCTGGAGGCAGCAAGTAAGGTTAAGCACAAGTTCTTTTATTCAGGTCTTCAGGTAACATCGGTTAGGAACAGAGTAGGACAGGAGCTTGAATAGGGCCCACTGGCTCCCACCACCCAGGCTCCATGCTTCCAACAGCCTGGTCTGGAACTCCCACAGTCAAATGACAACAGACCAATACTCCAAGCACTCGGAGAACAGTCTCTCCATGACATCAGACCATGACATCACCAGATACATCTAGGCACTGAGGCAGGCTATAGCAATAACACATGGAATAGGATAGATCACGTGTGACCTTGGCTGAATGCAGAGCTTCCACGTGCTTCTTGAAAGGCTGAGTAGCCGGCCACACAGGACATGGTTCTCTTTGATAGTGTCTGTAATAGTATGGGATGCATTACTCCCCGTAATCATATTTCTGATGCTTGCATCTGCTTAGATTCACATGCTGTGCATAGGCCGACATCTAGTGGAAGCTGCAGAGTATTACAGTTTGTTTTTCGAAACTCGAAAATGGGCGTCCAGTCTTTAGTCTGTGGATCCAAAGTCCCTCCAGAGACTTAGGCAGAACTAAACTCTGTCTGCCAATCTCATGGATGGGTCTCCTGTGATCCCATGAAAAGCTTAATATAGTCAATAACATGGGATGGGACCCCTTCCTCCACTGGCAGAGATAGATGGGGTGCAGGCACCCCATAATGAGGGTGCCCAGTGTCACTGACATTGCATTGGACTGTACCATCAGTCGCATACACATTCAGGTAAGACTTCTTTCTGCACACCATGTCTGTATCCCCCTCTCTCTCTTCGTGTGATCTTAACACATTGCTAAATCTGGTCAGGTCAGTCCCATTGGCTGGGGCGCGCCACCTATCCCTTTGAACAGATGGGGCTTGTTGCTGGGAAATGATCACTAAGCACCAACAGAGAACAAAAATCCATATGGGACTTGCATAACCCTTTCATTAGCAGGAAACCTGGGCCCTGCATGTATCTCACACATGTTACAGTCAGATATCTTACATACTCTGGTACGCAGAAGAAGTCATCAGTAACATACCAGCCATCCACAAACAAGCAAGGACCTGTAGAAAATGCCAAGTTAGATCTCAACAAACCGAGAAACCTCTGTTCAGCATCTATGACCCTCATCTCGCTAACACATCACGAGCAGAAGCCTCCACAAGAGTAAACTCCCCTTCATATCCATAAAACACCACACCTGCCCCTGTCAGTTCCCAGAGTAGGAAACGGATACAAAGCCATCCGAACAAGCATCCGGATGAACATCACATGAAGAACATCCACTTCTCTCAACCTTATCAGATACTCACCCACACAGGCATCTTCCCAATGGATTGAAAATTCACCGTACCCCACTTCATAAAGAAACCCACCATGTCAACCTATAAAACCACTGCCCCATTAACCATCTTCCCTACATTTCAACCTAGGAAACTTCTGCCCCATTAACCATCTTCCCTACATGTCAAACTAGGAAACTTCTGCCCCATTAACCATCTTCCCTACATGTCAAACTAGGAATCTTCTGCCCCATTAACCATCTTCCCTACATGTCAAACTAGGAAACTTCTGCCCCATTAACCATCTTCCCTACATGTCAAACTAGGAAACTACTGCCCCATTATCCATCTTCCCTACATGTCAAACTAGGAAACTACTGCCCCATTACCCACCTTCCCTACATGTCAACCTAGGAAACTTCTGCCCCATTAACCATCTTCCCTATATGTCAAACTAGGAAACTTCTGCCCCATTAACCATCTTCCCTACATGTCAAACTAGGAAAGTTCTGCCCCATTAACCATCTTCCCTACATTCCAACCTATGAAACTACTGCCCCATTACCCACCTTCCCTACATGCCAACCTATAAAACAACTGCCCCATTATCCATCTTCCCTACATGTCAACCTAGGAAACTTCTGCCCCATTAACCATCTTCCCTACATGTCAAACTAGGAAACCTCTGCCCCATTAACCATCTTCCCTACATGTCAAACTAGGAAACTTCTGCCCCATTAACCATCTTCCCTACATGACAAACTAGGAAACTTATGCCCCATTAACCACCTTCCCTACATGTCAAACTAGGAAACTTCTGCCCCATTAACCATCTTCCCTACATGTCAAACTAGGAAACTACAGCCCCATTACCCACCTTCCCTACATGCCAACCTATAAAACCACTGCCCCATTAACCATCTTCCCTACATGTCAAACTAGGAAACGACTGCCCCATTACCCACCTTCCCTACATGCCAACCTATAAAACTACTGCCCCATTTCCCAGAGGAGGAGGGAAGGACACTAGCAAGCAGGAGGAGGGGAGGACACTAGCACGCAGGAGGAGGGGAGGACACTAGCACGCAGGAGGAGGGGAGGACACTAGCACGCAGGAGGAGGGAAGGACACAAGCACGGAGGAGGAGGAGGGAAGGACACAAGCACGGAGGAGGAGGAGGGAACGACAAGCACGGAGGAGGAGGGAACGACAAGCACGGAGGAGGAGGAGGGAACGACAAGCACGGAGGAGGAGGAGGGAACGACAAGCACGGAGGAGGAGGAGGGAACGACAAGCACGGAGGAGGAGGCGGGAACGACAAGCACGGAGGAGGAGGAGGGAACGACAAGCACGGAGGAGGAGGAGGGAACGACAAGCACGGAGGAGGAGGAGGGAACGACACGCACGGAGGAGGAGGAGGGAACGACACAAGCACGCAGGAGGAGGAGGGAATGACACAAGCACGCAGGAGGAGGAGGGAACGACACAAGCACGCAGGAGGAGGGAACGACACAAGCACGCAGGAGGAGGGAACGACACAAGCACGCAGGAGGAGGGAACGACAAGCACGCAGGAGGAGGGAACGACACAAGCACGCAGGAGGAGGGAACGACACATGCACGCAGGAGGAGGGAACGACAAGCACGCAGGAGGAGGGAACGACACAAGCACGCAGGAGGAGGGAACGACACAAGCACGCAGGAGGAGGGAACGACACAAGCACGCAGGAGGAGGGAACGACACAAGCACGCAGGAGGAGGGAACGACACAAGCACGCAGGAGGAGGGAACGACAAAAGCACGCAGGAGGAGGGAACGACAAAAGCACGCAGGAGGAGGGAACGACAAAAGCACGCAGGAGGAGGAGGAGGGAAGGACAGGATTGCAGGACGACGAGGGATGGACACAGGAATGCAGGAGGAAGGACACAAGCAGGCAGGCAGAAGGAGGAAATACATAAGCATACTTGATCCATAGTTTAACATGCTTCCGAAGTTGCAGATCTCATCATGGAACATGACTCGGATACTATGAGTGTAACGGAAACGTGGCTTTCCATGGTAACAAACCATTCCGCAACTCTACCAACACCCAATGGTTTCAGCATTTATAGAGACAACAGAATCCAGGGCAGGGGTGAGAGTGTTGCCATTATTCATGAAGATGCTTTTAAAGCCCACATCTCATCCTCACCTTCATGAAGAAAAACATAGAATTTTATACACCAAAGAGACATCTTCGTTCAGTTGGTAAGAACCTATTAGTTGAACAGAAACACAGGCGCAAATCCGGTTTGGGCTGATCATTCGCAGTAAAGGCGGCTCAGATATGGAATGCCCTTCCGATTGCACTGAGAAGCCAAGAAAATCACCACCAATATCGAAAACTCCTGAAAACCCATCTATTCAAATAGTCCTTCTTGACACCTACCGGAGTCAGAGATCAGGGTGACCAAATAACTCTGTATTTTTGTGTGTCCCAGCGCGCTGATGGCTGCGGGCTTCCGGCGCTATAGAAGCATATAAATAAATACAACAAATACATTAGAAGACACTCTCTCCTGTTAAAAATTGGCATCAATACTAATACTACCATCAACATCTTAAATATTTATCGCCTGTCGCCCTGCACCGCTGCCTTTGAAGAACAAATAACTGAGCTCATTAATAACGCCTTCAAAACAACCCCACATACCCTAAATCCTGTGTGATCTTAACCTGTGGGATAAGGATGATTCTGACAACAGGTCGTCTTCATGGATGACTGTGCTCGATTCCATTGGTTTTGCTCAAACCATTAGCACTGCTACCCATGAAAAAGGGCACATTCTCGGTTGGGTCCTAACCCTTAATCTTCCCTCCTACCCCCACCTGCTCTGGAATACATGTCGAGGAACGTAAGTGGCATGTCACAGTCCGCATTTCAGGCATTTATGAAAGCAGTTGAGTTCATGTACTTTGGCGCATTACACTAATCTACTAGTACAACAATATATTGACATCACTTCATAGGCTGTTAATACGCGTGCCCCTCTTAGCTTGATAAAAAAGAAAAAGAAAATGTTAATCTCTAATGAGGTTACATTTACCACAGAATTACACGATACTAGGAAACAGAAAATATCTCGGGAAAGAACATGGAGGAAAGACCCATGTCCTGATACATATGTCCAATACAAAGCTGGAGCCCTCCACTATAAAAAAGCGTTGCTCTCGAATAAGAGATCTCACTTCGAAATTAGAATCGCTAATGCCTGAAAGAGAACTCTTTAAAGTTCTTAAAAAAAAAGAGAGCAACAACTTGATTCAAGCTAGCGATTTCTGGTGCACGGAATTACAATTGGGTTTACCAAAATAAAAAGCCATCACATTAACATCATAGGCAGAAGAATCGACGCTCCATCAGTCGAAATAACACAACCCGCACTGTTAACACTCTTGATGTTATTGTGCCATCGGAGGACATAAAAAAAATGGTCTTAGAACTCAAACCTTCATCATGTGTCTCAGATATTTGTCCTTCAAGTCTTATTCAATATTCTATTCACTTGCTTCTGCCCCTTCTGTCTATACTTGTTAGTCCATCCTTTAGAACATCTGTTCCCTCCAGCTTGAAAAATGTGTGGATAACACAGATTAAAAAAAGGCCTACTTCAGATTTTAGATCCTGGGAATGTTGGTAACTATCATCCCATTTTTATTGAAGCTATTGGACAATATTGCATATTCGCCACTCCAAGAACATGTTGCAAGACACAGCCTTCTAAGTGCTTGTCAATCTGGATTCCGCGCCATGCATGGCACGGAGACGGCCCTGATTGACCTGCGTGCAAACTTGCCGCAAATAGCAGAGAAGGGCAAGCTTGTTCTACAGGTTTTTCTAGCCCTGCCGGCTGCTTTTGACCTGGTGGATCATTCCCTCCTTTTGGACAGAACGAGACACCAGGTCGGGTGTTCTGAAGCTACGATCTCTTGGATTGCATCATTCCTTGGCCCCAGAAGAGCACGGGTGGCTATTGACAACTTTAAGGACCCTCCGGAGAGCCTCTCATGCGGGGTACCACAGGGTGCATGTCTCTCGCCTATTTTATATAACATGTCTACCCGCCTGCTGTTTGACATGCTTGATGGGGCTGGTGTGGTCTACACTAATTATGCAGACGACACCCAGCTTATCCTGGAACTTGATGGAGATTATGGTGCCGATCTTTTTCGTTTGAACAGCGTCTCTATGATATGATCCAGCACTGGATGACTCATAATTCGTGGGCACTGAACAACATTAAAACAGAATTTATGATTGTAGGCTCACCTCAACTTGAAGCGCGGTACTCCCACTTTCTTATCTCAAACTGTCCAATTGCAGTCAGTTCCCATGGCAAAACTCTTGGTACTACTCTAGACTCTGGTCTTATCCTTATGTTCACACATTAATAAACTTTTGAGACCGATCAAGCCTTATTGGTCTCTGGAACATATGGCCTCGTTAGCTGCGCCAGGAATATTGTAACACCCTTTTGACAGGCACTTTAATAAAAAAAAAAAACTCAACAGCCTACAGGTAGTCCAAAATAATGCAGTCAGAACAATCTGGAATCTGGTCCTGCGCGATCATGTCACTCAAAGATGAGAATTACACTGGCTGCCTATTCACCACTGCATTTCTCATAATATCTTGGCTTTGTCATTTAAATGCCTTACCAACAAAGCACCGAGCTATCTGGCTAATAGATTAAGAACACTCTTAGGTCCAGCGAGCAACTTAAACTTACCCCAGAATAAGATGAGAAACTTTGGTGGCTGGTGCTTCTCTGTTCAGGCCCCTATTCTTTGGAATTCGATACCTGTGTGCATCTGTGTCGCAATCCGTCTTGCAGGCTTAAAAAAAGTTGTGAAGACATTATTTTTAAATTCCAATGATTAGACTGGAACTCTTTTGGTCTTGGTGTCCTGGCCCTGGCCCTTGTACTGGCCCACTTTCCCGCAGCTCACTGAGGCCTTCTGGCGTGTTGCGCCTTATACGAATTCAATAACATAACGGAGGAGGGAATACACAAGCACGCAGGGGACGGGGAATACATGAGCACGCAGGGGGAGAGGGGGAATGCATGAGCATGCTGGACACATAGGAGGAGGGAACACGAACACGTAGGAGGAGAGGGAAGATATGAGCACGCAGGAGGAGGGGGGACTACATGAGCACGCAGGAGGAGGGGGGACTACATGAGCACGCAGGAGGAGGGGGGACTACATGAGCACGCAGGAGGAGGGGGACTACATGAGCACGCAGGAGGAGGGGGACTACATGAGCACGCAGGAGGAGGGGGACTACATGAGCACGCAGGAGGAGGGGGACTACATGAGCACGCAGGGGGGAAGGGGAATACATGAGCACGCAGGGGGAAGGGGAATACATGAGCACGAGGGGGAAGGGGAATACATGAGCACGCAGGGGGAAGGGGAATACATGAGCACGCAGGGGGAAGGGGAATACATGAGGGGGAATACATGAGCACGCAGGAGGAGGGGGAATACATAAGCACGCAGGAGGAGGGGGAATACATGAGCACGCAGGAGGAGGGGGAATACATGAGCACGCAGGAGGAGGGGGAATACATGAGCACGCAGGAGGAGGGGAACTACATGAGCACGCAGGAGGAGGGGAACTACATGAGCACGCAGGAGGAGGGGGACTACATGAGCACGCAGGGGGAAGGGGAATACATGAGCACGCAGGAGGAGGGGGATTACATGAGCACGCAGGAGGAGGGGGACTACATGAGCACGCAGGAGGAGGGGGTAGATATGAGCACGCAGGGGGAAGGGGAATACATGGGCACGCAGGAGGAGGGGGAATACATGAGCACGCAGGAGGAGGGGGAATACATGAGCACGCAGGAGGAGGGGGAATACATGAGCATGCAGGAGGAGGGGGGAAATACATGAGCACGCAGGGGGAGGGGGGAAATACATGAGCACGCAGGGGGAGGGGGGAATACATGAGCACGCAGGAGGAGGGGGAATACATGAGCATGCAGGAAGAGGGGGAATACATGAGCATGCAGGAAGAGGGGGAATACATGAGCACGCAGGGGGAGAGGGGGAATACATGAGCACGCAGGGGGAGGGGGAATACATGAGCACGCAGGAGGAGGGGGAATACATGAGCACGCAGGAGGAGGGGGAATACATGAGCACGCAGGAGGAGGGGGAATACATGAGGAGGGTGAATACATGAGCATGCAGGAGGAGGGGGAATACATGAGCACGCAGGAGGAGGAGGGAATACATGAGCACGCAGGAGGAGGAGGGAATACATGAGCACAAATGGGGAGAGGGGGAATACGTGAGCACGCAGGAGGAGGGGGGAATACGTGAGCACGCAGGAGGAGGGGGGAATACGTGAGCACGCAGGAGGAGGGGGGAATACGTGAGCACGCAGGAGGAGGGGGGGAATACATGAGCACGCAGGGGAATACGTGAGCACGCAGGAGGAGGGGGAATACATGAGCACACAGGAGGAGGGGGAATACATGAGCACGCAGGAGGAGGCGGGAATACATGAGCACGGCTGGAGGAGGGGGAATACATGAGCATGCAGGAGGTGGAATACATGAGCACAAATGGGGAGAGGGGGAATACATGAGCACACGGGGGGAGAGGGGGAATACGAGAGCACGCAGGGGGAGGGGGGAATACGTGAGCACGCAGGGGGAGGGGGGAATACGTGAGCACGCAGGGGGAGGGGGAATACGTGAGCACGCAGGAGGAGGGGAGAATACATAAGCACACAGGAGGAGGGGAGAATACATGAGCACGCAGGGGGAAGGGGAATACATGAGCACGCAGGGGGAAGGGGAATACATGAGCACACAGGAGGAAGGGGAATACATGAGGGGGAATACATGAGCATGCAGGAGGAGGGGGACGATATGAGCACGCAGGAGGAGGGGGACTACATGAGCACGCAGGAGGAGGGGGACTACATGAGCACGCAGGGGGGAGGGGAATACATGAGCACGCAGGGGGGAGGGGAATACATGAGCACGCAGGGGGAGGGGGAATACATGAGCACGCAGGGGGAGGGGGAATACATGAGCACGCAGGGGGAGGGGGAATACATGAGCACGCAGGGGGAGGGGGAATACATGAGCACGCAGGGGGAGGGGGAATACATGAGCACGCAGGGGGAGGGGGAATACATGAGCACGCAGGGGGAGGGGGAATACATGAGCACGCAGGGGGAGGGGGAATACATGAGCACGCAGGGGGAGGGGGAATACATGAGCACGCAGGAGGAGGGGGACTACATGAGCACGCAGGAGGAGGGGGAATACATGAGCACGCAGGAGGAGGGGGAATACATGAGCACGCAGGAGGAGGGGGACTACATGAGCACGCAGGGGGAGGGGGACTACATGAGCACGCAGGGGGAGGGGGACTACATGAGCACGCAGGGGGAGGGGGACTACATGAGCACGCAGGGGGAAGGGGAATACATGAGCACGCAGGGGGAAGGGGAATACATGAGCACGCAGGAGGAGGGGGAATACATGAGCACGCAGGAGGAGGGGGAATACATGAGCACGCAGGAGGAGGGGGAATACATGAGCACGCAGGAGGAGGGGGAAATACATGAGCATGCAGGGGGAGAGGGGGAAATGCATGAGCACGCAGGAGGAGGGGGAATACATGAGCATGCAGGAAGAGGGGGAATACATGAGCACGCAGGGGGAGAGGGGGAATACATGAGCACACAGGAGGAGGGGGAATACATGAGCACGCAGGGGGAGAGGGGGAATACATGAGCACGCAGGGGGAATACATGAGCACGCAGGAGGAGGGGGAATACATGAGCACGCAGGAGGAGGGAAATACATGAGGAGGGTGAATACATGAGCACGCAGGAGGAGGAGGGAATACATGAGCACGCAGGAGGAGGGGGAATACGTGAGCATGCAGGAGGGGGAATACATGAGCACAAATGGGGAGAGGGGGAATACATGAGCACGCAGGGGGAGAGGGGGAATACATGAGCACACAGGGGGAGAGGGGGAATACATGAACACGCAGGAGGAGGGGGGAATACATGAACACGCAGGGGGAGGGGGAATACGTGAGCATGCAGGGGGAGAGGGGGAATACATGAGCACGCAGGGGAATACGTGAGCACGCAGGAGGAGGGGGAATACATGAGCACACAGGAGGAGGGGGAATACATGAGCATGCAGGAGGAGGGGGAATACATGAGCACAAATGGGGAGAGGGGGAATACATGAGCACACAGGGGGAGAGGGGGAATACATGAGCACACAGGGGGAGAATACGTGAGCACGCAGGAGGAGGGGGGGAATACGTGAGCACGCAGGAGGAGGGGGGGAATACGTGAGCACGCAGGAGGAGGGGGGAATACGTGAGCACGCAGGAGGGGGGGGGAATACATGAGCACGCAGGAGGGGGGAAATATGTGAGCATGCAGGGGGAGAGGGGGAATACATGAACACGCAGGAGGAGGGGGAATACATGAGCACGCAGGAGGAGGGGGGGAATACATGAGCACGCAGGAGGAGGGGGAATACGTGAGCACGCAGGAGGAGGGGGAATACGTGAGCACGCAGGAGGAGGGGGGGAATACGTGAGCACGCAGGAGGAGGGGGGAATACGTGAGCACGCAGGAGGAGGGGGGAATACGTGAGCACGCAGGAGGAGGGGGGAATACGTGAGCATGCAGGGAGAGAGGGGGAATACATGAGCGAGGAGGGGGAATACATGAGCGAGGAGGGGGAATACATGAGCACACAGGAGGAGGGGGAATACCTGAGCACACAGGAGGAGGGGGAATACCTGAGCACGCAGGAGGAGGGGGAATACGTGAGCACGCAGGAGGAGGGGGAATACGTGAGCACGCAGGAGGAGGGGGAATACGTGAGCACGCAAGGGGGGGGGAATACCTGAGCACGCAAGGGGGGGGGGGGAATACATGAGCACACAGGAGGAGGGGGAATACATGAGCACACAGGAGGAGTGGGGGAATACATGAGCACACAGGAGGAGGGGGGGAATACGTGAGCACGCAGGAGGGGGGGAATACGTGAGCACGCAGGAGGAGGGGGGAATACATGAGCACGCAGGAGGAGGGGGGGAATACATAAGCACGCAGGAGGAGGGGGGGAATACATGAGCACGCAGGAGGAGGGGGGGAATACATGAGCACGCAGGAGGGGGGAATACATGAGCACGCAGGAGGAGGGGGGAATACATGAGCACGCAGGAGGAGGGGGAATACATGAGCACGCAGGAGGAGGGGGGAATACATGAGCATGCAGGAGGAGGGGGGGAATACATGAGCACGCAGGAGGAGGGGGGAATACATGAGCACGCAGGAGGAGGGGGGAATACATGAGCACGCAGGAGGAGGGGGGGAATACATGAGCACGCAGGAGGAGGGGGGGAATACATGAGCACGCAGGAGGAGGGGGGTGTACCGGAAGTTCATGCTGAATTCTGATCAAGAACAGGCTAAATGCCATCAAACAGGAGGAAAGGTTCCTGACGAGGCAATACTTTTCCCAAATAGGTAATAATCAGGACACAAGTCGAAGGACCATGTGGGTGGACGGCGTCCTCCCACTTTTTTCAGAGGGCAGACGCAGCCCCCATGTGTGGATTTGGAAGGGGAAAAAACCCACTAGAAAGCAGACAGTGCTGCGGATGGGATTCAAACCCAGGTTACCTGTGAAGCTAGTCACTTAACTACAAGAGCACTCCGAATTCTTGTCATGAATCTAAATAGCAGAATGTCAACAGGAGGCCTGGTTTATTACAGACTCTTAGTTAATACATCACCAGCAATGTTATAGGAAAGTCTGTTCTCCAGGCAAATGCTTACTTATCCTGTGAACTTTCTTCAGTTGTTTAAAGGCACACTGAATGACATGTGCATATTTCATGTTAGGATCATTTCACTTCCTGTGATGTCACTTCCCACTGTGTATCTCAAAGACCCCACACTTTGAGGACGTGAGCCCTGGCAATAATAGTATTATCAAATGACAGACTGCAAAACGGCTGCTCACCAAGACACTCAGTAATATAGCCACACACCACCCTTTGTCCATCTCTCATAGACCCATACATCTTCTCTACAGGATAGCAATACTTTTGGCCCACATGAGCCCATACTAAGAAGGAATAGTGACATTGAAACATATTTTTTGTTTGGTCTTTAAGCATCTGACTTTCTTATAAACCACCTTGACCAAACTATATGAGCCATACCAGGGTGCAAAATGTGCACTTGCCACTAGTGTTTGGTGAGTGATTTTAGACTCTCGGCAAGTAAGAAATGGTGTGCTGCTGTTAGGAAAGATTTCTCTTCTGGCAACTTTCCCAAACGTTCTGCTTTTGTTTTTCAACCCGACCTGGCGTTTTGCAGAGAAGTGAAGCCTTACGCAGTTTAGCATGGGGAAAATGAGCAGTCCTTCAAACTGTTAGTGCTGGGAAACGGTTTCCCTTTTAGGTAGCTTTTTAGCATATGCCCACAGCATCTTGCAATACAGTGCAATAGGGATACTTTTGTATCACCCTTGCTTTTTACACTTGGTATTTTGGGTTACTTTTATATGTGGCTGAAGACAAGTAGGTGGTAGCAATATTTTTAACATTGTTGTGTTATTTCTAGTGTGCATATTCACGTTTACTGTGTATGATATGATAGTTTATTTATATAGCGCCTATACACAATGTGTTTCAAAGCGCTTCAAGGCAAGGGAGGGAACAAGGGAAAAAAACAATGACATTCTTACAAGCCATGAACAGTAAGGATGTAAAATTAACTATCGTACTTGGCCTGACGACATTTCAGATAGTGCAAGAGCCAAGACATAGATAAGGAAGGGGGGGAGAGTGGGAAGGAAATGGAAACAGACAGGCGACTACCGTACTAGGCCTGACGACATTTCTGGTAGAGCCGGAGAAAGCAAAAGATGAGGGAGAGGGGTGCAGAAAGGGAGGGGAGGAACAAAACAAGAGACTATCATATTAGGCCGGACAACATTTCAGATAGTGCTGGAGGGGGAGCCGGGGGGGAACCAGTAAGGGGAGGGAGGAAGTTACAGACGAGGTTGCTATCATACTAGGTCCAGGGACAATTCTGATTAGGTGCATAGAAGAAAGTAAGGGGAGGAGATAGGAAAAGGAAGAAGGGAAAGGAGGAGAAAACAGAGTTAGCAGTCAAAAGAGTGGAGAAGCAAGAGGTGAGAGTGAATACAATTGCAGAAGTCAGTAGTAACACATAATGTTGCAAGCCAGGATACAAGATGAGGATGGGAACAGTATGAATCAGGGCCACCATTAGTACAAGATGCAAAAGAAGTTCACCATGAAAATTGAGAAAGGGTGACATCATGAATGAAGTCCATAAAAGTCAAATCCAACATTGTCCACAAGACGGTGATGGTGAAACCAGAATGTATCAGGACAGACTCCTGCAGAAGTAGGCTTGAGTGGGGTGAGGGGGAGAAGGGTAGAAGAATCAAGCAAAACAGGCAACACCTGTGTGCGAGAAGGGGGGCACAAGGGAACATAACGGGGGGACCAGAGGCAGTAACACATGTTAGTGCATGCCCACCTGCCGTCTGAGCAGGGACGGTCGGGTCCTGGGTCCTCAGGTCCAAACAGGAATTCCCCTTTTCTTCGTGTATGATTACTAAACGTGGCTAGTGCACCAATAAAAGGCCATGTCACGAGATGTTCACCTGTTTAGCCATATTGTTTAGCTTTCTTCCTGCCTTGCCATGAAATCTCATAAGGTCATGCACTTGCCTGGGAAAACCCCATTTCACAGACTTGTGTAGCCTTTGTGTGTGTGGTCCAGGAAGGGGCTGGGTCTGTCTGGTCCCACTCCACATCCACAGAGCCCTAGAGTCTGGGTGTGGGACACAAGTGAAACCCACAGTGGTCCCCGATTGGACCATTGATGCTGTTTGAATGGTGTAGATACTTACCATTGGTGGGCTTGAACTTGCTTCCAGCCAGAATCCTTGATCTCAAGAAATGATCCGAGTTGGAGCCAAGTATCCTGTGTAGAAGATCAGCAGACTAAAGATCCGAAGACGACTCCCGAAGAGGCGGTGATGCCCTGCTTGACAGCTGATCTAAGAGGGCCCAGAGTGGTACATCAACCCCTGGCACCAACCGGTCTTGCCGCGTTCAAGGTTCCAGCCATCCTGAGCTTTCAGAAGTGTTCCTGGACCACTCGTGGACTGACCAGCTCTCCAGTGGGCTACTTCGCAAGAACTGTCGCTGCTCTGAGTTTGCCACCATCCTTTTGGTAGTTACCAGCTTGTGGTGTAATTTGCCTTCCTGCTGAATTTCATGCTCCCAGTCACAAGCGACGCTGCTCTGGCAGGTCTTCTTAAAACACAACTGGAAGGATGCTCGTCATCGCCTGTGCGTGGCATCCATCGCAGGAACTCTCCTTCCCTCATCTTCAAGAGGTTTGCATCAGTGCTTTCTGCATTTCTCCATCACCAAGGGTTGCACTCAGCTCCTGGACCCGACCACAAGAATCATTGTACCTGCTGCGCCGACGCACTTCTCACTGGAACCATCTGTGGGGGCAACTTACCTCCAGCGACCCTCAATTGACCCACCTACTCCTCTGGGAAAAACCAGAGTTGGGGTGTGGGTGCTAGGGAAATGTACGACATTTGTCCCCCTGTTCTCCTTAGAATATTCCAAGGTGTTTAATTGGCATTAATGCCACTACTTTAGATGCAGAACCAATGATTTGACTTTAAATGTGAACAAAACAAAAACCATAATATTTCAGGGTAGGTCCTCAAGGCCTTATAAATATACTTGGCATAACAACACTCGACCCAGTTACACAATTCAGGTATTTGTGTTTCTATCTTGACTCCGCACCATGCAAATAAGTCATCTTGCAAAGGCTTCAGGTGAAAGTCACTGCTTTTCTCTCCAATGAACAGGATAAAGTATACTGTAAATTCTCTATTATAAAACAAAAATAGTACCTTCACTTCTCTATGGTCAGGAGTTTTGTCTTCAATCTTCGGGACCCTTCCTGCTAAAACTTGAAAGAAAAATGTTGAAGAAATCTCTGGCCCTAACAAACGATGTTCCAATTTTGATTGATTACAAATTAGGCCAAATTTCATCCATTGGTTTGCTGAAATGGGAAAGGCTAACCTTTTACAGACTATTTCTCGTCCTGCCTCAGAACTCGCTGTTTTGTGATTAAGAATGTTAGCCTAAAACAAAAAGCTAGTACTATTTATGATTTTATGATAAAGAGGGAAAGAATTTCACAGAATATTGATGAATCCGATGAGTTTGCAATCACATAGGAGTTCAGAGAACGATTTTTCATAAAAGATTGGTGGGACACAATTGAAACTAACAAGCTTTATAAAAATGACAATCATATTCCAAAGGTTAACAAACCTCTGGCCAATTTATCTGATCAAATTCCTAAATGCGAACTGGAGCGTGCAGTTTTAGTGATTTAAAAGGAAATTCTGGCCCCGCTCTCCAATTTTCATACACAGGAAATGTGTTTGTGGTCAACTGGCTACCCCAATCCCTAAAAAACTTGGTAAATCATTGTCCTACATTGCACAAGTTACAATTAACTTTGTTTAGGTCCTTTGTTAATTCAGACAAATGGTTGTTGGAGCCAGACTTCTGGCTACGTTTGACTAGTGGGAACGAAACTTAATCGCAGTTTTAAAGTTTTTGTATGTAATTAATCTTAAACAAAAAAAAATAAACCTGAGGAATTCTTTTATGGCACTGCTTTTTGTTCATGACATTTAGATAGAAACATATTTTTAAACTACCAGTAACTTGGTTGAGGAGAAGCATTGACATTTGGGCACACGACCCCACTCTTCATAGGGACTGGACTCCTGAAGCAAGGGCAGATTTCTTGCGACTTGCTTCCATCTTTACGACATCACTTACTTACCTTCTGTTGTTGATCAAGTTAGTGAATGCATTTGTAAGAACCTATGTTAAGTGTTGTGCAATATTATTAACTACAGGTGTCAGTTTTTTAGTGTGTTTTCAGGCTAGAATATAGTATTTTTGGACATTCCTGTCAAAATTTAATTAGTGAATGCGGACGGAGTGTTTTCGTGTGTGGCGGATGGAGTGTTTTTGTGTGTGGGAGAGTCTTCTTACAGTCTTTCCTTGATCCTTGTGCTGTGGAGGAGCAGCCAGCATCAGCTGCTACGAGCTGAACAGTACAAAACATCCAGTCCGAGCAAGTGCGGATGGAGAATATTTTCATGTTCTCGTGCGAGGGGGACTGGACTACTCTACTCTGCTCTACAGTGACTGCCCCGCCTTTCTGCCTCAGCAGTCGGAATACCAGGTACTGAGAACTGCAGAGCCATAAGCGTACAACGGCAACTTCACCAATTTTTTAAAGGAACCATACCGGCCTTCTTTCTGGCGAATAGAGCTCCGGGGGAAGATATTTCGATACAAGAGGAGGAAAGCACTAACAAAGGGGGCATTTCACGAGGCTCAACGAAGTAGAACATAGACAATAATTTGTTGTTGGACCTTTGTCTTACTATTCAGCGATCTGTGACCCCCGGTGGTACAATCCCCGCCCCCCAGGACACTATGGTTATAGGGGGGGGCATGGTTGTCTGTGCTCAAGTGCTTAGATCAGATGAAAACTCTGGTTTGCAGGCAGCTTCTGGATGGTGGTCTGCTTCCCCCAACTTAGTGGTGGACTAAGAGGGAGTAGTTCAAATAGAGGAGTCAGCTCCGATGGAATACTCTATCCCTAGCTCTTCATCCTTTGCAGAGTTATAATCATCTATTGCTTCATTACAATTTGCCATGAAGATATTGCTTAAATTATGCAGTTGCAGCCATGAGAATGTATCGCCCGCAATTCCGGTTTTCCAGGAGCTGGGAAGGGGAATGGACCCAGAGGTGAATTCAAATCCTGAGGCGATTCACCCTTTACCCCTGATAGCTAGTAGCCCTGAAGCAATTGGAACTAACGCCGAGGACGCTACTGCTTTTTTCTCAAGAAAGCAGCGCTGTATGGCCAAATGTGCAGCACACCGTAATTTACCTTGTGAAGAGGCATCATCTCTTCCTGACGTCCTACCAACTGTGAAGCAGTCCACAAAACGCAGGAAAGAGCTGTGTGTGCAAAGAAACATGCAAGCAAAGGGACTGGTAGACTTACCTGAAAAGTCGGGAGAGATTTCTATTGCCTGTACTAAACACGAGTCTGATCTATCCCTAGAGCCCAACTTGGGGCAACTTATTCTACACTGAATAAAAAGGGAGAGCGCTCGTTATCTGTGGTTCCAGTACAAGCAGAGTCCCCTATGGGTGAAACACCACTTATCATTGGTTTACCAGAGACTAGAATCCGTATTATAAAGCATCTCAAACAGAAATGCCGCCGGAAGTGGCTATCCAGAACTACATTCCTCACAAAACTTCATTTAAACACCACAGCTATGGGTCTTGTTATCCGATGACTGACTTTTTTTTTAACCTTTTCATAAGGCCTGAATGTAAGCGTCCCCAGAAATGCACCCCCCTTAGTGAGAGGGAATAAAGGACACACCCCAGAAGGGGAATGAGGCCAGGACCAAGTGCGGGTGAGATCAAAAGAGCTTTATATAGATCAATATAGGGCATGCAAAGGACTCTGCAAACTCTGAGAGCGCTCTGTCTGACAATCACAAAGACAGTCCTACTGATTACAGAACTACGTCACGCATGACACAAGCTATAGGGGGCACATAGTCTTAAGGATTGGGTGGTGATGGCTAGGTGGTATACATTGTATACAGTTGCTCCTCCAGGATTGGCGGACGTTGGTGCTGCGCCACGTGGGGTGGGAGGTCAGCTGGGCTCATCGGGGTGGAGTGCCGGGCCGGACAAGCCTTGTAACGACGATAGATAACTAAGGAACAAGTTACTTACCTGTAACTGTTGTTCTCCAGCATGGGTCTGGCATGGATTCACATGCTCATGAATATTCCCCGTCGTCAGGCCGGGAATCCTCGGTATAGAAAAAAATCAGTATCTGTTTAGTTTCTGATCTGTCTTTCGTAGTAGTAACCAATCACTGGTCTCTGGGTCATACTGCCCCCCAGCCAATGACTGCCCTCTCCCTAAAACCCGCCTCTGGCAGCCATCCTCAGATTTGGTAGCACGTGAAGTGGCAGTATGACCAAGTGAAGAGCCGCAGAGGGGTAGGCAGGAGGGTTCGCATGTGAATCCATGCCAGACCCATGCTGGAGAACAACAGTTACAGGTAAGTAATTGCTCCTTCTCCAGCATGGGGTCTGGCATGGATTCACATGCTCATGAATAAGAGAATACATAGCAGTACACACATGCACAACCACGGGAGGTGGCAACAGGCTCAACATTAAGCAATACAACAACTCAACATTAAGCATCTCTTACCTCCTCACCAGGCTCACCTTAAGCGAACAGGTTGCGCAGCACTGCTTGGCCGACCCTGGACTCCTCCCTGGAGTCCCGATCGACGCAGTAGAATCTTGTGAAGGTGTGCGTCGACCTCCACGTCGCAGCCCTGCAGATGTCCAGCAGGGGCACACCAGACAGGAAAGCTGTGGTAGCAGCGATCGCTCTGGTCGAATGGGCTCTCAGAAGGCCAGGCAGCGGTCGGTTTGCCAACCGGTGACAGTGCATGATGCAGCCGGAGAGCCATCTGGAAATGGAAGTCTTCGAGAGAGCCTTCCCTTGATTCACAGTCCCAAAGTTCACAAACAGCTGTGATGTCTTCCGAAAACTCTTCGTGCGGTCCACGTAGATCTTCAGCGCTCTAGCTACGTCCAGCGAGTGCAGAGTCCTTTCAGCCGGCGACGAAGAAGACGGGAAGAAAACTGGGAACACCAAGGGTTCGTTGAGATGGACGTCCGACGGCACCTTGGGCATGAAGGAGGGGTGCGTCCTCAGCACCACCCTCGTGTCGTGAAACGTCAAGTATGGCGGCTTGCAAGATAGGGCCTGGATCTCTCCCACTCGTCGTGCGGAGGTGATGGCCACTTGAAACGCTGTCTTCCACGACAGAAACCTTAAACAGTGCCGAAAGCATAGGCTCAAATGGGGGCCCCATGAGCCTGGTCAGCACCACGTTGAGCTCCCATGCCGGGGCAGGGGCCTTCACCGGCGGGAATGATCGGAACAATCCTTTCAGAAATTCCTTCACCAGTCGATGAGACCACAAGGATGCCCGTCCCGTAGTTATGGTGTTATCGTGAGATGGCGGCCAGATGTATCTTGATGGAAGTGTGAGCTAGTCCAGCCTTGGCAAATGACAGTAGGTACGGCAATACTTGAGGGGCCGTAATCCACAGAGGGTTAATCTTCTGTGCACGGCACCAGACAGAGAACCTCTTCCATTTATGTCCGTAGCACTTGAGAGTTGAGGACGCCCTGGCCTTTGCAAGAACCTATCTGCAGTCGGCCGGGATGTCGTACCCTCCAAACTCTAGTGCTGCAGGAGCCAGGCCTGCAAGTTCAGCGACTCCGGGTTGTGGTGAAGAATGGCACCTCCTTCTCTGGAGAGAAGATCTGCGTCCGTCGGCAGCTTGACTGGTGTGGATGTTGACAAGTCCAGAAGGTCCGGGAACCAGATCTGTCTCGGCCACGCGACGAGGATCATCCTGCACTGGGACCTCTTGAGCTGGTTGATGAGCCGGAGCAGCAACGGCAGCGGAGGGAAAGCATAAAGAAATAGGCCGTCCCAGGGGAACGAGAAAGCATCGGCCATGCTCCTCGGCTGGGGGAACCTGCTGGCGAACCTCCGGCACTTGGAATTCATCACCGTCGCGAAGAGATCGATTTGGGGTTCCCCCCATCGTCGGAAGAGTCGATCCACTTGATCCTGGCATAGTTCCCACTAGTGGCACGAGCGCAGCTCTCTGCTGAGTGAGTCGGCAATCGTGTTTTTTATTCCTGTCAGATGAAGAGGCACCAGAAACATCCCTGGGGCGACGGCCCAATGCCACAGATCCTGGGCTTCCTTGAATAGGGCAGGGGATCTGGTTCCGCCCTGCTTCCGGATGTAGAACATCGTGGTGGTGTTGTTGGTGAAGATCCTCACCACCTTGCCCTTGAGGGACGGAAGAAAAGACCTGAGGGACCAGAACACTGCGCGGAGCTCCAAGATGTTGATGTGGAGTGACTTCTCCTCCGGGAGCCAAAGGCCTCTCGCATGAAGATCTCCGGAGTGCGCTCCCCAACCTTCCAGGGAGGCGTCCGTTGTCACAGTAACCTGGTGAGCTGTGGTCTGAAAGTCCGTGTCCGCCGACAGGTGATAGCGCGTACCCCACCACCAGATCGCCTGAAGGAACGTCTCATTGAGAGGGATCCTGTCCTTGAAGCTGCCCCTCGACTGGACCCAGCGGGCGTCGAGGAACTCTTGTAAGGGGTGCATCCGAAGCCTGCAAAGGTGCACCAGATAAATGCAGGAGGACATCATCCGGAGGAGGGACTTGATAGATCTTACCCTGGCCATGTCCATGGCCAGCAGATGCTGCACCTTGCCCAGAATGGTCCCGGTCCTTTCCTCCGACGGCGAGGCCAGCCGCACCACTGTGTCGAGCTTGGCTCCCAGAAACAGGGCGACTTGCGACGGAACCAGGTGGGATTTTGGAAAGTTGATGGAGAATCCCAGGTCTGTGAGCAGATGGATGGTCTTCGCAGTGTGCTCCACGGCGAGCTCCCTTGTCCTTGCCCGGATGAGCCAGTCGTCCAGGTAGGGGAAGACGTGGAACCCCTGTACGCACAGCTGCGCCGTCACCGGTGCTAGGCACTTGGTGAACACCCTGGGTGCGGACTTCAATCCGAACGGGAGGGACTTGAACTGGTAGTGCCGCCCTTGGACCACGAACCTGAGGAACTTTCGGTGTGGAAGTACGCATCCTCCAAGTCCCAACGACGACAGGAAATCACCCTCCTCCAGCTGTCCCAGCACGTGCTGGAGGGTGACCATCCGGAACTTCTGTGCCTTGATGTACTTGTTCAGTCGTCGCAGGTCCAGGATGGGGTGCCATCCTCCTGTCTTCTTTTTTACGAGGAAGTACCTCGAGTAAACTCCGGAGCCCCAAAGCCTCTTTGGGACGAGCTCGATGGCACCCTTCTTGAGCATCGCCCTTACTTCCAACAGTAGTTAAGGGACGTGATTTTCCTTCCTGGCCATGGGGGGACCGCGAGGGCACTTCTTCTGAAACTTGAGGGCATCCAGCACCCAACGGTTGGTGGAGATGGACTCCCACACGCTGACGAACCTCGCCAGCGGGCCTCCCACCAGGGTGCTTCGGCGGGGGCCCGACCCCACGGTCGGTTCAATCTTGTTTGAAGGCCTCCTTGACCTCCCTGTCGACGACGACGGGCACCACCTGACTTGCCGCGTCCCCTGTAGGCTTTCCTGGGACGATCTTGCCGCTTGGAGGTACGTGGAGGAGCCACTGCCGGATCCCTTGGAGGCACCTTGTCTGCCTCCGGAGCTCCGAAAGGACGGCCGTCGTTGTTGGAGCACTCCCAGTGCCCAGGCAGTCTCCGTGTCTGTCTTGATGGCCTGAAGGGACTCATCAAACGCCTTCCCAAACAGGTTGTTCCCATCAAAGGGCATGTCCAAAACCTTGGTTTGTACGTCCTGGCAGAAATCCGTCACCTTGAGCCATCCTCGTCGTCATTGCCCAACTGACGGAAACCGGTGTCGGCGATGTCCGTTGCCACCGTGAGGGCGCGGTCCGAAGCAATCTCACCTTCCTGTAGGATTTCAAGGGCCTCAGCCCTTTTGGCGTCCGGAAGGAAGTCCAACAGCGGGGCGATTTTGAACCACAACTCCCTGTCGTAGCGGGCTACGATAGCCAGGGCGTTGGCCGCCTTGATTGTCATCGCTGCGGATGAGATGACCCGTCGTCCTATCGTGTCCAGCTTCCTGCCCTCGCCTTCCGGCGGGGAAGTTGATGTCGAGGCCGATGCCCCCCCAGCTTTCTTCTTTGCCGCCGCCGAAACGACCGAATCCGGGGTAGGTTGCGCCCAAAGGCACAAGGGGGCAGCGTCGGGGACCCAGTACTTCTTCTCGTACCGGTCCCTCTTTGCCGGTGCCGTGGCAGGGTTATTGGGCGAGCCCCTCATCCCAGATGTCATCAAGAAGTGGTACGGCGAGGACTGTCTTCCTTTTAGCCTCGCGCCGTTGGTAAAAGAACCCTTCCTTCTTCTCTTCTGGGCAGAGCTGGAAGAGCTTGGATGCACTGGAAATCATGGCATGAAAGGATCCAATCTCGTCGGGCGGGGACGCCCAGGCAGGGGGCGACGGGGGACACGTCCCGTCGTCGCCTCCGTCATCTGTACCTGTCGTAGCCGTGTCCGTGCCTGTATCATCCCCGTGGGTAGTAGACCGGGGGGGAAGTCAGAGCAGACCGCAGAGGTGGGAGATATGGCGTAGGATGCGTCCTCCTCCTCTTATGCAGTGGACTTTCCGAAGGTCCTGGCTCCGGTTCCCCAGTCGGGTCTGGCTCAGGTACCTCCGTCGGGGGGAGGGGCAACCTTGTCCTCATGTAACGCTCACCTGAATCCCACGGAGGCGCAGGTCTGGCTTCGAGTGCTGATGCTTCTTCAATGGTGAAGCGCAGGACTCTGAAGATGGACAGGAAGGGCCCTCTACTCTGGCTTCTCCGGCTCGCAGGAATATTCCCCTGTGCGTGAAAAGGGAGTATTACCTACTGACTGAGTTATGCTCAAGCCTCCCACTCTCTTCCAACCCTCCACAATACCCTTCCACGATTCCCCGTGAAGTCTCACCTTAGGGTCTGAAAGGACGAGCTCTCCATCCTGCTTCTGACGCAGGGGCGCGTTGAACCCAGTTACTTCACTGGATTGAGGTTGGATGGGAGTTCAGGTAAACTTTATTATACTGGTAAGGCGCTGTAAAAGTTCTGTTGCAAGTTCAAAAGTTCAAGCTTTAAATAATAATGTTCATTGTCTTTTTTCAGGTGATGAATGAAGATTCCTTTGGAGACTTCTTGCAACAAAGCGCTGATGTTGATCTCTTTTCCCCATAGGGGCCGGGGTTTGGAATGCCGGAGATATGGCACTGACCCGAAGTGAAACGTGCAGTTCCAGTAAAGATCTGGTAAGTCCTAGATGAGCGCTCAGGTAATGTTTTTGCATTCGCTCATCTAATGTCTTTGTCTTTTTTCCCCATAGGGGCCGGGGTCCTGCTTGGAAGCAGCAAGACCCGAAATGAAATGGGAATGACCCAACAGGTAAGTCTTAGAAGGAAACTGAGCTTTTCCTATTCCCTTCCTTCTCTCACCTCTTATTCTTGTCTTTTTCTCTAGGCTCTGGGAAGTGGCTGTGTATCCGGATGATCGCTGCTGAAGATGGAGGAACCCAGGAAAGGTGAGTGAAATGCAGCGCTGCAGCGATCGTAACGAAATGCTTTTAAAAATGATGTCTTCCCTTTCAGGATCGTCGGTGATGTCTCCGTGGTGCAGATTAGCTGGTAGGTCTCTTGTCTCCCTTTGCAGGTGACCCAGGATGCTGACAGGCGTGGCTGAAGTCCAGATGCAGGAGCTGACACAGTGAGCGTCCAGCTGCGAGGAGCAGAACAACGCGAAGCGTGAGTTGCTGATCGGGTGTGGTTTAAATAGCTTTGGAAGAAGTTCCAAGTGTGTATCCTTCCTCCAATCAGGTATGTATCCTTCCCCGACCACACCCGGGTGGAAAGTAGTCCCACAGGTAAAGTAGTTCCTATTCAGGCCTCAAGAGGGCCTGGATGTGGCAGCATGGTTTGCATCAGGTAAGTGCACATTAAAACACTTGAACACATGTCTAGCTTTATGAGCCTGGCGCCTAAGGCGCCAGGAGAGAGGTCCAACATGAGCCTGGCGCCTAAGGCGCCAGGACTGAGTCCAAAGGGCCCCAGCTTGGGCCCGCTGGCACTCCCCTGGGGGAAATGATACCTGCCTCTGGGGTTGCTGGGTCGGACCTGGCTCTTTGGAGGTAGGCATCATGACAGTACCCCCCCTCAAGGCCCCTCCCAAGGTTCTTCCCTCCGGGGGTTTGGGCTTGTTCGGAAATCTCCGGGGAAACCTTTGTACTAATCGAGGTGCGTGGACATGTTTACTAGGCTCCCACGATCTCTCCTGAGGTCCATATCCCTTCCAGTCAACAAGATAGAAGAGTTTCGACTTTACCACCTTGGAGTCTAAAATGTCTTTAACTTCGAATTCTAATTCCCCTTCAATTTGAACTGGGTCTGGAGGCTTGGACAGTCGGGTCCCTGGTTGCACTGGCTTCAAAAGTGATGCATGAAAAACTGGATGAATACGCATGTTGGACGGTAAATCCAGTTTAAATGCCACGGGATTGATTATAGCCTTGATGGGATAAGGTCCTATGAATCTGGGATTGAAGGTTCGCGGGCCCTTGAGGGGTAAATGTTTCGTTGCTAGCCATACCTGGTCTCCTACTTGGTAAGGAGGAGTCTTACTTCGGTGCAAATCAGCGTTTTCTTTATACTTTTTCTTGGCTTGCTGTAAATGAGTTGCAGCTTCTTTGAAGGCTCGGGTTATTGTGGAATGCAGATGATTTACTGCGGGCATTTCCAGGGTCAGAGGTGGATCTAGGTCAGAGGTCCGAGGATGGTGACCATACAAAGTATAAAAAGGAGTTTGTCCGGTTCCAGAATGCACTGAATTGTTGTATGCATATTCTGCGATCCAAAGGATGTCTTTCCAATTTAACTCGGATTGGTGTAACATGCACCGAAGATATTGCTCGAGAGTCTGATTGGTTCTCTCGGTTTGTCCGTCGGTCTGGGGGTGGTGGCTGGTGGATAACCGCACATCTATTTGTGCTAGTTGGCAACACTTCTTCCAAAAATGGGAGATAAGGGAGTAGTTTCTTACCTGTAACTCCATTTCTCCAGCGTTGGTATCTTTCATGGATTCACATGCTTAGAATATTCCCCGTCGTCAGACTGGGAACCCTCGGTACACATATATAGTCGTTTCGTATAGGGAAAAAACTTCCGACACTTGTGTGTCCTATCCACATCCACGTCCTCTCCAGGGCCGTCCACGCATGCCCCGTAGGACGTGATGGTATAAAAGCCCCGCCCCCGCGGGACCCGTCAGATTTCGGCCCCTCCAAAGTAGAAAGGGGAAACCTGTTTATGCACATATGTTGCACATTGCATTTCGGGGAGGCTGGTGGGCGCATGTGAATCCATGAAAGATACCAACGCTGGAGAAATGGAGTTACAGGTAAGAAACTACTCCCTTCTCCAGCATTGGATCTTTCATGGATTCACATGCTTAGAATAGATTGTATAGCAGTATCCTAAAAGAAGGAGGTGAGAATGCAATGCAACATACATCACAAAACCACTTCCAGTCCAAATATATATATCTATATGTACGTAGGCAGCAACATATTTTCTGATATAAACATATTCATAATACATAATTATATATATATATATCCATATATATACTTAAAATCGACACATCAAGGAAAAACAAACATAGGCAAGGTAAGAGACAACAGCTTCACCATCTTTGGCTTACCTCATTGAAAAAGATGGCGCAGCACTGCCCTTCCCATCTGTACTTCATCCGCATGCTGCCTTTCCAGGCAGTAATGGCGTGTGAACGTGTGTGGGACTGACCATGCCGCCGCCTGGCAGATGTCTGTCAGAGGAATTCCTGCCCATAGCGCCGCGGAGGAGGCTGTCGATCTCGTGGAATGGGCTCTAGGGTGCCCTTTAGGGGCCTCCCGGCCTTGGAGTGACTAAAAGCAATCGCTGGCGAAACCCATCGAGCCAGTCCTTGCTTGGAAATTGCCCTTCCTCTCGTCGACGGACCATATGCGATGAACAGCTGTCTGGTAGTTCTGAGTTCTTGCGTTCTTTGCAGATAAAACTTTAACGCCCTTTTCACATCAAGAGTATGAAGAGCCTTTTCCGCCGTCGACGACGGGGTCGCAAAGAAAGTAGGGAGGACAATGGTCGAGTGTTTGTGATAGACCGTCGGCACTTTCGGGATGAAAGTAGGATTAGTTGATAGTATCACCTTGTCCTTAAAGAATCTCATATATGGAGGGTCTATGACTAATGCCTGTAATTCCGACATTCTTCTAGCTGACGTAATGGCAATTAAGAAAGCCAGCTTCCACGATAGGAACTGCATGGATGAAGAGGACATTGGCTCGAAAGGGGGCTTCATTAAGGTCGCCAACACCACATTTAGACTCCACGATGGTGGGAACCGCTTCGTAGGGGGAAAAGTTCTAAAGAGACCCCTCATGAAATTTTTCACCAGTCTGTCGCTGAATAACGGTGAGGACTGTCTCCTCCTCGTGAACCTTGAAATGGCCGCCAGGTGCACCTTGATGGATGACGAGGATAGCCCACTCTCTGCTAGGTGAAGAAGATACGGTAAAATTTGTTCTGGAGTTACTTCAAAAGGCCGTATTTCGTGCTGCGTTTGACACCACATACAGAACCTTCGCCACTTGTATATGTATGACTTGTTAGTCGAAGGAGCCCTAGCCGCCTGCAGAATTCTCCTGCAATCCGACGAGACTTTCAAATTGCCAAATTCTGAAAAGTCAGGAGCCAGGCCGTCAGGTTGAGGCTGTCCGGATTGTGATGCCACACCAGTCCCTTGTCCCTGGACAGGAGATTCGGCACTTTCTGGAAAGCTATCGGCTGTTCCAACGACAGATGTAGGAGGTCGGAAAACCGCGGTTGTCTCGGCCAATACGGTGCCACTAGAATGACCCGCATTTGTATCTGCGAATCTACTGTATTGTCCTCCGTATAAGGGGGAACGGAGGGAAGGCGTACAGGAACTTGTCTGTCCACGGAAATGAGAACGCTTCCCCTAGGGATCCTTTCTGAGGCCATCTGCTCGCGAACTGCTCGCATTTCCTGTTTTCCTTCGTTGCGAAGAGATCGACTGAGGGGTGACCCCACCTTTCGAAGATGTTTTGCAGCTGAATGGTGTCCATCTCCCACTCGTGTATTTGAGCCATGCTCCTGCTCAGGGAATCCGCTTGTACGTTCTTCACTCCTGGAAGATGGTGAGCCACTATAGATATGTAGGGTTTCAAAGCCCAATGCCATACCTTTTGAGCCTCCACAGAAAGGGTCCTGGATCTCGTGCCGCCTTGTTTTATGAAGTAGAACATGGCTGTCGTGTTGTCTGTCAGCACTTTTACTCTCGACCCCTTGATATGTGGGAGGAATGATTTCAAGGCCCATCTCACTGCCCTCAGTTCCAACACATTGATATGCAGGCGTGATTCGGTCGGAGACCATCTGCCCTGTGTTTGGTGGTTGTCCATGTGTGCTCCCCAGCCCGTCAGGGATGCGTCCGTGATGATGGTATTCTGAAATTCTGGTTCTTGTAGAGGAACCCCTCTGTCCAGGTTGTGAACGCTTTTCCACCACTGAAGGGCTCGGATGATACCCTCGTCGTCGATGGCTATCCTGTCTGACCACCGGCCCGTGGCCTGCTTCCATCTGTCCGCCAGGAACTCCTGTAGAGGCCTCATGAACAATCGACAGTTGGCTACTAAGTGGATGCAAGAAGCCATGGAACCTAGGATCGCCACATACTTACTCACTGAAAGTGTGCCATGTAAGTGAAGTTGACTCGTCAGTTGATTGATCTTTGACATTCTGTCTAGGGAAGGTTTCACTATTCCCGACTGGGTTTCGAATTGAGCTCCCAAGAACTTTAAGTTCCTTGAAGGCCTTAGAGAGGACTTTTCGAAGTTCACTGCGAACCCCAGTCGTTTAGAAGCTGTAAGGTGGCCTGTACGCTGTCGTTGGTCGACGCAGAGGAGGATCCCCTCACAAGCCAGTCGTCGAGGTACGGGTATACATGATGCCCTTTCTTTCGCAGCCAGGCTGCCACGGGTGCCAAACATTTTGTGAACGTTCTTGGGGAGGATTTGAGACCAAACGGGAGCACTGCGAATTGGTAGTGTGTCTGATCTACCATGAACCTCAGAAACTTCCTGTGTTTTTGACACATAGGAATGTGGAAGTATGCGTCCTGTAGATCTAGAGACGCCAAAAAATCCCCCACTTGGACAGACCTGATCACTTCTTGCAGTGTAAGCATTTTGAATTTCCGACTCTGTAAGGTCTTGTTGAGGTCGCGCAGGTCGAGAATGGGACGCCATTTTCCGTTCAGCTTTTTTACCACAAAACACTGTGTATACCCCTTGGCCTTTCTGCGATGCAGGGACTAACTCTATGGCACCTTTTTGTAACATAAGTGCTACTTCCTGCAGCAAAATGTTCAGATGTGGTTGGGGTAAATGTATCGGTGGACATTTTGGAGGTTTGCATTTGAATAGTAGAGAATGTCCGTACCTCACTGTGTCCAAAACCCACTGATCTATTGTGATGTTTTCCCATTCTTTGACGCAGCTTGACACTCTTCCTCCCAGAACGCTGCGCTTCCCGTCATTGCTGGTCTTTCTGTTTGTTCGTCGACGACGAATAAGTCGGTCGTCTCTTGGATGACTGGAAGTTTCTGCGCCGGCTTGAGTTTTGAGAGGCGCGCCTATATCCTTGGGAAGGGTATGCCGATCTGCCAAAGGATCTATCCCTGGTTGCAGAACATCTTGAGTTGCCAGATGCTCCTCTAAAGGGACGAAAGGAACGAAAGTGTTTACCACTCTGAAGAGAACGAACGTGCCGTATCCGAGTCCTCCTTCATCCCCTTCAAGGCCTCGTCCACCTTTTCTCTGAAAAGAAGATCACCTTCGAAGGGCATGTCCAATACTTTATACTGCACCTCGGGCCTGAAGTTGGTGCACTTAAGCCAAGCCTGGCGTCTTAGAACAACTCCGTTGATTATCTGCTTAAAGGCCGAATCTGCCAGGTCCACCGCTATGTTAATAGCATGGTTCGACGCCTCTTTGCCTTCTCGTACCAGAGACATCGCCGTTCTTCCATGTTCCTCCGGGAGGTGGTCCAGAATAGGGGCAAGCCTGTGCCACATCTCCCTGTCGTACCTGGCCACAATAGCCAGAGAGTTGGCTGCTTTCACAGTTGCAGCACCCACGGAAAGAACCTTCTTACCAAACACGTCCTGGCGTCTTGCCTCATTATCCGGAGGGGTAGAGCATTTCTGTTGGGCCTTCGCTTTCCTCGTCGCCGCTGCCGACACCACCGAATCAGGTGTAGGTGGGGCCGAGAGACACTTCGGGGAAGAGTCTGGCACTTTAAATTTCTTTTCAATGCGGCCTTTGACGGCCGGTTCAGAAAACGGGTGACGCATGGTTTGAACACCTTCTTTCCAGACATGATCTAAAATGGGTATCGAGAATATTGAACGTCTATTCTTACCCATATGGTCGAAAAGAAAGCAGTCCTTTTTCTCTTCCTGCTGGACCAGGCCAAACTCCTTGCACGCCTTTTCCATCATTGAATGAAAAGCGCCAATATCGTCCGGTGGTGACGGGTGAGTGTGGCTCTTTGGTGTTTCCAGTTCCACATCCGAAACCCAGGATGGATCCCTAGATGGAGACAGGGAGATATCCGATGCTGACCCACGGTCAGATAAAGAGTCTGAAAGCTCACCCTCCTCCTGGACTACTGGAGTCACCGGAACTCCTATCGTTCTGGTTGGACGGTGTGACGGGCAGGGCTCGTCGACGGGGGGGGGGGTCGACGGTACAGGTGGAAGCCTTTCATCCAGCGATTTCAGCAGCGAGTGTAAAGAGGACAGGACCTCCATGGACAGGGCCGATTGAGAGCTTGGAAGTTGGGTAAAGACCTGAGAGCAGGTTGCTCCTGATGGCGCCTCCGGGCCCGCAATCCTGAAACCGTCATCTTCTTTCGAGGAAATCGACACTGCCTGTTCCTGTAGCAATGTGTCCGGCAAACCCAGATCAAAAACTTCTGGTCTCCAGGCCAGAACTTCGGTCGACGAGGACATCGTCGCCGTCGTCGTCATTGGGTTGATGACGGGGGAAACCAACTGCGTCAGCGGCAGTGAGGACACCGACTGGTTCGTCGTCGTCGACGGTGGGCCTGCAGGCGGCTTAGGCGGTCCCGCCTTAACAGCGCTCTCCCTGCGTTTATCCGATTCTCTACTCGTGGCAGATCTATGAGGATCGCCCGAGGAGGATTTTGGCCTTCCTTGTTTTTTCAACGAAGATGATGATGATGTCTTTTATGAAGATTCTTTAGAAGAGTCCTTGGAAGAGTGGCTTCGTGGAACTTCTTTTTCCGCCGGTCGAGTCTTCTTCGCCGGTGGTTCCGACGAGGTTGAGCGGCGAGGGGCTCCCGATGTTTTCGTCGAGGCCACGCTGCGCACGGAGCCAACCTCCGACTGAGGGTATGCTCCCGCCCCGTCATTTAACCACGATACCAGCTGCCAGCTCCGATCTTTCAGGGTTTTCTGGGAAAAACCTTTACATATTTCACACTGGTCTGCCGAATGGTGAGGGTGGAGGCAATAAATACAATCGAGATGGCCGTCCCCCTCGTAAACCTTCTTCAATCCGCACGTAGCACACGGGCGAAAGAGAGGTTTTCCCGACATTCTGATAAAACCAATAACCTCACAGAAGCTCGTGCGAGTAATTTCAACGATAGCCTAGAAAGTAGAGACTACGCGAGGAGATCCCACTATCTTTGGAGACGGTTGAAATCTGACGGGTCCCGCGGGGGTGGGGCTTTTATACCATCACGTCCTACGGAGCATGCGTGGACGGCCCCGGAGAGGACGTGGATGTGGATAGGACACACAAGTGTCGGAAGTTTTTTCCTATAGGAAACGACTATATATGTGTACCGAGGGTTCCCAGTCTGACGACGGGGAATATTCTAAGCATGTGAATCCATGAAAGATCCAATGCTGGAGAAATTGACTTCCACGATCCGAGACTAATATGGAAGGGAAACCATGTATGCGAACTATATTCTCCAGGAATTCCTTGGCCAAGGTGGAAGCTGAAGGCAAACCCTTTAAAGGGATAAAGTGGGCCATTTTGGAGAATAGGTCCACAATTACAAGGATTGTGTTGTAACCAGCACAAGGAGGCAGATCTGTTATAAAGTCCATTGACAGGGTGTGCCATGGTGGCGGTGGAATATCCAAGGGTTGAAGTAGGCCAGCTGGCCTTTTCTTTTGAGCCTTGTTTTGGGCGCACATTCCACAAGACAGTACAAAAGACTTTATGTCTTTTCTCCAAGAAGGCCACCAGAAGTGGCGTTTGATTTTTTCCTCCGTTTTAGCGATACCAGGGTGTCCTTCCATTAAAGATTCATGATGATGGGCAATAACAAGTTCTTGCAATTCTTTACTTGGCAGAAACAACCGCTCCTGGAAGTAGGGTAAGTCATCCTTAACGGTGTAATGAGGACCCTTTTGACTCCATTCCAGTAAGGTTGAAGAGTCTAGAAGTTGTTTTACTTGCGTTTGGATATCCTCAATAGATTGCAATGAAGTTAAGCCTAAGATTCTTTGCTCAGGTATGATGGGCACAGGTTCTAAGCTCGAATTAGGTTCTTCCACGCCAATCCGGGATAAGGCGTCTGCTTTTCCATTCTTGCAGCCAGGGCGATAGGTAATTACAAAATCAAATTCTGCAAACAATAGAGCCCATCAGAGTTGTCGTGAAGATTGAGCTTTGGCCGCCTTTAAATACTGTAAGTTTCTGTGGTCCGTAATTACGGTGATGGTGTGTCTTGCCCCGAGAAGGTAGTGACGCCAAGCCTTGAAAGCAGATTTGATGGCCAGTAACTCTTTATCGGTAATTGCGTAGTTGATTTCAGGAGGAGAAAATTTTCTGGACCAAAAGGCCACTGGGTGTGTCAGGGACTCAGGTAGGCAGAGACTAGGACAGGCTGGCCGCAGGGGTGTTGTGGGTACTGTTGTGGGCACTGGTGGGGAGAGACAAACAAAGCTGCAACAATACAAAAGGCTGCTTTGCCCCATGTGCAGGAGAAAGAGGTTAAAAACTGCATTTCCCAGCAGCCGGCGCCAAACGACTACAATCCCCAGCATGCCCAGAGACGTTTTGGACCAATCGGGGACCAGGAAGGGAGCGGCCGCCCCATCGCGCATGCGCAGAGCCCCGAGCACGGGGCTTGCGCTTGAGACTTCAAGCCGACAAGACGTTTGGACCGGAGCTCCAGCAAAACTACACGCGAGGGGCCCAGCCCCACCCGAGCAGCAGCCCGGCCCCTCGCCCACACGAGATAAGTACTCCTCCTTGCTAGGAGCCCAAGGGGATCGAGGGGGAAGTGCAGGGGGGATCGCTTGCTCACCCAGAGCCCCTGCACCGCTACAAAAAAGCTAAGTGGCCTAGCTTTGCCGCTAAATGCGCCGGCGGCATTCTTTTGGGTTAAATTAACCTGTGCACGGGCGATTTGTCATTTGGGATGTTTCCGCCTCTCGGAGACCATAGAAACCCGTGAGGCAAAAAACACAGCACTAGAAATACCAACCACAGATTTACAGCACGAGGGTCTGCAGGAAGACCGTTTGTGCATTTTATCACGTTTGCAGGGGTCTGCAAGAAGATCGCCTGCGTAGCATAGTGCGAAAGCACTATACAGGTCTTGAGAGGCCATTTTAGTGTGTGTCTGTGTGAGTGGAAGTTGCATGAGGTGAATGCAGACAATGATAATGGGCATGTTTTAATGCTTGTTACTTTCTTTTAGCTTGGACCTTTTGAGAACAACCCTTCAGACGTGCCAAGGACGCGACCGCTCTTCATGGACAAGACAGAGAACCAGAGCTAAGTGTCATGATCTCTGCTTCCAAAAGGTCAGGGTTTTCCCAACTCCCTTGGAAGCAGATCCATAACCCAGGTTCCGAGTGCCAACCAGTCCCAATTGGGACCTTTTGGACCCAGTCCTGGCGCCAGTGGCACCAGGCTCATAAACATGCCCAGTCCCAGCGCTGGAAGCGCCGGGCTCATAATGCTTGGGTGGACTTACCTGCAGCAGACCATGCTGCTTACTTGCCTGCCAGTTGAGCCTCTGATCCTCTTCTGCTTGGAACTACTTTTCCTGTTGGGTGGGGCTGGAGCCACTCCCTAGATTCAGAACACTGGAACTCTTCTGGAAGGCAGGAACTCTTTTCTTACCAGGAACTATTTTCTTACTTAGGCGTGGCTGTGGAAGGAGATACCTAAGCACTACAGGAGGCTATTTAAACCACACCCGGTGGATGAATCTTGCTTTGCGTTATTCTGCACCCTCTGCAGCAGAACGCTCATCGTGTCTTCTGCATCCGGTCCTGGGCCTAAGGAAAAAGGCTTACCATCCTGAATCCAGTCTTCAGCAACACCTATAAAGACAAGAAAGAACAGGTTAGCATTCCGGCATCTGAAAGGCAAAGGCTTACCTACTCTTCGTGCGCTCCGAAGGTCTTCACACTGCATTCCGGCATCTGAAAGACAAAAGCTTACCAGCTCTTCGCACGCTCCGGAGGCCGTCGGCGCTGCATCCCGCATCTGAAAGACAAATCAAGGTGCGTTTAAAGACATTGGGGAACTTTAATACTCACGTGCCATTACTCCTTTCCACATCTAACCCAGTGGGTATCCCGGCACCCTGCAGCCGCTCCGAACTTGTACCTGCAAAATAAAAAGACAGTTAGAACGCATCGTGAAGCAGGCAACAAGCGCTTACTTACGTGCTTCCAGGCGCTTCTATTCATCACACGGGCTCCATCTTCAACTCACTTCAGCCCGTCATCCGCCATCGCCGGAACCCTGCAAAACAAGAGACATCATTATTAAAGACTTTAAAGACATTTGAGTTACTCGAAACTTACCGTTCGTGCAGTAAACGACGGACAGCAGTCCTCTGAAGTCAAGAGGCCTGCGCTACCTATCCAGTGAAGGAACTGGTTACAGCACCCTGCCCCGAGGCAGATGGAGAGCTCGGCATTCACTTACCTAAGGTGAGAGAGTTAACCTGTGGGGGTCTACAGGAGAGGAGAAGAGGAAAGAGATAGGGACACCCCAATAACCCCAGTTCATTAACCCCGTATTTTCTATCTGCAGACATCTTACTCTGCACGTCAGGCATGCAGGGCACAGAGGTCCAGCCCAAAGAGCCAACCGGGTGCTGCACATCACCTTTGAAGATACGGTAGTCGCCCAGTCAAGACCGGCGCCTCTGCGAGAATCAGGTGAGCGTTACACTAAGTTGCATGCTAACTCCTGTACCGATCTGATGACTTAGGGTTAGGCAGTATAAGAATGTTCTTATGTGCAAAATGGTGCTTATGTATAAGTAGTTAGTAAGGGCTGAGGACACCAGAACAAAAGTGCGCAGCAACCAATCCTCCCTAAATACTCCGAACCCACCCATAACCTCTACCTCACCCTCAATCCGGTTTACCTAACTCCCCCTACCTATCCAACCATCGAGACCCTAACCCTCCTTCCCCGCTCTGGTCCAGGAAACCCGTGTAAGCCCTGACTTGCGGGCTCCACGACCAAAGTGGGGGTGGTTGGTACTACGTCGCTCCTGCGCCTTGGATTCTGGACTTCGTGACAGGGTGTAGTTGGTTAGTTTTTTGGTCTCTTTGCGACAGGACAGCTCCCATGGCCGAACTGGAAGCATCGGTTTCCACTATGTACGGGAGATCTGGGTGCGGGTGCTTCAATACAGGTGCAGAGGTGAATTTGGTTTTCAGGTCCTGGAAGGCTTGTTCGGCCTCAAGAGTCCATTCGAAGCGTTTGTTTTTCTTTAGGAGAGCGGTGATGGGTTGGACTGTTCGGGAAAATTCCGGGATAAATCTTCGATAGAAATTGGCAAAGCCGAGCATGCTCTGAACTCCCTTCACCGAGCTTGGAGATGGCCATTTGAGGATGGCGTCCACCTTTCGCGAGTCCATTCGGACTCCTTGAGGTGTCAGGATGAATCCGAGAAACTCAACCTCTGTGGTATGAAAAACAGATTTTTCGAGTTTTGCAAATAGTCTGTGCTGGCGCAGTTTCTCAAGAACTGCCCTAACATGTTTTCTGTGATCAGATTCTGAAGAAGAGTACACCAGGATGTCGTCAATATAAACAATGACGCAGACATCGATAAGTTCCGGAAGAACATCATTAATAAAGTACTGAAAGGCGGCAGGTGCATTGCACAAACCGAAGGGCATCACCTGATATTCCAAGAGCCCAAATTTGGTGCGGAATGCAGTCTTCCATTCGTCGCCTTCTTTTATGCGCACCAGGTGATAAGCTCCTCGGAGATCTAACTTGGTGTACACACAAGCGTCTTTCACCTGGTCGATAAGCTCAGGGATCAAGGGCAGAGGATAACGATTCTTAATCGTTATTTGATTTAGGGCGCGATAGTCTATACACGTTCTAAGGTCGCCTTCTTTTTTTGGCACGAAGAACAGAGCTGAAGAGACAGGAGACTTGGACGGGCGAATAAAACCATTGGCTAGGTACTGATCTAAATACTGACGCAAATGCAGATTCTCAGGTTCCGTAAGAGCATAAATCCTACTACAAGGTAGTTGAGCATTGGGTACCAGATCGATCTGGCAATCATAAGACCGATGGGGAGGTAACAGGTTAGCCTGTTCTTTCTGAAAAACGTCTTGGAATTCTTGGTATTCTGACGGTAGATGTACAGGGGTGGAAGTTGCTGTGGCTAGACCAATAGCTGGATTTCATGGATAACAAGTTGGTTCACAATCAGGAAAACTTATCTTCTTTGCTCGCCAGTCAATTCTGGGATTATGTGTTTCTAACCAAGGAATTCCAAGAATTACTTGAAATTGTGGGGCCTTGATCACATCAAACACGATTGCTTCCCGATGTCCATCCTGACCCACCAGTGTCACTTCAACAGTGGAATGCGTTACTGGCCCTGAGGCTATTTCGGTTCCATCTACTGTAGTAATGACATCTTGGGTTACTTTCGGGCGGAGAGGAAGCTTAATCCTGGAAGCCAATTCACGGTCTATGTAATTTCCAATAGCTCCACTGTAGATGTATGCTTTTATAGCATGCAACTGCTGAGGCTGTTTTGGGTCCACGAGCACCATTGGCATGACGAAATGCGAGGTCAAAGAGCTAGTTTTCAATCTCGGCAAGCGGACCCCTACGCTTGCCAGGCTAGGTCGTTTCCCGAATCAGGTGTCTCTAATTCATCATCAGTAGCTCCAACCACCTTCTTAAGTGGTTTAACTGGACAATTTCGAAGAAAGTAACCGGAAGTCCCGCAATACAGACAAAGTTGCATTTGCCGCCTTCTCTCTCGTTCTTTCTGCGTTAATGGTCCTTTAACACCACCGATTTGCATAGGTTCAGATACGTCGGTACTCTTGGAGGTAGCGTGGGTTTTGATCGGTGGTCGGTTTTCATACTTCAACCGATCTGCTTTTCTGTTTTGAAGTCTGTGTCAAGTTGAACCACCAAGTCAATGTAGTCTGCGCAGACCTGGGGTGGGTTTACTATCTGAGCTAGAACATCCTTAAGCTCTCCGCGCAGGCCTCGATGAAACAATGTGATCCTTTTGCTTTCTGGCCATCCAGTTTCCACAACCAGTCTGTTAAAGGTGGCTATGTAGGACAGAAGATCCTGATTACCTTGTCGTAAGGATAGCAGTTCGTTATCAAGGGCCTGTCCTTGAGAGTGTCGAGCGAACAATCTTTCCATGCTGGCCTGGAAGCCCTGAAAATTCTGGAGAATGGGATCATCTTGATTTACCAATGGAATAGACCAATCTGCAGCACTGCCACTGAGGTAAGATAGTATAAAGGCTACCTTGGTCTGGTTGTTAGGGAAGGCTCCGGGTCTGCATAGAAAGTGTAAACGACATTGGTTCATAAAGACGGCATATTTCTTGGGATCCCCCGCAAAACGTTCAGGCGGGGCCAAAGTCATGTGTCCAGGTAGATTAATTTGTACCGGGTTACTCAAATCCATTGATGTGCCAATGTCTCCGGAATTAGGTAAAGGAGTGTGCCCTGCCTGGGCCTGTAATAACCTTTTGGCTAGGTCATAAGTTCTTTCCTTAGATAAGATCAGTTCTCTTTTGAGAGCGTTAGTCTCCTGGCGGGCTGAGTGCACCTCTGCCCGTAATTCCCCCAAAAGCTGGGCCAGCTGGTCAGTCTCGGAAGTCTCCATAGCGCCCGGGTGGGAAACTGTGGGTAGGCTTCGCGTTCTGTAACGCTCACCTGATTCCCACGGAGGCGCAGGTCTGGCTTCGAGTGCTGATGCTTCTTCAATGGTGAAGCGCAGGACTCTGAAGATGGACAGGAAGGGCCCTCTACTCTGGCTTCTCCGGCTCGCAGGAATATTCCCCTGTGCGTGAAAAGGGAGTATTACCTACTGACTGAGTTATGCTCAAGCCTCCCACTCTCTTCCAACCCTCCACAATACCCTTCCACGATTCCCAGTGAAGTCTCACCTTAGGGTCTGAAAGGACGAGCTCTCCATCCTGCTTCTGACGCAGGGGCGCGTTGTACCCAGTTACTTCACTGGATTGAGGATGGATGGGAGTTCAGGTAAACTTTATTATACTGGTAAGGCGCTGTAAAAGTTCTGTTGCAAGTTCAAAAGTTCAAGCTTTAAATAATAATGTTCATTGTCTTTTTTCAGGTGATGAATGAAGATTCCTTTGGAGACTTCTTGCAAAAAAGCGCTGATGTTGATGTCTTTTCCCCATAGGGGCCAGGGTCCTGCTTGGAAGCAGCAAGACCCGAAATGAAATGGGAATGACCCAACAGGTAAGTCTTAGAAGGAAACTGAGCTTTTCCTATTCCCTTCCTTCTCTCACCTCTTATTCTTGTCTTTTTCTCTAGGCTCTGGGAAGTGGCTGTGTATCCGGATGATCGCTGCTGAAGATGGAGGAACCCAGGAAAGGTGAGTGAAATGCAGCGCTGCAGCGATCGTAACGAAATACTTTTAAAAATGATGTCTTCCCTTTCAGGATCGTCGGTGATGTCTCCGTGGTGCAGATTAGCTGGTAGGTCTCTTGCCTCCCTTTGCAGGTGACCCAGGATGCTGACAGGCGTGGCTGGAGTCCAGATGCAGGAGCTGACACGGTGAGCGTCCAGCTGCGAGGAGCAGAACAACGCAAAGCGCGAGTTGCTGATCGGGTGTGGTTTAAATAGCTTTGGAAGAAGTTCCAAGTGTGTATCCTTCCTCCAATCAGGTATGTATCCTTCCCCGACCACACCCGGGTGGAAAGTAGTCCCACAGGTAAAGTAGTTCCTATTCAGGCCTCAAGAGGGCCTGGATGTGGCAGCATGGTTTGCATCACGTAAGTGCACATTAAAACACTTGAACACATGTCTAGCTTTATGAGCCTGGCGCCTAAGGCGCCAGGACAGAGGTCCAACATGAGCCTGGCGCCTAAGGCGCCAGGACTGAGTCCAAAGGGCCCCAGCTTGGGCCCGCTGGCACTCCCCTGGGGGAAATGATGCCTGCCTCTGGGGTTGCTGGGTCGGACCTGGCTCCTTGGAGGTAGGCATCATGACACCTCATTTCCGAGCATAAGGACTGAATCACTGACAAAATGGCCGCCGAAGAGTTTTACGGCGCCGGAAACGACGGGTGCAAGGGCTCTTGAGGAACCTAGTCGGCGACACCGTCGCTCTCGTCGTCGCCCTCGTCGGGATCCCTCCCGATGGGCTGGGCCTCTTCCACGACTTCGATGAGCTCTTCTTCAGAGGTCGTGTCCGTATCCACAATGGCCACCTGCCCCTCCCCCACCTTTTCCAACGAGGAATTTGTGGGGGTCTTCTCAATGGGCCTGAAAGATGACTCCCTCCGCGGTGGCAGGGAGACTCTGGGTCCTGAGGTCGCCTCCACTGGCGTAGCCTCCACAGGCTGAGCCAGGGCCGCTGCGACATCCTCAATTGAGGTCTTAGCAGGGTGAATTAAGGCCATCGTCACCTTCTGTACGCCTGGGGCCTTCACCTTGGGGGGAGGGTCCGAGCCTCGCTCCCCCTCTGCCGGAATCTTCAAGATCGACCGGGGCCTCTCCAGAAGCTTCGTCGGGTTTCTCGGACTTCCTCTTACCCGAGCCAGAACGTTGGCTCATGGTTGATGGCGCCGGGGAGGATGCGCCCTGCCTGGCAGCCAAAGAGCCCGACCGTTCGGCGCTCCGGTGCCCGCGGACTCGTGGTGCTTGGCCTTTTGTTGGGCCCCCGTCGCCGGGGCGCCCTCATAGGACTTAGAAGACCGCTCGGACTTCTTTTTCTTCTTCTCGCCCGACAGGCTCTTCCCTTCCAGCCAGTTGGCGAGACGGAGGTGGCGATCCTTCATGGTCCGCTCCGACATGTTCCCACAAAACGCACAGCCCTTCTCCGTGTGTGTCTTGTCCTCATGGAGACAGAGGCATAACGAATGCTCGTCCTCCTTGAAAACATTCTGAAGCTGGCATCCAGGGCAGGTCCTGAACAGTTTCCCGGGCGTCGAGCTTCCTTTCTCCTGGGCCATGTCCGGGGTAGGCCTCGGAACTTCTGGAATCCTCCAAAAGCGTAACTTGACGAAATCTTCACCCTTGAGGGGCGTAGAAAACTCCAAAACGGATCCCCATTGATCGGATGTAGAAACGGTGGAGTTTGAGGCTCTATTTAAACGAAAAATGAGAAAAATCTCCTGAAAAGCGTGAAAACGCAGCAAAAGCTCGAGAGCTACAGCACGAGGACTCTCAAAACTTGAACGTGCGGTAAACATCTGAGGATGGCTGCCAGAGGCAGGGCTTAGGGAGAGGCCAGTCATTGGCTGGGGGCAGTATGACCCAGAGACCAGTGATTGGTTACTACTAAGAAGGACTGATCAGAAACGAAACCGATACTGATTTTTTTCTATACCGAGGATTCCCGGCCTGACGACGAGGAATATGCATGAGCATGCGAATCCATGCCAGACCCCATGCTGGAGAAACTAACATTTGCCCTTTTGGCCACACATTCCCGCTCATTCGTCACACGTTATGCTTTCCGTTGGTTCGCAACTCTTGTAAGCGGTGACCTTAGATCAGTTTGTGGACAGGAACATTGATATGCGATCTGGAATGTCTCAATTCATCAATTTGGAGGATACCTTAGGTTCAAATAATCCGGTCTCATGTGCATAGTCAGGGGCATGGGAGGGGTTGCTTGACCACCCTGTCTGGGCAGTTTAGGTGAGGGATGGTATTACCATCTGTTGGTACACATGTGGGCACCCCCCTTTTTAGGGTTATTAACTTTGGGTCGATGGAGGTACTACTGGCCTGTGGGGGGCATGTGACTGGTGCCTGAGAGACGGTGGGATTTAGGACCAGGTAGCTCGTAAGTCATGGAGTCAGGCTGTGGCGGCCTCTGACGTGGGGGAGGCGGATGCTTGAAATGGGTCCAGCAGGGTCGGAAGGGGAGGCGAAGCTGTGCTGTTTGAACACCATCTATCTCTAGAGGGCCTGAGCAGGAAGAGGGGAAAATGGCCTTGCAGCTCTGTGCACGGCATCTTGCACAAGGCGGTATACTGTCCCGTGGGTGAGGGGCGCATAACAACACATGGGCTTTCTAAAAAGGACTCATATGCATTTGCATTAAAAGGAATACTAGCTGGGGACCATAACCTCTAGCACAACAATTTACATCTACAGTTGACATACGAACATGAGGTAGTGTTAGGCAGGTGTGTGTATAAAGAGGGCAACACATGTTATTACACATTGTTATCAGCTAGCCAGTCTTTGTACATCTCTACATTATAAACAATATCGGTTGCAGATTTACTCTTTACCCATTCTCCTTCACATTAGCAGCAAACGTTAGTCAACAGGACATAAATTACATATATGGTTTCTACACATTGCAAGAATTTTCGGGGTAGGTATGGGTGTGAGGCGCCATGCCGTCTAGCGTTGGGGGCTTGGTGCAGGGTCAGGGCCTGCAGGGTTTGGGCTGGTCTCAGTTACTTCCTAATGTTCCCGTTCATGGCTGGGGCAATGATGTACTGCGGAAGGTCAACGACTACAGTGTTTTATTTTGTCGTTTGCTCGTGTCTGGTGGCTCGTGAGAACGAGTCCTCAGCGGATCTGCCATGCAGTGGGAGGTGGGGGGGGAAGTGTGGGCCTCTGAGCGCGGCCGAGTGAGGGTCACTCTGCAGCTTTCAGTGTGCATGTTTGCTCTGCCTGGGTTAGATCTGCACATTTCCAGCAAGATGGGGATGGCTTAATACAAGATGGCGTCTGTGCTCTGCCACATAACATGGTGGTGCAGCCTCACGTGTCGATCTGCAGCTGCCCTGCCGCCTGGGCCTGGGGGCCGGTGGGCTGCCGACGAGTCATGAGTCTTCACCAGGGTGGGACATGCAGTGGGAGGGAGGGGTCCTATTGACCTACCCTCCCCTACATTCCCCCCCTTTCGTTACTTAAGTAACGAATATCTTAGCTCCCCCAGTCGTTCACGCTCCTCCTCAGCTAACACTGCTTCTTCCCAGGCTGGCATTCCCTTTATTGGCATCCAAGCTCTGCAAACCCCTCGGAGGCTCTCCCCCTTCTAGAATACTCATCTGGTGTGCAGGTCATATATATACATCCCCCATCTCCCTCCAGGTCCACCCATACCTCCGTGTACCACTCAAATTCACGGGGCTCCTTTATTGTGGTATGATATAACCTGTCCACTGTATCCCCGTCATAATATATAGGTACCATTCTATACTTGGACTCTGAAGTCTCACCAGTTTGTACATGTGCTTCCTGTTGCGCCCGTGCCCCTCCTCTGGCGTTGCCCATTGTCACCATCATCATTGTTCCATTTGGGACTACATTTGCGCAGCATCGAAGACCCAACTGGCACACCACACAAAAAATCACAAGTAAAAATACGATGAGGGGCATTAGTAGTTTCACTGTGGGCCCCATCCAGGAAGGTACCCATGAAAAAAGGTCATCGAACCACGTGCTTGGGTCTGTGCCACCTTCTTTCTTCATTTGTTTCCCTAGGTTGTGTACTGCAGCGATGACGTGCGATAGTGTCCCATTATCAGCATCTTCAGAAGGTGCAAAAGTGCAACAGGCACTTCCGACTTTTCGGCAAACACCTCCATCCATCGCCGTCAACAGGTCTAGGACATATCTGTTTTGCATTGTCATTAGTCTCAGCGCCCTTAGCTCCACCTTGATCACGTTGAACCCTTCTTCAGTGTTGTTGGCCAATTGAATCAGCTCCCACCACGTAATCTGTAGCCACTTTGCATTTGCCCGGGCCTGAATGTTTGGAATGAGGGAGGCGAAGAAGCTTTCCGCTGAGCTGAATAACCTGTACCTGTCTGGGATCTGTGCCAAATGTTCTGAGGGGGCCTTTGAGATATAGTTTGATGACCTCTGTTTTCTGGATACTATTCCGTCAGCGTTTCCTTCTGATAGGGCGTACAGTGGCGGCTCTTCAGTGGGTGAGGCGTTGGTTGCAGCTTGTGTCGTCGTCCGGCCCCCTTCTCCGAGGTGGCTCTCCGGTATTACCATTAGAGCTGAGTGCAGTGTCGCCAGGGAACACGTGCCCCTCCATGATGGTGGGAGGTGCATGTACGCCCGTTTGCCACAGACCCAGTAAGTGTCCATTAGGGCTGCTGTTCCTTTCTTCATATCTGGGATCATTAGGTTTTTGCTGCAGTTCGTGTTTCTTCCCATGTCGATTTTCCCTTCTCCCAGGAAGCAAAGTTCGTTTGAGAATTCTTTCTGTAGTTTCAATGCTTTTTCTATAGCGCTCACCCAGGTCAATTTTGCCACATGTTCTGACCAGACTGCGGCACATGTCCTTGCAATCCATTGTAGTTTTTCGGTCGACAACCCTCGCAGTGCTTCAGCCTTGCACGTTACCAGATCATCTTTCCATTTGTTTTCCAAAAATAATGTTCCTTTTATTACTAAGAACGGTTCTTTTAAACATACCACTCCTTTGGCTCTTGAGTAGCACGTTTTCCCGTTCTGCAGCATTTCAAAAGATACCGTGTGTGCCTGGAAGGTGTTCTTAATTCTGCACAGAGTGAGATGGAGGAGACACTGGGTATCTGCAAGAGGCAATTCTTGTGGCATTAAAACTTTAGGTGTGCCTGAGGCATGGGGGATCAGGGAGCCCACGTAGCAGCTTTCATTAGTTGTTCGTTTAGCTGTGGAGCTCATGTCTGCATACCATTTATTCGACTGGTGTCGGTGCCTGGGATCTTCTATCGTATCTAGTCCCAGGCCATAGTATTCGTCATATCTCTTCCTACCCGCCTCCCTCCTCCTCCCGTTTTTAAGGAGATGTTTTCACGTGCCTGGCTGTGTGCAACAGGGACTCCCTCTCCCCGGCCAACCCTTCTCCCACTCCTCGTACAGTCTCATAAACTTGTCAGCCATTTTAATATTCTCTTTCAATCTCTCTGTGGTGTAGTCATTTTCTCTGGGAGGACCGTTTGTCGTTGTGGGCAGGGTAGCAGTGGTGTCATATAACCATGATATAACAGATGGATGCCGGTCATTTAGTTCATGTACACTAAACTGTATAGCATTGCGTTGGGGCTTCAGAGGAGTGGTCGACTTGTTGTTAGTATCGTTCTGACGTTTTGCCTGGTCTGGATGTGGGCCATACCCCCATACCAGCTGAAAGCCATCCCATATTAAATAGTTACCCTCCTTAAACTGTTTGCTTACATTTTCCATGCTGGTTCCATTACCTCCCCCCTCATTTATCTCAATGCATATAAATGCTATTATCCAATATATTGTTAAGCCAAACATGTGTGAAAAATATAATAGCACAGACAGTCAACCCGCATTCGTATGAGTATGTTCGTAAATCAAAAACATTTCTACTCATAGCGTCCCTATTGCTAATTGTTGCAGGCGGCACATTAAGCATATAGTTGCAATCATTCTTGTATTTCCACCTTGGAGTGATATATGAGAGAGTTAGAGAGAGGTCATTTTCATGTAATACTGTTTTGCATCTTGTCATAAACATTGTTATAATACAGTGGTCATTTTAATAAACCTTGCATGCTCAGGTGTGTAATTTGTTTTTCTTTTTTTTCACAATTACGGTCTTATTCTTGCACATTTTCCCTGTCAGGGCTCTCTGCACTTTCTACTGGTCCCACGCTGTCAGGCTTTTCGGAAGTCTGTCAAATGTATCCAATATCTCAAGCCCTTCACTTTCACTGCTGTGGGTGTGCAAAACACCACCTCGTATGGGCCATGAAATCTTGGAGCATTCCACCTACGTACGAAGCTCCTAACATATACCATTTCACCTGGTTCCAGCTGACCCGTTGGGCTTTCTTTCTCTGGAGTGTGTGTTTCATTTTCCCCCGTCACTTATGAATGGTGGGGCAAGTTGTCTGGCTATCATCCGTGCTGCCTTAGTGAGTTTTGTTAGGTAGTCGTTGAATTCCTCTCCTAGTACAGTAGCACTTCTGTGTGCATCTGAATGTCTCCGGAGAGGTGAGTGTGCTGTGTGCATTCGTCTCCCTGTCACAATCTCATGGTGCGACAAATGGTGGTCCTTGCTTGGCTGATTCCTCAGCTCAAACAGGGCCAAGGGGAGACAGTGCACCCAATTTTTCTTAAGGGTGAAACACAATTTTGAGAGTCTCCCTTTTAGTAATCCTTTAATCTTTTCTACCACATCGTTACTTTGCGGGTGATAAATTGAGCATAATTTGTGTTTTATTCCTAGCAATAATGTTACTTCTTTAAAGAGATCGTTCACAAAATGTGTGCCGTTGTCAGAGTGAATTACATCGCAAATTCCCCAGCGGGGGAATACTTCCCGCACTAGAAACTTCGCAGCGCACTTAGCATCTGGGCGGGCACAGGGACCTGCCTCTACCCACCATGAAAAGGGGCAAACTACCACTATCATGTACCTCGCTCCGTTGCATCTATCACCCATATCTGCATAATCTATATGCAGCTCTCTGAAAGGTCCTACCGGCTTGGGTATCATTCCCCTCAGTGTTCTTAAAGTCATGCCGGAGTTGTATATCTGGCACGTTGTACATTCCATTGCTAGCTTAGAGAGTTGTTCCTGTAACCCTGGAATGAACCAGTGTTCTTGTATCTCGGCCGCGATGTGTTGTCTTGCATTGTGCGCTGGAAAGTGTAGCTGCTGGAATGCTATTTCTAATAACTTAGTTGGCATCACTACTTTACCTGTGTTGTCTTGCCGCCATAATAAATCAGTGGCGGACTGGCTGCACCCTCTTTTTGTCCACAACTCTTTCATCCTTAGCTGCCCCTTCCTGTAGCTCCAATATTTGAGACACTGGCATGGCATTGTACCCGTCTGGAACATCGTCCTCCGATTCTCTCCGCACCAAGTACTCACCTGTGTTTTCCTTTGTTAAATATGATGCCTCTCTGGCAGCCGTGTCTGCTGCCGCGTTTCCCAGAGAGACAAAATCAGTATTATTGGTGTGGGCCTGGCATTTCACTACTGCTACCATGGTGGGTTCTTTCAACGCTTCTATGAGTTCCTTTAGTAGTTATGCATGTTGTACGGGTGAACCATCTGCCCCGTTGAACCCCCTTCTTCCCCACCTGGCAAGCCCTCCGTGTACTGTTGTGGCCATGTAGGCTGAATCTGTGTAAATTGTTACTGCGCACCCCCTTGCTGCACGTAGTGCTTCAATTAATGCTACCAGTTCTGCTGCCTGTGCTGAGAAATGAGCCGGCAGTCGCTGCTGTATTAGGACCTCGTACTCACCTTATTCCATTCGCACGACCGCCACCCCCACGTTTTCCTCCAGTTTCTCAATTTATGGAAGCTGACCCATCTATGAAAAAATACCTCTCCCTCCGCCAGTGCGTTCTCGCTCACTACAGTTGTACCATTGTCCTCGCCCAGATATGTTGCACAATCATGTGCCTGTACATCCTCCACAGTGCATAGTTCCGAGATGAATCTTGCGGGGTTAACCACCTTGCATTTTACCACATGTATATTGGCGCTTGACAGTATTACCTCATATGCGGTGGCTCTCTGTGTGGTTAATGTGCTTTTTGATCGCTCAAGTATGGCGAACAATGAGTGTTCTACATACAGTGTTAGTGAGCACCCCATTACTATGGTGGCACTCTTCTCAAATGGCGAACGCGGAAGGTGCGAGAGCCTGTTCGCACGCGAAATGTCCCAGCATTACTGCGTCCAATGTCCCGCTGTAGTATGCCAGAGGCTTGTGACATAGTGATATTTTCTGCGTTAAGACTGCTGTCATGAGTGCCCCCTTGCAGTGCGAGAACAGGTAGAACTCGCGTTCATAATCTGGGTTCGCGAGCACTGGTGCGCTTGAAATGAGTTCTTTGAGTGATGTGAATGCATCGCACGACTCCGAGTCCCACTGTATTTCTGTACTTTCCTTTTGTGCTTCTTTGAGTGCCTGGAGCAATGGGCGTGTGTATGCAGCATAGTCTAATATCCAGGCACGACAATAGTTGCACATCCCTAGGAATTTTTGCATGTCTTTCACTGTCTTTGGTCTCCCAACAGCCGAGATAGCTGCTACTCTGTCTGGGATTATTTTCTCGCCATCTTTTGAGATCAATTGCCCTAGGTACAGCACCTCGCGTTGACAATATTGCAACTTTTCTTTGTCCACCTTGTACCCCTTTTGGGCTAGTAATATCAAAAGGGCAATGGAGTCTTTTATACACTCGCCCTTGTTTTTGCTGCAAATCAACAAATCGTCCACGTACTGTATTATTGTGCTGTCGGCAGTCATGTTTCCAAGATCTTCGTGCAATATTCTGTTGAATATGCTGGGTCTTTCGCAATAACCCTGGGGCAATCTGTAGTGTTCGTACCTCCTCCCGCCTAGGGTGAATGCTGTCGGGTATCGGCACTCTTCTGCGAGTGGTATTGAGAAGAATGCGTTTTTCAAATCCACCACGGTGAAGTGAGATGCGTCTTTTGGGATGCTGCATAGAATGGATGCCGGGTTCGGGACCAAAGGGAACTCTTTCTGGATGACGTCGTTTAGTGGGCGGGTACCATTATCCCCTGTGCGATAGAGGATTTATTGTTTCTTTTATTCCCTCTTCTGCTTCCCGGGACAAGGGGTATTGTTTGACCCAGGGCAGAATTGCTCCAGGCTTGATATTGATCTTTACAGGTGTGATCCCGCGTAGTAGCCCTACGTCGTGGGGACCAGTTGTCCACAACTGCCAGGGCACCGACTGCATGTCATCATTAAAGAACGAAGGTGGGGCGCCCACTACTGCCATTAACTACACTGGCACCTGCCTCTGCTGTATCAATATTTCACAAGAGATGGCTATTTCCATGATTATTTCTCCATCACTCTTCGAATCTGTGAAAAGCTTCTCGTCTGACAAATCTTGGAGTGCAATGTCGGCGTTTATGCATAATACTGTACGCCACTCACAGCCATGTATGTCCATTGCAATTACAGCTATTCTTTTGGTTGTGATTTGTACTGCATGCATGTCCAATGACATCACTCTTCCTGGCATTATCTCAGGGCGAGCT